>NC_036251.1:686019-844300 GCF_002742605.1 Olea europaea var. sylvestris | reverse complement strand
ATGCCCAACACCTAACCTTCCATGCAATAACCTTACACCACAACCGTAGATGACGAACCCAAACCAGCCTTTCCCGTCAAAATCCATGCACACCAAGTCGCCAACACTGTCCGTCATCAGCGCCATCTCCAAATCACGTCCCCACATTTTCCCACCCAACCCAACCCATAAAACTTTCGACTGAAACCTAACCACTGCAACCCCTCACCTTCACTCTCCTTCCACCCATCCTGTTCATTCACCTAGACGCGTGTGCACTGCTAGTAGCTATACCCACCTTCGATAAGAACAAATCCATCACTTTCACCTCTACAATAGCCACTGAACTTTGCACCATGTTACGATTTACTCACCGAATTTCATGAATTATCTCATTGGCCACTGAATTTTGCTCCGTCTTTCTTCGTCACTCACGGAATAGAATTCGTTAGTAAATCTGATTAAGTGATGGACGAAAAAATGAGGTGGCTAATTAAATATCTTCAAATGGAAAGTAAAGTGCCAAATCATATCCACATCAACAATTACCAAACACCTTTGCCATAAATAAGAAATCAAACACGCCTTCTTCCTCACCAGAGATGAAATTAATTCATTTGCAATGAAATTAAAATCCCCCAAAATCAAACCCCAAACCCTAAGGCTAACCCATGATTTTGCCCAAAATTTCAACCTGCTTCTACACTTGAAGTGTGATTTCAATTTCACTGAATATATTTGCTTTGTGGCTGAGTAATTGATATGGAGTTGATTTTGGCTATTGATGCACAATTTTTGCCTCGAGTTCTGATAATGTGGAGAATCAAAATGGGATCTGATTTTACAATTTTACCTGATGTTGTGATTTAATTTCTTGCAATGTCAATACCATTTTTTGTCGAACGGAAGGTTGCAACTCATGTGCCTACCGAGGAAGTCAACTTTATCGAAACGAAGGATGAATTACTAGATACAGATGAGGTGACTTCTTCAAAAGTCAGATCGCGAAGGGCGTGAACAAGACGAAGTTATAGTGAATGGATGGATTATGGTAGCAATTTTTTGGACATCTATGCGAGAAATTTCAACTTGCACTTATAGTGCTCGAAATATTTTTGGTTTCAATTATCGTACCTTTTTGTATGATTCATTTTGTAGAAATGCCGAGAAAAGTGGTTGCCAAATCATGTTTTTGTTATGATGAATTTGGTCTGTCAACGCTTGTCTTGTAGCGCTTCTGGCAAAATTTTTAGCAATTTTTCGACCGTTGGATGCTAAACCAAAGACGCAGACTCAATTGATGACTTGTGGAAGCAACCGCAATTTTCGACAAAAAAGAAGCTGTCATAACTTTTACAAACTGATTTACCAATAATGCCCCCTAGCCCAAAAATTTTAAGAAGTACTGAAGGGCAATTTCGTAATTCAAATATTAAAATATATTTGAACTTCAATTTGCTCAACAATTGCGGCGACTGGATTGATTTTGAAATTGCGGGTGCTTCCTCAACACACATTGCAACGGTAGGAAAAGTAATAAAAATTCACTCATAATCTCCTCCAGACAAGCGCTCAATATCGTTTAATATACTTTTTAATTTGTGGATGGAGTAAATTTTTGTTCTAAATAATGACGATGAACTGGTATATAATTTCTTTACTTAGGCCCCGTTTGAGAGCGATTTTGAGAATTGATTTTTCGACTGTTAAGAGAAAAGTGGAGGCAACCAATGAGAGAAGAAGTCAAACTTTACGACTGACATAATGAAATAATGGTCAAAAAATTAATTTTTTGGAGTAAAAAACTACCGAAAACCCCCTTAATTGAATAGCATTAAATACAAAATATCAACAAGAATTGTGGGGTTGAGAAGATTCAAAGGATTATGCATTTACCTTTGATGTATGATTCTGTTTCTCCTTCATGATGGGAATTTCTAATTTCCATCTACTGCTGTTCATAGGCCAGTTTTAAGATGTCAATGCTGATGTTCCTGCATTGATAGCATGTGTACAGGCACAGGCTACTATACTAGAAGGATTTCAAGTCGTAATTGAATCTATGTTCACTTATGTAACTAAAATCCAGACAATGTGGTGATTAATAGCATTGCTGATATTCTGTATTTAATGATCTCGTGGGTTCTGTTACATATTCTGTAGGTTCGTCATTAGATATAGATAACCTAACAAAGTTTGGGAAGTTTGATCTTTACTTGCTTGACGACTTAACTACAACTGTAGAATTATGTAGCATGCATTATACTTTCAAAAAGCTAAAGTATTCATAACCAGATAATAAATGATATTATCACTTAAACTTACAAGACATATAATGTCTGGTGAAATGACAAACAAAAAACACCAAACATAATCAACAGATCTTCTCATCCCCTCTATGCTTCTGTATCAGCAACTTCAGGGGTCGTCTATTCTTCCTCGTAAGCTATATATTGCACTTCCCTGATCGGTCTTTTAGGCATTCCTGTTATTTTTTCTAGCAAGTGATTCCTTGGCATAATCGTACTTGTCATAGACTGGCATCAATACGCTTCCAAGTACTCCAGGACGTTGGTTCAATTTCTTTGTTTACAATGATATGAGTTGAATTTAAGAGAGAAAATAAGACAATACAAAGAGAAGAGAATTGTATTGAATAGTGTGATTTGTTTACAAGAGAGGTATCCTATTTATAGCCTAATTTGAGAGGAATGTTTTCCTTTCTAACTAATGTCGGACTAACTAACATTTACATTGTATATACATTAACAGCCCCCCTCAAATTCAAGGTGGTAAAATGGAGACCAACTTGAGTTTGGAAACTAAATCCTCAAGGGGTCCAGGAGGGTGCGTTTTAGTGAAGATATCAGCAGTTTGATCGGCTAAAGAAATTGATAATAGTCCAACAGTCCCACGGGTGAGATGATGACGTATAAAGTGACAATTAATTTCAAATGTGTTTTGTGCGTCATGAAATACATCATTGTGAGCAATTTGGATAGCACTTTGATTATCACAGTTTATGATAGTGGCAGTAGAATGGGTGACGCCCATGTCTTCAAGTAACCAGCAAAGCCAAAGAAGTTCCTGATTTGTATCAGCAAGGGCTCGATACTCAGCTTTTGTACTAGATCGAGCGACTACTATTTGTTTCTTGCTGTGCTAAGAAATAAGAGAATCACCAAGGAAGAAGCAATACCCAGTGGTAGATCTACGATTAGTGGGGTTACCTGCCCAATCTGCATCTGAGTAGGCACGAAGCTCGAGTGAAGAGTGAGATGAGAAGTGGAGACCATGAAATAGGGTCCCTTTGATGTACCTGAGAATGCGAAGCACTGCAGCATAATGGGATGTGCGAGGAGCGGAGAGAAATTGACTGACAATATGGACAGCATAAGAGATGTCAGGGCGAGTAACTATAAGATAAATAAGACTACCAACCAACTGGTGAAACAAGGTGGGGTCATCCAAAGGTGTACCATCCATGAGAGTGAGTTTAGAGTTGAGCTCTAGAGGAGTGGTACATGTCTTACTATCTATGAGACCCACTCGAGTAAGAAGATCAGAAGCATACTTTGCTTGCGAAAGATAATATTCCTCAGAGTTAGAAGTGATCTCAAGCCCCAAAAAGTAACTATGTTTTCCAAGATCTTTCATTTCGACATGTTGGCTAAGATAAGTCTTGAGATCCGAAATTCTAGATGTGTCATCACCAGTGATGATCATATCATCAACATAGAGGAGAAGAAGGATAGTGCCCTGGTCTGTTTTGTGAATGAAAAGAGCAGAATCATGTGAGCTGGAAGTGAACCCAAAATCTCCAACAATGGTGCTGAACATGGCAAACCAAGCTCGAGGAGCTTGATTGAGACCATAAAGAGCCCGATGAAGTTTGTAGACTTGATGCGGAAGATGATGAGAACCAGGAGGAGGGCACATATAAACTTTTTCAGTAAGTTCACCATTAACAAAAGCATTTTTCACATCCATCTGAAATGATTCCCAATGACGGACGACGGCAACTGCAATTAAGTTGCGAACTGAAGTGAGGCGGGCAACCAGGGCAAAGGTCTCCTCATAGTCAGTCCCATACTCCTGGGTAAACCTTTTAGCTACCAAGCTAGCTTTGTATCGATCAATGGACCCATTAGAGTGAGTTTTGATCTTGTAAACCCACTTGCACCCCATGGCATGTTTGCCTTTTGGTAGGTCCACTAGATCCCAAGTGTGAGTGTTTTCGAGTGCCTGTAGTTCAGCATTCATTGCTTTCTGCTAAAGAGAATCAGAACTAGCTTCACGATAAGACTGAGGTTCATGGTGAGAAAGAATAGTAGAAAATACAACAAAGTCATGAAGATTAACAGAAGGAGTTTTTACCCGGTCACTTCGTCGAGTAGCGAGATCAGAAGTCGTTGGTGCGGGTCTATCAGAAAAGACAAGTTCCTCAGAAGAAGGCAAGGTGGATAACTCAATTGAGGTATCTGTAGACATGTTAGTTGGTAATGACATATCTGAGAAAGAGATAGGATGTGTTGGTGGAGATGTTGACTCAGAAGAAGAGTTTGTCTCAGGAGTGTCAGGAAAAAGATCTGTGGAAAGGTCAGTGAATAGGATAGAAGTACTGTCATGTGACAGGTGAAACTTGGATATGGAGGCAAACATCTTGTGTTCCCAGAAAACGACATGACGAGATACTCGGAGACGTTTGCAGTAAGGATCCTAACATTTGTAGCCTTTGTGTTCAACACCATATCCCAAGAAGTAACATAGTCGAGATCTAGATTCCAATTTGGTGCACTTAGGAGGCTGAAGAAGAACAAAACAAGCACAACCGAATACCTTAAGAGTGTTATAGTCATGAGGGTGACCATAAAGACGCTCAAATGGTGATTGATTCCCAATGGTGGGAGAAGGCACGCTGTTCTTGGTGTAAACAGCTGTAAGAGCAGCTTCACCCCAAAAGTGTTCAGGACACGAAGCAGATATGAGAAGAGCACAGACGATATTGAGAATGTCTAGGTGTTTGCGCTCAGCACGCCCATTTTGTTGAGAAGTGCCTGGATATGAACGATGAGGAAGAGTGTCATGTTGGCAAAGAAAGGTAATGACTCTAGAGTCTGTGTATTCAGTAGCATTGTCAGCACGAAACACTTTAATATTGCAAGAAAATTGAGTTTTGACCATGGTAGCAAAATCAAGGTACAACTGAGGTAATTCAGATCGATTACGCATAAGAAATATCCAAGTGTAACGAGAGTAATCATCAATAAAAATTACAAAATATCTAGAGCCTCCCATAGTAGCAGTGGGAGATAGGCCCAAAACATCAGAGTGAATCAAATCAAATGGTGCAGAAGAAAAATAATCACTTTTGTGAAATGGCAATGCCGATTGTTTTGCAAGTTGACAAGGAAGACAATCATATTGTTCTTTATTAACAAGCCCTAAATAACCACTAGATGCTAAAAATTGAAGACGACTAATAGAAGCATGATCCAGACGAGAATGCCAGAGGCTGATGGATGGGGTAGATGAGACTGGGGCTGCTGTCTGAACTGATGAGGAGAAACGGGATGGAAGGTGAAGATTGATGAGCTCAAAGAGTCGTCCAACCTTACGGCCTATCCCAAGAGTTTGTCCCGTCTTTGGATCCTGCACACAACAACTAGAAGCAGAAAGATGACAGTTAGACCGAAGTCACATAATTGACCAACAGATATAAGATTGAGAGTGAGTTGGGGAATACAATAAGTATCAGGAAGTAAAGTGTTTAATGTTGAGATTTTTTCGATATGACTCACGATCATAGAAGAACCATTAGCAGTTTGAATAGTCGGAGTATGATTAGCAAGATGTTTGGTGACAAACATAGTGGAATCAGGTGTCATGTGATTACAACATACAGAGTCAAAAAACCAAGATGAATTACCTGAGGTGACTGACATAGCAGTAGAGGGTAAATTACCAGAATGAGCAAGGACTTGTTTGACAATTTCCTCTATGTCTATGTCAAAAGCAGAAAACGTCTCACTGGTAGTAGTGGATGATGAACCTTCAGTGGTAGTGGCAGCAGATCTAGAAGGAGTACCACGAGACATGTGTTGTTGGGAGTGTATGTTGGGGTTTTGGAAACAATTACGCTGAAGATGACCAGGGGCGTGCTTCTGATAGAATTGG
Organism: Olea europaea var. sylvestris; assembly: GCF_002742605.1. Lineage (NCBI taxonomy): Eukaryota > Viridiplantae > Streptophyta > Magnoliopsida > Lamiales > Oleaceae > Olea > Olea europaea. The sequence goes on along the minus strand of NC_036251.1, from coordinate 838,144 downwards.
CAAACTCGAACCGAGCATTCCAAGAGAATGTGTCCTGGTTTCTTGCAGTAATTGAAGAATCTTGAATATGGATGTATTTTGTTGCTGGGTTGAGGTCCTCTAGGAGTGGCGAAGACAGCATCTGTAGAGATAGTCTTGCGAAGGGCAAGACGAGTTTCTTCTGAAAGAAGTTCAGTAACAGCTTGATCTAAAGTAGGTAAGGGACTGCGGTGAAGGAGAGATGCACGAACATGCTCAAACTCATTAGTGAGGGCCATGAGAAAGAGAACCAAGTGTTGCTGATCTCGATAGTTAAATTTTTTTTTAGCATCGTTGGTATCTGTAAACTCTGGTACTGAGGAAGCAAGTTGATCACAAACATAGTGCATCTCAGATAAGAAATTATTAATGGATTGTCCAGGCTGTTGTTGCATACGATGTAGAGTGCCTAGAAGTTGGTATTGATGAGACAGATCTGCGGTGTAGCGTTTCTATAGAAAATCCCATAGTGACTTGGCAGTCTTGAATCTACCAAACTAGAGACTGATGGAGCGTACGCATGTGTTGCGAATCCAAGTGATAATTTGGTGATTTTTGCTATCCCATTTTTCGAGACGATCTATGTATTTTGTGTTGTCTTCTCCATCGATTTTCTCTGGTTCGGTGATATCACCAGTAACATAGCGCCAGAGCTTTCTACCCTTAAGAAAGCTTGACATAGCCTGAGCCCATATAGTGTAGTTGAGTCCTTCCATGACAATGGCAATAGGTTGTGAGGCCTCAAGATGCTCCATAATGTGCACGAAATTAGAAGGAGATAGAGATAAAAATAATAGGAATCGAACTGAACTGGTCAGGAAATTACTGATGGAGTGGTGGCTGAGATGATGTCGATGGAGAATAAGACTCCGACTATAGCGACGACCTAACGGTATGAAAAGGATATACAAGAGATTTTTCTGATGTGAAGGATCCACTAATAGTGGCAATCACAGAGCATACTCAACTCTTGATATATCGAGAACACTAAGAATAGTAGCTCTGATACCAAGTTGAATTTAAGAGAGAAAATAAGACAATACAAAGAGAAGAGAATTGTATTGAATAGTGTGATTGTTTACAAGAGAGGTATCCTATTTATAGCCTAATTTGAGAGGAATGTTTTCCTTTCTAACCAATGTGGGACTAACTAACATTTACATTGTATATACATTAACAATATGGAGGCTTATCCTCGAACTTAATTTCTTCTTCATGTTTCCTTCTCTTTGTTCACTTTACGGAGTTCTTCTATAGCCACCCAAGCAGTAGCCTCGGTTCTATCTTCTTTCATTGCTTGCCTTGAATCCATTCTTTCCTCCTTAACATGCAGGAAGGAAAATTCTCTTAAATTGAAGCAAAATTCCTACAGAAATATAGGTCATTTCCAGTTCATTACTACATCTGAAAGGTCCAAATCAACTGGATCAACCACGTGTCATGTTAATTTGTCTACCCCTTTCTCTTTTTACCTGTTCTACAACCATAGCCTCTTGACACTTCCCAGACGAGACTGCTCGACTAGGAGTCAAATTTAATGGCCAATTGTGCTCCAAATTTCTGTGTAACAAAGTTCATGGACCTCAAAATCCTAAGCTGACAATTAAAAATAGGGCCCTCTTCAAACTTGCCAATATCAACATAAATACTTACGAACAGTCTGTTGAACCATATCAAAGGCCATTAGAGATAATCTTCAATTAAATTGCTCAATCGTTCCTGATCATCTAGCCCAAAATTCCCATTATCAAAACCCTTGAGGTTAAAAATTGTACATCAATGGCCAAAACCAACTCCATATTAGTTACTCGGCTACAAAGCAAATATTCGATGGTATTGAAATCACACTTTCAGTGCCAAAACAGGTTGAAATTTTGGGCAAAATCGATGGATGAGCCTTAGGGTTTGGGGCTCGATTTTGGGGATTTTGATTTCATTACAAATTAATGAATTTCATCTTTTGTGAGGAAGAAGGCGTCTTTGATTTCATATTTATGGTAAAGGCGCGTTTGGTAATTGTTGATGTGGAGTTGATTTGGCACTTTACTTACCATTTGAAGACATTTAACTGGCCACCTCATTTTCCCATCTGCCACGTAATCAGATTTACTAACTGATTCTGTTTGGTGAGCGATGGAGAGGGATGGAGCAAAGTTCAGTGGTCAGTGAGATAATTCATGAAGTTCGATGAGTAAATCGTGACATACTGCAAAGTTCAGTGGCTATTGAAACATTTAAATCACAACCTCAATGTCGCCTCCTGCTCACTCCGGATTCGATCAGCCACAGCTTCTTCAAATGTTACAGCACCCATCGTGGGTCAAACCCCTTGTACATCTCTTGCAAACTACATGACAACTTATTCTCCATGGTGTCACCTTCCTTATCTTTCCTCCTCCACCCACAACGACGCCAGTAACTCCAAAGGAGCAAATATCACCAATTCTAAGTTGAACAACATTTCCATACATTGAATCCCCAATTATTTTCATCTATCTGCGTTGCCCATTTTGGCTAAAAAAATTCTCTTTTCCCTCGATTCAAGATTTTTTGGGGGGATTTTTTTGAAATGTATTGGAAATGGTGGAACGAGAGTATATATGTATACAACAAGGGGTTTTAGAAGGTTGTGTGGGTGGGAAAGGATCTAGGTCGATGAGTTGGCTGATTGTGGGAGTGCAAATGCTTTAATTTTTTTGGATTTGAGTATTTTTGTGTTATTTGAGATTTGGGTTAGGGTGACAATGCTATTTGTGGTGGTGATGGTGGACAGCCTGACGTTGGGTAGATGGGTGACGATGGGCAACGATGGCTTGGTTTACTGGATATTGATGATAGGGGGTGTTTGGAGAAGGGGAAAAACCAAACGGACAACCAGGGAGTTATGTGGCGCCCCCCAATCAATGAAGCACCCCTCTTGGAGAAGAGACACCTTTTTTTGTTTTTTTTGTTTAATTATTTGAATTATTTTATTTTAGAAAATGTGAATTCACTATTTTACCCTTCACTTATTTTATTAAATTGAGTCAAACATTTAATTTAATGGTTGACTAACGATAAGTGGACGAAATTTGTTAAATGAACTCCCGCTGCAATGAAAGTTAAAGGTTTGAGACCACGACTATAAAAATAAAAGAATAAGATGTATTTTGCAACAAAATGAAAAGTTTGGAACTTCCAATGCAATTTCAATGTCATGACATTGTATAAGTCGCTATTGAAAATGAGTTTATTAAGTTTGTTTGACCGGCTTGACTTTTAGCAACGATTCATGACAAAGTTAATTTTACGTGAAAAAATTGTCGTATACTTCAAAGAATAATTTCAACTGAATATTAATAAAGCATCTGACATTTTTTCATCGTATACAAAGAAATTCAGATTGAGAACAAACTAAAGGTATGGAGATGAGGATCAGATTATAATCACACTCAAGCTAGGTAACTTTTTGCATATAATTCATTTTTTTTCACTAAAATTTGTTAGGGAAGTCCAAGATAAATGAGTCTATGTAAAGAGGAGCAATGAGTTTGCGAGTTTGCAAGTAATTAAACTTTATTTATACTTATTTGATTAAAATATATAAACTATCATTTGAGCAATATTTTGTGATTGCACCATATTAGATTTTATGGAGATTGGTTGTAATACCCCAACATTGCATAAATAATATGAGCATGAATCTGTTTGGCCAGGCTCAAAGTCAGGCCAATAACCAGGGGACTTATGTGGTGGCCCCCTATTGGAGGGGTGCATGTTTGGCATTATGTAACATATTATATGAAACTTGACGTATATGTAGCAAAGTCCAATATTATATAAAATTTGATGTACATGTAGCAAAGTTCAAAACTAGCCCTTTCAGTGGTAATGCTTTCTTGTAGCGGTAGCAATTGCCATTCCACTTCCTCCACCACTGCTCTACCTCCACGGCCACCGACACAAATAATGACAATAACACTACAAAATTATTTTCTTCTCCTATTACTAGTGTTCGTCTAGCCTAAAATCCCTTTTTTTTTTTAAATTACAAATGCTGTGAATGTAGTGATGATTTTCATCGTTCCAATAACTAGATTGTCATAAAACAAGCATCGAATAAGCCTCATCACTATGATTTGCCCTAGCACACCACTTTTGCCACCGATAATGACAAGAATTTGGAATTTCTTCCTCTTCCCCTTATTGTTATTTTTTTGACGGCCCATAACATTTCTTTCAAATGCAACATAAGAGAGAAGAGCTCCTCATCTTCCCAAACCCTAGGTAGCCACAAAATCAAAGCATCGCAACTTCTCCCTCTCTACTACCGATACCGCTCCACATCGAACTCTTGTCATCTCTAATATCTCAATATCAAGGACAAATCTGGAAATTCAGTTGGTGGGGGATGAAATAGTGATAAACTGACTCGTTACAAGTATTGAAGTAATGTCGAACAATGAGACACTCTCGGCACATGTAAGGAATGCCATGTGATGTACTTTTTTTCAATAGTCAGACAAAAAATATGTCAATAATCCAGCACTCCAATAGTTCAAAAATTCAAAAAACTAGCAAGAAAACAACATTTAAAATAAGCCGATAAGACGACCATAATTCAAATTATCCAATGATAAGCCGACAATGCAATAACAACTCAACAATTTCATTTCAATATAACTATTACACACGCACACAAAGAAAAAAAAATTAGTAATGACAAGCACAGTACCTGCTAAATGCTAAATGTATCAGTGTGTAATCTAGTGACTTGAAATTTAAAAAATAAAATAAAAAATGATGCTAAATAGTTTGACATACCGTGAAAAATCCAAATAATTGGACATCCTGTAAAAAACTATATTAACAACTTATTGCTACTGTTATTCCATTTTCTTCCCACTCCCTCGAACATTTACCAATTAAGCAAAGAATTAAGGACCATAATAAAACAAAATAATAAATAGGGATCTTTTCTTAAAAATTTGAGAAATTAAACTAATTTCCAAAATGTAGAAAATTACTAAAAAACATTTCATTTCTCACCTTTAAACCCTACGTTTTAGTTTGAAAAAAAAATAGATTGATCGTCTTCTTTAACATACAGTGATACAAAGATACACTTTCACCTCTGCTCAGTCCTCAACCAAAGCGGTAGACCTCACTCACAAATGCCACAAGACCTTCCTCACTGGCCAGGTTTTGGGTGAGCCAAAGCTGTTGCACTATGGGGCATGATCGACAGAGGCAAGAAAAGCAATGCTACAACCCCTCAAGACGGCGCTTGTGGTTCCTTGCAACAACAATTTTCGTTGCATTGTTAGAGACTTGGACTTGAACTTGTTGCTACTAGAATGTGATGAGAATATTGATGAAGTTCTTAATGAACAATCGGCTGAATGTGACGAGGTTATTTATGGTGTTCTTGATGATCAAGCTCTCGAAGGAACTTTTCTGTCTTTTCTTTAGGAAAGTATTAAAAGGATTCTAGAACGTTTCTTGGTTGTCAAAAATGTGAAACATGATATGGGTCTTAACAGGTAGTTAGTCCCGACTGAGCAGCGGCCATCTCCAAAGAACTGACAGAGATGATACTTCATTGATAAATTTCAAAGTTAAGCTTTGAATAATTTTTTGCCCTCGCTCTTGCAAACTGCTGTTCTACTGAATTTAAGAAATCACACTATTGCGGAAGCTTTCTTGAAAGATATTCAAATCGGTGATTTTCGGGCTCAGTCCAAAGCACCTTTCTCAGCCAACAACCAGTCCAATTGGCTCCAAACCACAACCAATTGATTCACCTTGATTGCTATTCAATCTTACCCACATAGGACAAGAAAGGATGATGATTTGTGGTCACAAAGGCTAGAAGAAGACACAACAAAGGTATACTATGAAAGAACCACCAATTGCACATGATATACAAGCGTCCTGGACACTTCTAGAGACCTTTTTTCTTACACAAAGGGGGGCAGTCGGGATTCACTTTTTCTTCTCTCAAAATCACATAATCATCATTAGAAAGTGGCTAGGGTTATAGCCAAATATATACTCTAGGGTTAGGCTTTAAGTTGGATTATTAAAGGGGTAAACGAGCCAAAATTCAAACCATCCATAAGGAATACATTTGGGTCGGGTGTAGCTCATGGATTTGGTTGTTGGCCTTATTTCATTCATCGGTCTATGCCTATAAAATAATATTAACCCACGTTATCATCATAGCCCGAGATTTATTGGGTATCAAAAACCCAACAAATCTCCACCTTGATGCTCAATAAATCTGGAAGCAATCAAAACACACAGTTAACACTTGCATAATCAAGATAACCAATAAAATTGGATCACAGGCCTTACCTCGTGTTTCCAACTTGAAACACATACCATACCTGCTCCATGTAGTCACTGGGGCGAAGGTCAAAAAATCCAAGTAGAAGCAAATATTTAACAGCAAACAATCAAGAGCAAATACACACGCGATGATAATATACTATAGGATAACACACACAGATCTTTTCAAAAAAATGTTCACATAGAACCATAGATTAACACCAAGTCAATCAAACCACGGTCAACCACATATGCAACACATGCATAAATGACCCTAAGAAAAGATCTCACCACACTTATCATATCTCATTCCGTGTTGCTCACACCTCGAGAACACAGATCTCCTCTCATCGCCCACCAAGCTCACTACACAGATCACTCAACTCATGTCTAACTGGTAAGTCACAATAGATCCTAAGTCCACGGGATAATCCTCTATCTCCACATCACTTCTCCCAACCTATATGGATAATGGGTCTCTACCTAACAGAAGTGATAGAAGTGCCTCTCTCACACTCCACCTGATCAGGGTCTCTTTTCAGATAAAGGATTTTAGACATTTGATCACATCTCCACCAGTGATCCAAATGTCACACTCCACATCCCCGGTACAAATCACCATGTACCCCTAGGCATCTATGCTCCACCTCACCAAAAGACACACAATACACTACTAATGCATCCTAACTCACTAAAAGTGAATCGTTTGGCAGACTTGTCTGATTACAATCGTCTGGGACCTAAGATAGCCCTAACTCGCGTTTTGCCTAGAGAAACTTGGCCTTAGAATCGATATCCATCTATCTGCTCCTATGCTGCTTCTCCTTCTGCTGGATGAGTGAGAACCTCAAACTGTGACGTTGGGGCCTTCTTTCGGATGGCGGCTTCATGCGCGCATTCTGTAGCATGTAAGCAATTACACCAAGTAATCCTAATCTTTCAAATTCATGCAAATGCACATATCAAACACATTGAGATGTAGCAGATAATCACGCAACAAAATTTAGACAATCACACATATGCAGAAAAGGATCACACACAGATGCATATGCAGTGACTAGGTTTACACTTAATAAACCTCACTGGGGTCATAACTCGACCCTTCAACCAAATTCGTCTCACCTCTCATCTTACCCTTCAGCTTATCTTTTTTCTTGGGACAGTCCCTAATAAAGTGTCCAAACTTACCACAACTGTAACACCTTTTACCACCAGACTTGTCTCGTCCCTTGCCCTTCTTCTTACTACCCTCATCACTCGAGTCACTATTCGAATCACTATTGTCTTGAGTTCTACCCAAATTCATTTACTTAAACTTCATCCTACTCCTCATCATATGTAACTCACCACTCCTCTTATCCTCTTTTTCAGCCTTAATCTCTATCTCCTTACTCCTAAGTGAGTCTATGACAATCTCGGGTGTTAAGGTATCCCTACCGTACTTAATTGCATTCTTAACCTCTCTATATGACTTAGGCATGGAATTAAGTATAATAATAGCTTTATATGTTTCAGACACCTTTTCATCACAATTAATGATGTCTTGAACTAATTTGTTAAAGACATCCAGATTGTCGTCAAGATCCTTTAAATGATCCATTTTAAAATTGAAAAATCTTTCAAGCAAGTACAATTTATTAGGAGTGGACTTAAGCAAATATAAGTCCTCCAATTTTTCCCAAAGTTGTTTGGTAGAATCCAGTTTTCCAACTTTTCTCAAAACAGTATCAGATAGGTGTAAAATAGTTGAAGTGTATGCAAGTTCATCATACTCTTCTTTTTGTGCTTCTGTTAAATTTGTAGGAAATTTGCCATCTATGGCTTTTGAAACTTTTTGTTGAACCAAAATACCCTTCATCTTTTGTTGCCAAATTGAAAAATCTCATTTTCTATTAAAAATTTCAACTTCAAAGTGTGAAGACATTTTTAAAAACTAGAACAACCAAAAGCACAGATAGGTCACACAAAGTTATCCTACGACCGTAATATACACCGTTCTAGATTCTCAGGGTTTCGTAAGATTCACGATCTTAGATCAAGAGAATGTTCGAACGGGTCAAGTCCAGGTGTTATAACAAGAAAATCAATGCAACACGAAGGTATGTAAACAAAAGTTCGAATTTCCACGCAACAAATCTCACACAGTGAATATATGATAGGTAAAGCACAAAATCAACTACCAACTTGCAATCAAAACTCAACACTTCAAAAAACAGAGCAAATAATTCCTAAATTTTCTAGCACAAGCAATGGTTGCCAACCCCAATCCTATTGATCACCCCACACAATGATCTGCTAGTGCTGAAATTAAAACTTAGATAAGCCAATATACCAGAGCGAGCCAATCTGAGTCCGTAAATTATGAGACACGTGAATTTAGCACTTTAGGACCACCACTATTTGTCCTAAAGTCTCTGGAAACTGCAGCAATCAAGAAATCACGATCGAGTCCTGAACGCCCGAAGAACAACGCTATTTAGATTCTTCTACATACTCTGAAATAGAAAACTTTCAACATGAAAAATGTCAGAAATAATATGAGGAACAAACTGCCCGAAGGGATCGTCGCCAGAATATGCCCCACGCACGTATAAGCTGACCGAGTCTCTACGTGTGGCCTCCACGCGCCGCCGCCACGTGTTGCCTCCGTCCACACGCGCCTGACCACCTTGATCGCCACCACCTGCACGTAACACTAGTGGTCTCCATTTCCCCAAACTCCTTTTGGATTGATCAAAAAACACCAAAACAAGGGCTGATTTTTAACAATTTTCTGGATAGTTTTTCGATCTGATTTCTGCTACATTTTTGTCGATTTTCTGGACGATTTCTGGTAGACTTCACGAGCCAAAACCTTCACCTTAAAGTTCTAATACCAATTGATGCAAAAGCTCTCTTGAAAGATCTTCAAATCGGTGATTTTCGGGCTCAGTCCAACGCACCTTTCTCAACCAACAACCAGTCCAATCGGCTCCAAACCACAACCAATTGATTCACCTTGGTTGCTATTCAATCTTACCCACGTAGGACAAGAAAGGATGATGATTTGTGGCCATAAAGGCTAGGAGAAGATGCCACAAAGGTATACTATGAAAGAACCACCAATTGCACGATATACAAGCGTTCTGGACACTTCTGGAGGCCTTTTTCTCACACAAGGGGGGCAGCCAGGATTCACTTTTTCTTCTCTCAAAATCACACAATAATCATTAGAAAGTGGCTAGGGTTATAGCCAAATAAATACTCTAGAGTTAGGCTTTAAGTTGGACCATTAAAGGGGTAAACGGGCCAAGATTCAAGCCATCCATAAGGAATACAATTGGGCTGGGTGTAGCTCATGAATTTGGTTGTTGGACTTATTTCATTCATCGACCTATGCCTATAAAATAATATTAACCCACGTTAACATCATAGTCCCGAATTATTGGGTATCAAAAGCCCAACACATACAGTACTTGATGCTTCATTGATTAATACAAAAGTAGATCTTTGAAAACCCTAATTTCGTCTGTGAACCTATAACAAGAAGTTTTGCCATTAATTAGGAGTAAACAGTTTCGCCCTTAACTAGCAGCACGCAGTTTTGCGATTCTCAAAAGAATTCATATAGATGGATGCTTCATTGAATATATTCAAAGCAAACCATTCTGAAAAGTCGAGGAGCGTCCAAGAATTAATCATGATTCAAACAAACACAAAAAACAGTAAAATAAAGTGCAAAAAATTGTAAATGAACACAAGATTTTTTTCGACCGAAGCCCCAGAGGTTCGACGACCACTTCTAACGCCTATTCCCCTGTTGAGCATCCATTAAAATAGATAACGCTCGGTTGCACTACAAAGCCCCAAAAATCAAGCAACAAAATACAATAATGTTTCAGCAATACTACAGAAAAAATCACCAAGACTTACCTTTAAACTAAGGCACAATTTACGCCTCACTCCACTAAGGAATTAAAATTTGGATCACATAGATCACCAAAATCGAACTACCCTCATAAAATCACTAAGATTCATACACAATCAATAGAGAAGAGCACCCTACTATATGCATCTATAGCATTACATGGTTTCCCAGATTTAATTGCTGAAAATACTCAAGAATCGACCCTAATCCACAAAGGAGAAGGAAGTCTTCACCGAGAAGAGAGAACCGAAGAAGCTGACTCGAAAACCAAGAATAAAGCCTCTCTCACAGATCTGAAAATCACCAAAAATGGAGTCTAAACACAGGAAAGAAAACCGACCAGAAAGTATGTCCCAAAACCAAGAATATTTCTCCCCAAAGTCTCCAAAATAAAAGACCCAAAATCACCAAGAATGGAGTCTTTCTCGCAGGGAAGAAGAGAAAGAGTTCAGACTTCAAAATGAAAATTAATCTCTCAAAAATGTTGCTGCCGTCCAGTGAGAATTGCATCAGAAATTAGAGTTAATTCAGGGAAGAAGAAGACTGAAAAAGGGACGACTTGAACCCTAGTATTTCTCTCACTTCTTTCTGCCGAAACCAAGAACAAAGTCTCTGAATTTTTCTCTCAAATCTGCTGGTCAACTAAGTCAGGTAAGAATATATAATTGGAAGATTCTTTAATCTGATCTGATGGACATAAGTGTGCCACTTGTCAAAATCATGTTGATTGCCACAAATAATAGAGTTGCTATTTTGTAAAATACGACTCCTTCAATTTTTGGAAGCACGCTTAATAGAATAAAAGTCAGCAACTTAATTCTCAACAATCTCCACCTTGCTTCCAAAATTTAAGGCTATAGTGCACCCACGAGCTTCACCAACATTTATAATGTCATTTGCTCCAAGTACCTGTACAATCAATGAAAAGAATCAATAGATAACATCTTTAAACAGTTTTGAAACTTATTTAAAGGTATCACCTTAGTTCCCATATTTGATGGATTATACAAAGTAGGTATTTTATTTATTTTCAGCAATCCTTTTGATATAATATCCCTTATAAAGTGGTATTTAACATCAACATGCTTCGTTCTATCATGGAACATGGGATTCTTACTCAAATGGATTGCACTTTGATTGTCAGAATATAGTATTGGATTAGTGTCTACAAAACCAAGTTCATTCAACAAATCATGCAGCCATATGCCTTCTTTAATGGCATCAGTGGCAGCAATATATTCAGCCTCCGTGGAAGACAGAGCAACAATTTTTTATAACTGAGATTTCCAACTTATCACAGTACCACACAAAGTGTAATAATAAGAGGAAGTTGATTTTCTACTGTCTCTATTTCCAGCAAAATCAGAATCTGTATAACCTTTTAAAATTACCCCCTCTTTGTCTATTTAAAACATCAAACCTAAGTTAGATGAACCCTTTAAGTCTTTAAGTATATGAATAACCACTTCAATGCTTCCCAATGACTTTCATCAGGATTTCCCATAAATCTACTCAAAACACTAATACTAACAGCCAAATCAGGTCTGGTGCAAATCATTAAGTGCATGACTGAACCAATAGCATTAGCATAAGGAATTTTAGACATTCTTTCAAGTTCATCTTCAGTTTTAGGACACGAATCAGATGTTAATATAAAGTGATTAGCAAGGGGTAAAGTCACAGGTTTACAATCAAACATATTAAATCTCTTTAGGATCTTATTCACATAATCTTGTTGATATAAGAACAAGCAATTAGATTTCTCATCTCTAATAATTTGCATGTCAAGCATTTTCTTAGCGGGACCAAGATCCTTCATTTCAAATTCTGATTTTAATTTGTGTTTGATATCATCAATTTCAAATTTATTAGCACTAGCAAGAAGAATATCATCAACATAAAGCACAAGATACAATGAATCTTTCTCCACTTCCTTTACAATAAAGACATGTATCATAATTGCTTCTACTAAACCCAAGTTTTAAGACAAATGAATCAAATCTTTTATTGTCTTGGAGCTTGTTTTAGGTCATATAATGATTTTTTTAACAAACACACAGTTTTTTCAGGATTTCCTTTAATAAATCCTAGAGGCTGTCTCATGTAGATCACTTCATCCAATTCACCATACAAGAATGCAATTTTTACATCTAGTTGATCAAGTTTCCATTTAAATTGCACAACTAAAGCTAGAATACCTCTTATAGTTGTATATTTAACCACGGGGGAAAAAATCTCATCATAGTCCATACCTTCTTTTTGTGTGAAACCCTTGGCAACTAGTCTTGCTTTGTATCTAACATTATTAGTGCCACCTTCCCCTTCCTTTATTTTATAAATCCACTTGCAATCAACTAGTTTCTTATCATTAGGTTTGTCAACCAATTCCCAAGTTTCATTCTTGTATAAGGAAGACATTTCTTCTTCCATAGCACTCAACCACCGCTTAGAATCTTTAGATCTCAAGGCTTCATGATAGGAACTAGGTTCAGATTCAATTTCTTCTTGGTAAGTGAAAAAAGACACAAAGTCATCACTATTAAACCTAGCCGGTGGTCTAATTTGCCTCCTATCCCTGTCTCTAGTAAGCTGGTATTCATCTAGAGGTATATTTATGTCATCATATAAATCAGGTTCGACCAAATCAGGCTCATTCTCATTCTGGTCAGCCTCATTAGTTGCTGCTTCTAAGGGGACAGAACTGGTGTTATCAATTTTAATAGGCTCCACCTCAATTTGGACATCATTTTCAGTCAAATTCTCCTTTTTCCTTCCAAACATGGCATACATGATTCATTAAAGATCACATCCATTCTTATGATAACCCTATAACCTTTTTCCCCATTAACCCACAACCTGTAACCTTTAACATTTTCAACATAGCCCAAAAACACACATTTTAAGTGATCTAGGTTCAAATTTACCTATGTTTTGATGAGCATATGCAGCACAACCAAATGTTTTCAAATAAGAATAAATCACAGGCTTTTGTGTCCACACAGAATCAGGCACATCAACATTTAAAGCACTTGTAGGACTTCTACTAATCAAATATGCAGCAGTTTTAACAGCTTTACCCCAAAATAATTTGGGCAAGCCCGAACTTAAAAGCATGCATCTAACTTTATTCAACAAAGTCCTATTCATTCTTTCTGCAATGTCATTTTGCTGGGGTGTGTATGTTACAGTTATATGTCTTAAAATGCCATGCAACTTGCAAAAATCATTAAACTCATAATTGCAAAATTCTAGTCCATTGTCTGTTCTCAAATTTTTGATTTTCAAATAAGTTTGATTTTCAATCTGAGTTTTTCAATCTTTAGATGTAGTAAATGTTTCATCTTTAGTTTTCAAAAGAAATACCCAAATTTTTCTTGAGATATCATCAATAATAAGCAAGTAATATTTGTAACCAGATAATGTAGGGGTGGATGCAGGACCCCACAAATCAGCATGTAAGTATTCTAGAATTTGCTTTGATTTATGAGTACTAGTGGAAAAATGTAATTTAACTTGCTTTCCAATCAAACATTGTTCACATTTAGCCAATTCACCAATATTTGATTTTCCAAATACACCTTTATTTTGTAAAGCCTTTAAACCTTTTACCCCAATGTGATTAAGTCTACAATGCCACAATTTTGCAAGATTAAATTCATCATATATAACTGCTGCTGAAAAACCCAATAAAGGTTTTACATTTAGAAAGTATACTCTTTGGGATAGAAGTGATCAAATCACTACCCCTATAGATTTTTATGTGTCTTTAATCCAATTTTATGTCAAACTCCATGTCATCCAACATTCCTAGAGACACAACGTTTCTTTCTAATTCATGAGCAAATTTGGCATCTTTTAATAATAAAATTCTGCATTTTCCAAAAGTAATTTTATTGTTCCTATACCTTTCACTTTGCAGGTCATGTTGTTTCCCATGATAACTTGGCCTCATTTTGTTTGTTCAAAATCCGTAAAATAGTTTTTATTAGGGCACATGTGGAAAGAGCAACCTGAATCAAGAATCCATTCTTGATTCACGTTCCTTTCAACATTTACAAGAACCGGGCCGTTATCAATTTGTTTCTTATCATAGGACATAACAGCATTATCTTCACTTAGCTTCTTTCCTTTCAAATCATTTTATTTTTTGTAACAATCCTTTACAAAGTGACCCAACTTACCACAATAAAAATATTTCTTTCCATTTGCCTTAGTTTTGGATTTCATTTTGTCATTGTTCCTTTTCTTAGGGTCATTTTGAAATTTTGAATGAAAATTAGATTTACCAACATTTTTGCCTTTTAACAAAAGATTTTCTCCACTTCGATGGTTGATAGAATCTGATTTTAATTCAAGAATCCTATTTCTTAAGACATTTATAATGATATTTGTGGTAAGCTCATCTCTTCCATATTTTAAGGCATTCTTTAGGTCTCTATGCCTATCACTAATGGAGTTTAACAAGACCACAGCCAGCTGATCTTCTGATAATTTCTCATCACAGTTGGCAAGGTCCTGGGTCAATTTTGTAAATCTGTCCAAGTTTTCATCCAAGTCAACCGAAGGGTCCATTTTGAAAGAAAAGAATTGTTTTAGCAAAAAATATTTGTTTGGAACAGTTTTGGGCTCATATTGAGCTTTCAATTTGGTCCACAGTTCTTCAACAGTTTTAGTTTCACCTATACACCTAATCACATTGTCTGAAAGGTACAAGAAAATAGTACTCCACACTATTTCTTCTAACTCAGTTCTTTTAGCAACAGACATTTCGGCGGGCCATGAATTATCTAAGGCCTTAGCACATTTCGTTTGCATTAAGATAACCCTCATTTTCTAGCTCCACATATTAAAGTCCCCCCTCCCATTAAACATGCTCAATTCAAACTTAGTAGTAAGCCATTACAAGATTCACCAAGAAAGTTCACAGTACACAAGTTTGATTTCAATAACACATAGGGACACACAATAAAAAATATTGCAGGCAGACTAGGGGATCAGGGGCCAATGACCAATGCACTTATACAATTTTCACAAACAGTAAATACTTAACACTAAGTATAAGAGGCAGAATCACAAAGAACAGAGATATCAATTCCTACAGACTCTACTGTAAAAACAAATTACACAAATTACAGAATGTAGGAAAGATCTCACCAAACGAGTTTGATAAAACTCAATTTCCACCAACCAATGTTTACTGCAGTTTGAAGACAAGTTTCAGAATCCAGTCAATTCACAGATATCAAAGATGCTCCAGTAGTCCAAGATTGCTATGATACCACTGAAAAGTCGAGGAGCATCCAAGAATTAATCAAGATTCAAACAAACACAATAAACAGTAAAATAAAGTGCAAAGAATTGTAAATGAACACAAGATTTTCTCGGCCGAAGTCCCAGAGATTCGATGACCATTTCTAACGCCTATTCCCCTGTTCAGCATCCATTAAAATGGATAAAACTCGGTTGCACTATAAAGCCCCAAAAATCAGGCAACAAAATACAATAATATTTCAGCAATTCTACAGAAAAATTCACCAAGACTTATCTTTAAAATAAGGCACAATTTACGCCTCACTCCACTAAGGAATTAAAATCTAGATCACATAGATCACCAAAACCGAACTGCCCTCATAGAATCACTAAGATTCATACACAATCGATAGAGAAGAGCACCCTACTCTATGCATCTATAGCATTACATGGTTTCCCAGATTTAATTGCTGAAAATACTCAAGAATCGACCCTAATCCACAAAGGAGAAGGAAGTCTTCACCGAGAAGAGAGAACCGAAGAAGCCGACTCTTAAACCAAGAATAAAGCCTCTCTCACATATTTGAAAATCACCAAAAATGGAGTCTTAACACAGGAAAGAAAACCGACCAGAAAGTCTGTCCCAAAACCAAGAATATTTTTCCCCAAAGTCTCCAAAATAAAAGCCCCAAAATCACCAAGAATGGAGTCTTTCTCGCAGGGAAGAAGAGAAAGAGTTCAGACTTCAAAATGAAAATTAATCTCTCAAAAATGTTGCTGCCGTCCAGTGAGAATTGCATTAGAAAGAAGAGTTAATTCAGGGAAGAAGAAGACTGAAAAAGGGACGACTTGAACCCTAGTATTTCTCTCACTTCTTTCTGCCGAAACCAAGAACAAAGTCTCTGAATTTTTCTCTCAAATCTGCTGGTCAACTAAGTCAGGTAAGAATATATAATTGGAAGATTCTTTAATCTGATCTGATGGACATAAGTGTGCCACTTGTCAAAATCATGTTGATTGCCACAAATAATAGAGTTGCTATTTTGTAAAATACGACTCCTTCAATTTTTGGAAGCACGCTTAATAGAATAAAAGTCAGCAACTTAATTCTCAACACATTCTCTTCAATATATTTGGAGAAACAAAACAATGTGCATGAATGTTCATGAATCCAATTCAAAGATCAAGCTGCGTGGCGTGAGTTAAGAATTGTGATTCTGTATCCAAGTGGTAGTTGAGGCTGAGTACAATAATGAAGAGACGATAAAATCAAGATCAGCTAGCTTGATTCCATTTCTAAAACAAGTCAAAAGAAGAAGAAAATAAGGGAGTTGTTTTAGATTTCTTTTGATTGTTTTTGCTAATTTTGCAAAATTACAAAACTGAGACCATTATATTTTGATAATTTGATTTAGTGGATTGTTTTACCCCTGGCATGGGAGGCAGTGGATATTTTCCTTTGGGGTTTATAATGTTATATCTAGTATTTTGATTTTAATTTTCTATTTAAATTCCACTTCCTGGGAAAACTCATGAACACAACACATCCTACACATACCAGTTAGAACTCTATTAAAAACTGAGTGTAGGAAGTATTGACAGATTGACTTCCGTCTGGAAACAAAATAGTGAAATTAAAATTTATTTTTTAATTTATCTAGATTTTAGAATCTACACTTGATATTAGAGCAGGTTTACTTTTAAGAAGTGAGATCGAGGAAAAAAAAAAACCTAGATATGGACGAAACACCCTTTAGACATCTTGCTCTAGACGGGACTAATTACTCATATTAAAAAATTATGATGCAGACTTATGTTCAATCTCTTAACGAAAAACTTGGCATTCTATTATTTATGGATATAAAATGCCCCTGTGATTGAAAATGACATATAAAGAGAGAAAAAGACAGAAGAGTGGATTACTGTAGATTTTAATAATGCTAGTTGGAATTCACGCCTTAAATGCTATTTTTCCTTTTGTAAAATTTAACCAATTTCGTCTTATCTCGACATGCAAGGTGGCCAGAGAAGTTTGGGATATACTACAAGTTGCTCATGAGGGAAGTCTTCCAAACTCCAAATAACCTTGAATTTGAACAACTAACAATTCAAGGAATTCTATGGCAAACTTAGTGACATTAGCAATTCAGCATATACTTTCGGGAAGAGTAATCAGAAAACAAGATAGTAAAGAAGATCCTTAGATCTCTAGCTACTTGATCAATTTCATTCCAAAGTAACTACCATAGAAGAAAGCAAAGATATTGAAACCATAAAGGTAGAAGAATTGGTAAGTTTACTAATGACATTTGATTTGCATCTCCATAGAAGGAAGAAAGAAAAGAGATATTGAGTTGCCTTTAAAGTCAAAAATACTGAAGAAGAGGTTGAGGATGAAGAAAGTGAAACTGATGAACATATGGCCATGAACACCAAGCACTTCAAGAAGTTCCTGAAGAACAATCAAAAAGGAAGGAATACAAAACTTCAATCTCAACAAAAGAAGTTCTTCAACAATTCAATGCTAAATTCATCTTCCTCTATGGAAATGACTCAAAATCATATTCAGTGTCGTGAGCGTGAGGGTTATGGGCATATAGCATCAGATTGTTCCAATGTACTAAAAAAAATTCATACAAAGAAGGCCACGAACATCACTTGGAGTGAAGAAGATGAAAAAGAATCGAATTTTGACGAGGAAGAC
This sequence comes from Olea europaea var. sylvestris, assembly GCF_002742605.1. Classification (NCBI taxonomy): domain Eukaryota; kingdom Viridiplantae; phylum Streptophyta; class Magnoliopsida; order Lamiales; family Oleaceae; genus Olea; species Olea europaea. Next base: position 819,956 of record NC_036251.1, on the reverse strand, counting down.
TGAACTGCTAATGACCAAGTAACTTCTTTTTGTGTATATTTACAGTTTGATTCCCACTCTCTGCAATTGTTGCCTGTAAATACAAACTCAATGGTTAAAGACATAGCCAGACCAAATTGCATATGTTCGAATTGCACCATTCTCAAAGGAAATATGGAAATTGAACCAAAAAAAAAAAAAAAAAAAGAATTGTAGAGTTTAAAGTGTAGTTTATAAAAGATTATTACAACTACAATGCGGAATAATAAACTCTCAAAGTATAAAACCGAACCAATAATGACCTAAAGCTTCTTCAACACCACAAATGAAATATTCTTGATGTTGAGTTCAGATTTGTGCCACACCGAATCATGTACCGTCGTCCATGGGAATGGCAATGGATATACCGAAAAAAGATCCGCCAGAAGCCACCAAGAATTTCGTCGGAGTTATGGAAAGCTCCCACTTGGTTACCTCTCTATGCTCTCTCTCAAATGTTATGCCAAATCCAAGAATGAGATAATGAAAAGGTCTTGTAATTATAGAGCCAATTCATTTGAATTCAAAATTCAAATATTGTACAATTGTCAACAAGAGAGTGACAACACTAGTATAGGTAATTGACCACAAGATTAAATCCAACCATTGGATTTAATCTATGGTCCATATTACTCCATAACTAGCACAATCCAAATCACATTCTCTAGACCAATAGACTTGCACCAATAATAGGATGTGATCCACCTTACAAGAATATCACTCTTCCTGTAATGATTGAGTCCACTGAAGAAGAAAGGGTTGTGGTTGCAACTGAAAAACAAACTCTATTCAAAGTTCTGAAGGAAAAAGAAAATCAAATTTTAGAGCTCCTTTCTAAACTGAGTCTCACCAATGAAAGAATGAAACAATTGAGTATTGGATCCGCCTGCCTAAATGAAATTCTTAACAATGGAAGAACCTTGAGCATTAAAGAGGGCTTAGGTTATGAAGGAAAATGAAAAGAGAGAGAATCTGAGTTGAAATTTTTCAAAGAAATTGAACTTAATATATCTGCTGGTCAAACCTATGAAACTGTAGCCGAGGAACCAGATAGAATTTCAAATAACAGGATCGTAACAATTTTTTACACACACCAACAGATTCTGTCTGACTCGAAAAACTTGATTTAGGTCAAGACATCAGGTAAACAAGTGAGATATCACTTCCAAAATCGGAAAGGTAAAACACAATACACTGTCAAATGTAATTTCTGTGGTAAGTATGATGAACACAGTTTATTTGATTGTTTATCTCACAAGAAACAACATGTGACAAAAGGAGTTAACTTGCTTGCTGGTACATTAAAAATGCTCAAATAAGTTAAGTTTGGATACGGAAAATTGATCTTAGTTGCTATGTTGTCAATATAGCATATAAATGTATTGTGTCCAACTCTTAGTATTTTGATAGTAGCTACTCTAGACACATGAGTGGTAATCAATACGTGTCATACTTTTACAAATTTAATCCTTGTTTAGTTCACATTATTTTCAAAATACATTTTTCTCTTTCTTATTTTTAAGTACACATTCTTCGATAAAATAATACACATATTTAAAAAAAATTCTTATTTTCTAACCACACACATTTTATATTAAAATACTATTCTAAAATACATTCTATACAAAAAAAAAAAAAAAAAAAGGGGGGGGGGGGGGGGGGGGGCTCAAACAGACTCTTAGTAATATACTAGAAAGAATTTATGGAATTTTTATTTTTATTTTGGTTAATTCATTGATTGTACGAACCATCCACTTGCTCAATTAGTTTATTAAATTTTAATGTGAATATTTTTTATTCGCATATTTTTTTTTTTTTGTAATTATTTTTATAGTCACTTTCTGCTTCAAATATGTAAAATATTATTAAGCCCATGTTTAAGTCTCATTTTGATCCCCCTTAGGAAGAATCCTCTATTTGATTGATGGATTTCACTGACAATCAAGGACTCGTATGATCTGTGTTTCAGTTTTTTGTGTTGAGTTCATTTTTTATTTTCTATTTTGAATGTTTATTTTAAAATTATTAAAAATGCGTTTGATTTGAAATTTTCTAAAATAATTTTATGACACTTTATCCAGTAAAAATAGAATAATTTTATATTACTATATTGTCCAATAATATATACATTTTAGAGTTACTGAATCTTATAATATTCTTTCTTTCTACAAAAGTAAAATAAAAACACATAATAAACTGAGTTCAAAATATAGAAGATTAAGATTAAAATTAATGACATGGGCTGAGAATATTTTTATTCATATTCATTTTTTAAAATTAGAATTTTTATGTAAATAATCATTAAGAGCTTGAAATATTTTTATTTTTTATTTTTCTAGGAATTTTTATAATTTATTTTTTCAGAATTTTATATAAATAATTTCAAAAATTTTATTTTTTAATCTTTTAAAATTTATCAATTTTATTTTTTGAATTTATTTTGTTTTGTATTTATTTTCTTAAAATTTTAAAATTTTATTTATTAGAATTTCATATTTTTATATTTTAAACTTTTTATGTTATTAGTTTAACCTTGTTTTTAGTATTTTGCAAAATTGAAAATTGAAAATGACTTAAAAATAGCAAATGAAATGCACCTTAATATTTTATTGCTTAATATCTTTTGTTAGTTTAGTTCTTGTAATGTTTCGTCCAAATTTTATTGATATGTATACGTCTTGTACTTCCAATTTGTGTAACATAAAGACTACTTAATGGCAGACTCTATCTAGTTTATTTATAGCATTCCGTTTAATTGCCGGTAGAGCATAATAGTTAACAATAAAATGAAGTTGAGCAATAAGTGTAATTTCTACACTAATTTGGGTCCTTAGATTATAGCATTTTATTGTTACTTGGACAACATATTACCTAAATTTTGTTATTTCATGTTTAATAGGTAACTCTCATGTTTGATTGGAAAATTGGAAAAAACGAACCAAAATGGTGAAAAGGGGCAAAATCCAAAGTTTGAAGACTAAAGTGCAACAATCTCATAATTGAATCGAGCCTCAAAATGAAGACCGAGGATGCCACAAAATCAATTAGATTCAATTGGAAGCAAAGGAAATGAGAATACAAGAGAACAACCAAACATGACGTTGGGAAGAATTTGGAAACCAAAGTGAACAAATTGAAAGTTTTTAACTCTATACAGCCGCATAGAGTTTTATCCATGCAGTCCCAACTAGCCATTCAAACAATTCAAGTCCACTTATTGGTTGTTTTATGCAGTTGCAACCATTTGTAGTATACGGTCACATAGTGTATTTCTAGGCGAAAAAATTCAGTTTCATTTTTTCATTAAAACTCTACTTGAAATAAATATTTTGGCATCCTATATACTATGATGCACAGAATCAGGTGCGAGTGTCGGATTTGGGTACGTATCTAGGAGTCGGATCCTTCTCATTTTAAAAATTAAGATATGAGGATACGGTTAAAAAGGATCGGAATTTTGAATACAGGTACGTGGATACGTTTTACAAACTATTTTTCTTTTTTTAAAATGATATAAAAATACCAAGATAACAAAGAAAAAATGGTATAATTAAAGCAAATAACCACAATATTAAAGCAAAATAGCAAATTACCACAATTCTAATGTTTCATATAATGATAAAATCCAAACCCAAATCCAAATTCAAACAAAACACTATTCAAAATAAAGTTAAATATCTGAAATGTCATAATTTGAGAAACAATAAGTTCTCCAATTGAAATCAAACTAAACAAGCATTCCCAATCAAGCTTTACTCTTCTTTTTCATCAAACGTAATTGCCTCCAATTTTCGCCATTTCAATGCTACCTTGTCCATCCAATTCAATTTGATCCCCTCCTACAAAAATACATACATACATACATATATACACGAGTCAAAGATTGCAATGAACAAATACCAAGTCTTCAGTCCTACTTGTCGCCAGTTTGTTTCTCTTGATACTTTGAATGAGTGAATATATGCTCCAATTTCGCTCACAAAAAGAAGAGGAATCCAGTTGAGAGAGCAATTTAAATGCCAGATATTGCAACAAATGTATTGAAGAACCATGATTGGCCCACCAAGAAATTCGTTCTTCATACATTCTTGCCTCAATAACATGGTGTTGATTGAAATACTCTGATCCACTAGAAAATGACCCAAAAAAAATTGACTATTTATATATTTATATATATAGGTTACCTGTGTACATTTTACGTATTAAACAATTTAGAATGGGATATATTCAATAATTCATGCAAAGGCGGCTTTCAACATTTATATTTTGTCCGTAATGTATTTATCATGAATTCCTTGCATTGGCGGACCTATATGTGGTCCTGGTGGGGCAAGTGACCCACCAACTTGCAAGATTATTATTTTTTTTTCCAGGTTTTAGAACCAAAAATTAGATTTGGGCAGTAACAGTAGTTGGGCTTTTTTTATTAGAATAGAATTACAGCGATGACCGAACAATTAAGAGAATGAGAGATGAGATTATTTAGTCATCTGCGATATTTAATTTGAAAATTCTTTGAAAATTATTATTTATCATATATGTGATATTATTTGGAATTCTTTGAGAATTGTTATTTTACATATATATGATATTTGTGAATCTATGATAATGATCACTTATATGTTTTCACGTAGCATATAGAATTTTTTTAATAACTTTTTAATAAGTTTGATTATGTCTCACTAACACCAAATATTTGCGTCCGCCACTGATTCCTTGCATGCTTTCTAATAGATTTAAAATACTCAAAATGGATAACTGTAACTTAAATTATCGCATCAAACGAAATTTTAGAATTAAATTTTAAACTAATTTTACCTCAAATAAAATAATAAATCACACCACTCACAATAAATAATAAATCTTGGGAGAGGGTACAGTTAATTTATAGCAGCATGTATCAACAAACAGACAATTAAAAGACTTTGAAACCACCAAAGCAGCATGCGTCAATAATATTTCTCCAAAACATATTGTCTTCTCCAACTTTTCATCTCCCGCTTCGTCTTTCCCAGCAAATTTCTGCAAATGTTGCCACCTGTCGTGATCCCGTTCATAAATTTATGCATATTATTATCACAAGACTCAAAATAAATGAGTTTGTTGCCACCACTAAAGCAAGCCAGAAGCATCCCGTGTTCAATTGCACAGCTAAGGATCCGATTCGTATCCTTCGTCAGTATCTATGTTATATCGTGTCGACATGAATACCTCTCCATTTTTTAAGAGTCTGAGCCTCTCAGCTTATATCTACCATAACACATTTAGAATGTGGGGGAGACCTTTATAAACCTAAAAATCTCTATATTCACAGATTTTGAAGGCTAAAAACAAGGTACAATCATCAGCTAAAGGGAAACTATACAAGTTTTTTTCAATTTTTGCATTTTTTCTTGATCCGGGTGATGTCTTTTCATTAGTTCTTGTATAGTTTAAATATTAGGATGGTTGGTTGGTTTTTCATTTGTATTAGATGAATGTTTGAACCCTATTTTCATTTATTTCAATTCAAGACTTTAATTTAGGAATTTCATGTTATCGTTTAAGTGATTTTACATACCCATTACACTATTTACTACTTGATCACCAATCAAGTAGTTGGTTGCTTGTAGTAGTATAGAAATATTCACAATGAATCTAAAACGCGATAAATCAATGTGTAGTTAGAATTAGAATTAATCTCTTTCACACATGCAATCTTATTGATAATCTAAACTAAATGCGTGACTTTCTTATTAGATTTAATCAATTTTTATCTTTCTTATGGTAGAATTATAATAAATAAAGAACAAATCACAATTGTTTTTATGTTATCATACTTCAAATTTAATAGTAGTTATTGAACTACAAATTAAATATTATTCTTCATGGGAACTATACTCTTTATATCACAAATATTATTACTTGTATAACGATTCGATACTTATAGGTTTTATGTGAACATTGAGTAGCCTCGATGGGAGTTTTGTGAAAGTTGACTGGCTACCAACTTGCAATTCACCCCGATTTTAGGAAAAAATATATTATTAACCTAAAATTAATCGACAGTGCATGTTATTCATAAAATTCACCAATATATGACATACTACTAAATTTAGAATTCAACTCCATTTGATCAGGCAACAAGGTATTAAGAAATTGCACAAGGCAGTTTCATTGATTAAATCCACTGCAGATTCTTCTAAAAATATTTTAACACCAAAGATTACAAAATTTACATAGTGGATTGATAACTTATCTTCGAACAACATATGAAAATTTCACGTTCAAACTCATTCAATAAGGACATCAACCTGTCAAACAATTTTTATTTATATTGTTTTTGCTGAATAACAAAGTTTTAATTTTAAGAACATCTAACACCCTAAACAGTCATTATAATAACTTCTGAAATTTAGTGGATAAATTCATAATATATTACCGTAAAACATATTAAAATTTCGTGATTCCAAATCTCAGAGGAAGGAAACTTATAGCCTAACCAAAGTTATTGATTTCGACCAAAATTAGAAATACACATCCTAGAGTGACCTTTTAAAGTTGAACCGGACAATTGGAATTCCTACTATGGGCCTGTTCGGGAATGATTTTGCGAATTGATTTTTTGACCGTTAGGAAAAAAACGAGGGCCACCCGTGAGAGAAGAAGTCAAAAATTACAGTTGGAATAGTGAAATAACAGTCAAAAAATTAATTTTTTTGATGAAAAATCACTCCCAAATTGGACCTATATATTCCATATTCTATAGCTATTGAACACATCATATAATATAAAGTAAATCAAATTTTCAGCCTCCAAAACTCTGAAATATGTCTACAAACAAACATGAAATAGAATTCCATAAAAGCATTCAAAACCCTTAGAATTCCAACAAGAACTTGTCAAAACGCAAATTTCTTGTTTTAAGCCTCTAATATCCCTGTTGTTTATCACATCGCCATGCTTAAATCCACCATCTATGACCCTTTCTAATCTATAGTCCAGAGGGGAGGGTGACTTTTTGGAAAACTCAATAGAAATACCATTAATTTTAGACAGGCACCCTCACCTAAGTGGCGCCCCTATAATATCAGTGCCCATGTGACCCTGGTAACCAAGCTTGGTTCTTAATTTTAGGTGCAATTCCAAATTAAAGCTGAAATTTATGTAAAACATCATACCACACCTTTTTTTTTTTTTTTTTTTTTCGGTGATCTCAAGAGTTCGAAATATGAAGTCCCTGTTTGGTATAAATAAAATTTTAATTCAATTCCAAATTAAAACTGAAATTTATTTAAAATATCATACCCCCCCTTTTTTTTTTTTTTTTTTTTTTCGGTGATCTCAAGAGTTCGAAATATGAAGTCCCTGTTTGGTATAAATCAAATTTTAATTTAAGACAAAATCGGCAACTAATTTTAACTTCAGATCCACAACTTTTCAACCATACATTTCAAATTTTATCAAAATCTACTAAAAATCTTATTTTAATCACCCCCAAACGAGGGCGAAATCCTTCTTCTTATGTTCAACCATGAGAAAATAGTCAAAATTCTTTCTTTCTTGTTTAACCAAATTGTTCATACTTCTTTCTAGTTCGGATGGCCACAAAGAATTATTTTCGCATAAAATTTTCCACAAATATTCACAACTATAAGAATAGATTTATTCTTCTTGCATATATTTCTCTAACCTTGTTTTTTTATGAAAAGAACTTGAAATTCTTGAAAAGTAGCCCTTGAAATTACCTTCTAGCCATACTTCCTTTTGCTTCTAGAGAGAAAATTGTGTATTTGAATGTATAGTGGAGGGAGAAGGGAGATGGACTGGTGTTGGGGAATTATGGGGATAGGGAGGAGTTTATCCTTCTATATTTCCTTCTCTTGGTTCCTTTAATCTAGATTGCTACTTAAGGAATGAAAAGAATCAAACAATAAAAACACCATAAGGAATAATATTTCCTTATTTGGAGCTTGGTGAGTATCTAAATGGGGAAATAAACATTATATTCAAGTTTAAATTTCTATGTAATTAATAAATATTATCTAGTATAACTGGTGTTACAACGTTAATTTAGGTATTACTATTTGATAGGCTATTTTAAAAGTAATGCTATTTAGCCCTAGAATTAATTTAGGTAAAACTAAGTGACATTAAAAGAAAGGACAATTAAATGAGTTATATAATTTTATCTTTAATTGAACATATCACGTAGTACTACCTAGGTATTATAGTGGTACTAGATGCATTATTTCTCAACTAAAATAAAATTAACCATAGTTTCATTTAATGTTACATAAACTAACTGTTGGGTTTTTTGATATCCAATAATCCGGGCGATGATTTAAAATAATTATCGGATTATTTATCGACACCATGGACTTGGCTCGACTCGGAGATGAACTACACTTTTGGATGGTTCAGGTTTGGGTTGGATGATTATTTGGTTAGTTGGACCATTTAGTGATTAATATGGAGTTGAATATTGGCCCATTAGTTTAGGTTAATTGGTAGCCCGCTTAGTGAACTTTAGGCCCAATTAGAGTGACCTAAACTAACCTATATATATGTATTTATCTCCCAGCAGTTTTTGGTGGAGTGTGTGTTGTAGCAATGGAGAGGAGAGTTGAGAAAAGAGAGGCAACCGAGAGAGAGAAAAGCCCTATGAGGTTGTGAGTGAGATTCAACCATTGTGATATCTTCGTCTTCCTCTCCATACCTTTGTGGATTGCTAACATAACCATCCTTCTCCTTTGTGGGGTTAGAGAGAAAGAGAGCAGTCCAAAGTGAAGGCGAAAGTCTCGGATCGAGTCTAGGTAAATCGGTGTTCGTTTGATTGTTTTATGAGCCCGAAATCAAGATTTATCAAGAGAATTCCGCTACAAATGGTATCAGAGCTTGTGTTATTAATAAATCTGTGATTTTTGGGGCTAAAAATGGGTTGGAAGTGGTCAGAAACGGATCTGGAAATTAGAGGCAGAAACTGTTCGATTTTTTCAATTTTCTGCCGGGTCTGTTTTGGCGTTTTCTGGTGAAACCAAAAGGAGTTTGGCAAAATGAACACCACCGATGGACTGTGCAGGCGGAGAAGAAGTTAGAAGGGTGACAGGTTGCTGACGCGTGGGCGACCGGCGCGACGCATGGGGAAGACGGCGATGGCACGTGAGGGCGCGTCCGTCTGATTCCGGCGAAGTGGTCTTCAGACAGAATCTTCCCCATGACGAGATGGACCCTGCAGTGTTTTCAAATTTCAGTTTGGAGCAATATAGTGAAAGTTGGACGATTTTGCCCTTGGACGTTCGGGTGTCGGGTGCTGTTTTCGTGTTGCTGTGGTTGCTGGTGACTTTAGGATGAACAGTAAATTCCTAAAGTGGTGAACTCGCATGTCTCGATATTACGAACCTTCAGACGTGGTCCGCTCGATATCATGTCTTTTACCTTTTATTATTGCAGTTAAAATTATTTGTTAATTATTTGCCTTAAATTTTTTGTGAATTTGCTGTCAATTTTTCTACATTATTAGAATTGCATGTGGCCTTAGGAAAGTTTACTGGACTATTCTATGTGAATTATGTTCATACTTTATTTGTGGTTATTATTTGATATTGGTGGTAAATGTAGGTTTAAGGTAAGTGCGAAAAATAACATATATTTTAACTGTAGTAAAATTTGGACATAGTTGAAAGAGATTGTCCTAAGATGATAATAAAAAGAAAGATGAAGATAGAGACAAGACGACTGTGACTTTAGGGTCTAGTAGTGATCCTAGTGAGGTTTATTGAGAGAATAAACATGGTTCTTACATTGCATCTGTATGTAATACTTTCTGTATGTATATGGTCACTTAATTCTGTTGCAATATTGATGTTACACTTTCAATATGTTTGATGTGTGTAATTGCATGAATTAGAGTGACTTATTATTTTGTGTAATATGTTTACATGCATAGTGGGTTAAATTTTGTGGCGTACTCTATTTGCTCTATGAGTGGTGTGAGAGCGTGGTAGGGAGAAGAAAGTTAGGCAACAGTTTCCCTTCTTTATCTTTGTGAGCCTGTGTGGTTTGTGAGATTATGTGAGGCAGCCATGTTAGGGTTATATTCTTCCTCTTTGTGAGCCTCCTTTGTGAGTGTTATGAAGTAACCAACTCTTTCTTCGATTCTCTTTGAGAGTGTCACCTTCACTATTTTCTTTGTGAATTTTTTGGGAGCATTGGTCAGTGGATTAACCTTTGTGGTCACCGAAAGGTGTTGCTTTGCTATAATGAGTTTGAGATGCATTAGCAGTGAATTGGATGTCTTTTGGTAAGGTGGAGTATAGATGCCTAGAGGTGCATTGGTGATATGCACGAGGGATGTAGAGTGTGATATTTGGATCACGAGTGGAGATGTGATCAAATGTTTAGAATCTTTTATCTGTGAAAAAGACCTTGTACAGGTGGAGTGTGAGAGAGTTACTTCTATCACTTCTGTAAGGTGGAGTCCCATTATCCACGTAGGTTGGGAGAAGTGATGTGGTGATAGAGGATTATCCCGAGAGTTTAGGATCTATTGTGACTTACCAGTTAGACATAAGTTAAGTGATTGGTTTAGTGAGCATTGTGGGCAATGAGAGGAGATATGTGTTGTCGAGGTGGGAGTAACACAGAATGGGATAGGATAAGCGTAGTAAGATCTTTCATGGGGTCACTTATGCATTTGTTGCATATGTGTTTGACCGTGTGCTGATTAACTAGGTGTTAATTTGTGGACTGTGTGAACATGATTTTGAAAGATCTGTGTGTTATCCTATATATATCTTCATCGCATGATTATTTGTTCACTGTGAATACTTGTTTCTATTTGGGTGTTTTTGACCTTAGCCCTGGTGAGTACATGGAGCAAGTATCGTATGTGTTTCAAGTTGGAAACACGAGGTAAGGTCTGTTATTCCAATTTTATTGGATTACCTTGATTGTGCAAGTATAAACTGTGTGTTTTGGTTGCTTGCAGATTATTGGGCATCAATGTGGAGATTGTTGGGTTTTTTGATACCCAATAATCCGGGCGATGATTTAAAATAGTTGTCGAATTATTTATCGACACCGTGGACTTGGCTCGACTCGGAGATGAACTACACTTTTGGATGGTTCGGGTTTGGGTTGGATGATTATTTGGTTAGTTGGACCATTTAGTGATTAATATGGAGTTGAATATTGGCTCATTAGTTTAGGTTAATTGGTAGCCCGCTTAGTGAACCCTAGGCCCAATTAGAGCGACCTAAACTAACATATATGTATTTATCTCCCAGCCGTTTTTGGTGGAGTGTGTGTGTTGTAGCAATGGAGAGAAGAGTTGAGAGAAGAGAGGCAACCGAGAGAGAGGGAAGTCATGTGAGGTTGTGAGTGAGATTCAACCATTGTGATATCTTCGTCTTCCTCTCCATACCTTTGTGGATTGCTAACATCACCACCATTCTCCTTTGTGGGGTTAGAGAGAAAGAGAGCAGTCCAAAGTGAAGGTGAAAGTCTCAGGTCGAGCCGAAGTAAACCGGTGTTCGTTTGATTTTTTCTGAGTTCGAAATCAAGATTTATTAAGGAATTTCCACTACACTAACAGTAGTTTTAAACTGGATTACTCTTTAATCATATGATGTCCAAAATAAATTCTTAGCTGCACTCTTTGAATAAATAATGTCCAATATAAGTTATTAAATGTCACTATCTGAATAAATAAATTCTGCCTTGGACTTTTCTTATAATTGAATTCAAAATTGGAGGAAATTAATAATTTTTTTAAAATGATTTGGACTTTGCATGTAGGGCTCATTTGACTTGATTTTTGTAAAGTTAAAAGTAACTTTTAAGAGTCAAAAATTGCTTTTCGATTCTTTTGATTAAAGTGTTTCTTTTATTTATAGTTTTTTAATTGACTTCTTCGAAAAATGTTTTTCGAAGAGAGAGATCTTTTAAAAAAATAGTTTTCAAAACCTACTTTTGAGACCTAAACCTATTTGTGTAACCGTTTGATCAATTTTAGATGTATTTGAACTACATTATTTTGAAAGAATATATTTTGAAATAATATATTTATAGAGAATGTGTGGTTGAAAAATAAGAAAAATTTTAAATTTAAGTATAACATTATTTTATTGAAAAATATTTGGTTAAAATGATATCAAATCATTGTTTAAAAATGTATTTTTTTTAATACGACTCAAACTAGGCCTTTAAAAAAGTAATTCTTTTACTTAGAATTTTTTTCAGAGAAAGCTAACTTTTGTAATTTTTCTCTAAAAACATTTTGAAAGGATAAAACTCTTTTAGAAATTAATTTCAAACATCAATTAAAATAACTTTCTTAAACTCCCTTTTACAAGAAACGAAAATAATAGTAGAAATCACTCTTTTATGAGAGTGAAAGCAAAAACAAATATCTACGACTCTCTAGCGACCGGTAATATAATGATAGCCTTAGATCATTTTCGTTGCATTTTAAGAAGAATAATGTTATTGATCATCGATGATGTAAAACATGGTTAGATGAGAATTACTTGATATTCAATGTTAAGTTTATTTAAATGCAAAAGTTAAAGTCACGTGATTTAGCCCATATTTGATTCCCATTACCTGAAAATGAAAATGAGGGGAATAGTATTTTTTGGAAAAATGAGTGATTGAAAAAGAAGAAAAAATTTTCGATTTACGTGTAATATTATTTTATGTAAGATTGTGTGGTTGAAAATAAGAGAAAGAAAAATGAAATGTAATGTAATTTAATTTAATAGGGATCCAACATGGGCTTATTTGATTAACCTATTAATTATGCTACATAAACATAATCATTTATCACAATTTTTTCAACCAAGTAAAAGGAAAATAAAAAATCTTCTCTTAGGATTTATGTAACTCCTTTAGCATTATTCTGTGGAAATTTTATTAACTTACTTCTCCCACAGCATCCGTTAGATCCATCCACTCTTTGTTGCTGGTTTTGATCAATTTCATAGTATAGGATTCACATACATGTATATACACGTATAAACAGTTGCAAATGGCGGAGGAGAGATCGAATGGCGGATTGGCGTCGGTGGACTCGATGGAGTTCCGGTGGGTGTATCATCAGGACGAGGAAGGGTCGGAAATTTACAACCACGGTAACCACGGCGGGGATTCGACGCTGCGTGATTCAGACGATGAGGATAATACGGGGCAGAGGCTGATTCGGACGGGTCCGAGGATTGATTCGTTCGATGTTGATGCTCTTGAAGTCCCTGGCGCTCAAAGGAATGATTATGAGGTGAGTATTTTGATCTTGATTCAGTTTGTTAGCTACAACGTGTTTTTTTCTTTTCTTTTCTTTCTTTCCTTTTTTTGGCCTATCTACAAGTATATTTCTAGATTTTATGAGTTTTAGTGGGTGCTTCTAGCAATTATATAGTAGTAGTAGTAGTACGAGAGTGCTGGAGCTTAGAACTATGAGAAAATTAGTATCTTGTTATGATGTTGGAGTGTGTAGCTAAAAGGAGTTACGAGCATGTTGAAAATAATAATAATAATAACATAATACAAACCTCTATTACTGGCATTATATGCCGTTGCTATTTACCCTTTCTTGCTCTGGCTCAGCATTTTGCTACCATTGTCACCCTGTAAAAGCCGCCATCATTACCTAAGCAATTGTGTATCTATGTTTACAGCTTAAGGACCTCCGGAACGAATCTCCTTCAATCTGTTGAATTGAAGCCCATTTGCTCAATACTTTTAATGTTGGCCAAGCTTAAACGGAGCAGATTGAACTGAGCTCTAAAAAGCAAGTCATAATATATAACTGCTGATCTTGGGTTCATAGATCTTGGCTGTGCGAAGCCCCCATCTCCCACCAGCCCAAAGCTCCAAATATAAGATATTGGTCAAATTCATATTTTTTGCTATAAAACTGTGGTAGAGTAGGCTTTTTTTCCATGCAATTACTAGACTTTTTTTTTTTTTTAAATAAATTGCTTGTAACTGATATTAATAACCGATTGCACTGTAATTGTTTGCTGAAGTTGGATGGTAATGCAACATATTTGCTTAATCAAATAACTTTTTAAGAGTAATCTTATTGCCCAAGATTAAGTTTACTTAAAGCAGCAGTTTTGAGCTTTATCAAGTGATCTGAAAATGTCCCTGGTGCACTCATGATTGATCAAAAAACACCATTTACTCAAGTCAAACGTGCACTTACATTACCTAATACACAAGTCATTTTCTTAGGGGTACTAGTACTTTTCTAATAACTTTTTTTCTGGCATAGTACTCCTACGTGCAGTTGAGATTATTTTCTACAGGCTTTTCCGTAATCCCTGCACTTCTCCTTTCCATCGTCTTGTCTTTTTTTGAATAATCTTTCCTAACCGATCACCAAACTCACCAGCCATTTATTCCAATTTCAGCATCAATGAAACTTGAGGCTTCATGTGAAATTTCCATATAGCTGCTCCCACATCATTTTGTTACCAACAGTGGTTTGTTTAAGATGGTAGATGGAAAAAATAAAATAAAAGGCTTGGAATACTTTTTTGTTAAATCGAATGCTTAGAACCAAATAAAAGAAACAAAAAACGAAAAAAGTTTCTGAAGAGCAATTTTCCTCCCATCAGTGCTGGATAGGTTTGTAAAATAGCCCCAACTAGAAAATTATACGTACTGTAGCACCTCAATAGAAGTATGTCCTGAGTAAGTGATAAAGATACCAAAACTTTCAGAAATCTTGATAAGTCAAAAGTAATCCTAGAAACACCAGTTAATAATCAACCTTAGAGCATTTGGAGCTTGATTGTAACCCTCATATCAATAAATAACTGATCCTATTTTGACTCCAGTATTCTCATAAATAGGTGGATGAATGAGAGGTGGACTTTCTGTTTGATTTACAGCTGGAAAGTTCATTCATCAAGAAGTCTAGACATTATTTATTGTTTGAATAGTTGCATTGTATAACTGCAATATGAACTTCTTGTTTGACATTTTCCCCATCATCGTCAAACTTAGGAGTGCCCCATTACCTGTGGCTAACTGAGCTACTGTTACAGCAAAATATATCTAGATATTAAACAGATTGACTTAGCAACTTTTTTTTTTTAATAACAATTAATAAATAAAAGCAGTGCTTTGTAGAAGTACCACTGCACTTGTGTTTGGCATATTCCCATATGACAAAAAATGCTGTGAGAGATTGGTGTCTTGATTTGAAAAATATAATGGCAGGATGTCACTTTGGGCAGGAGGATCATACTGACCTTTCAGACACTAGGGGTTGTCTTTGGTGATGTGGGGACCAGTCCATTGTATACCTTCAGTGTGATGTTCAGCAAGGCACCGGTTGAGGCAAACGAAGATGTTCTTGGTGCATTATCACTAGTTTTGTACACCTTAATTCTGATTCCACTTATCAAGTATGTCCTCATAGTTCTTTGGGCTAATGATGATGGTGAAGGTATGTTACTTTTAGGATTCTTTACAATGTCAATGTATATGATTATACTCGGCATGGCGTGTAATTCACTCAACAAATGAGGTTCAGTTTTCATAACCCAATTGTGCAGGTGGTACATTTGCTTTGTACTCTTTGATCTGTAGGCATGCTAAAGCTAGTCTTCTGCCCAACCAACTTCCATCAGATGCTCGCATATCTAGCTTCAGACTTAAGGTGCCATCACCAGAACTGGAGAGGTCTCTGAAAATAAAAGAAAGACTCGAGACTTCTCTGACGCTGAAAAAGCTTCTTCTGATGTTGGTTCTCGCTGGTACTTCCATGGTGATAGCCGATGGTGTTGTTACACCTGCAATGTCAGGTACTTATGGAAGATTCAGTTTAGTGCCTTATACCTTTGTTGGAGAACTTGATGCTTTTGACAGTCTGTAGATAAGAGGGAGTTTGGCTACTCTTAAGTATATTATGTTCCAACACTTGGTTGATAGCTTGAAGTTGATGTCAATCCTACTAATTTCTTTTGCAGTAATATCTGCTGTTAGTGGCTTAAAGATTGGAGTTTCTGGGGTAACACAAGGTAACTATTTCTATATAATTGATTATAACCAACAGCATAGGTATTTTGGACATAAGAGTAGGATTTTTGTTTGAATTGCTCAATTCTTTTGCTATTCATCAGATCTGAAGTTATTACAGTCTTTTTACACTAGTAAAACTGTAGATACTGGGATATAAATAATCTGATGATTAAATTACGTTTTGTGGATGGGTAACTCACATTAGGATAGGGTTTTCTAGAAATGCCAATGTTCTTTCTGTTATTACCTGTTGAATAAAAGCTAAATTTACTGATTAAAGACACATTTTCATTTTCAAGTCATCTTAGGAACTTAGCACATGCCAATTTTTCTGATGTAGCAAGTGATCGCTCTTAATCAAAAAAATGCTGCAATACTAGGAGAAGATTGGAGAAATTGCCTACTGAGGAAGTTAAGATGTTTGTCTGGAGCTATCATAAAACACATCCTTTATAGTACATCTGACGTAAGGGGACTTAAACTATGCTACTTAAGTATTTGTTTGGCTAGCCAGTCTGATTGCTGGCATGCTAATCATCTCAGCATAATACTTGAATAGATTTATACTCATTAATTTGGAAGATAATCACTGTGACTGTGAATTACAAATAAAATACCTAGTAGAAGATTTTTGGCAATAGAACATGTAATTTTACATTTACTTTGAAACTTGTTTGATTTTATCCATATTCATACTAGTTCTGACTTCAACGTGGCATAGAAAGTCAAGGTGATAATGAAGAGCTATTATTTCTTTGCACTGCAGAGCACGTGGTGATGATCTCGGTTGCATTTCTTATAATCTTGTTCAGTGTACAGAAATATGGAACAAGTAAAGTGGGGCTCATAGTGGGTCCTGCCTTGTTTATATGGTTTTGTTGTCTTGGGGGCATTGGCATATACAACCTTGTTAAGTACGATACACATGTCCTGAGGGCATTTAATCCAGTTCACATATACTATTTCTTCAAACGCAATTCTACCAGTGCTTGGTACTCCCTTGGGGGCTGTCTTCTTTGTGCAACAGGTAAACTTTGAAGTATGTAAACTAATGGATACCTTGAAAGGAAAATATGTATTAGAAGAATTCATTGAGTAGTTTTTTCCCCTCTCTTTGATGGATTCCATGTTATTCTTGGAGTTAAGCTTGCCTTTTGTGACTGTTGTAAAATTGAAGTTCATTATTCCAACTGCAAGTTTTATGACTTTCTATTTCTTGGGTTGGGTGATATTTTTCCTTCATATGTTTTTCTGTACAATTATCTCTTTCAAAACATTAGAGAAGTTTTTGATACTATATTAAATATTTATGTATATCAGGATGACCTTGAAGACCACAAAGAGGTGCCTATTAGAAATTAACTGCTTTCAATAATGTTAGGAAAATATTAAAAATCACTGGAGCTGTTTCTAAATGAACATTCTATTGCTCTACTTCAGCAACTTGATCTCCCTATACGAGCTTCTTGGCTGATAGGGTATTTGGTCCTTTCTTGGAACACAATTTTGTGGCTTCTGTTTTGTCCTTTAAGAGTAGCTTATTAACTTACAACCATGAACTCTTAGTGCTTGTCCATGATTGAGTTTTACATCATCAGTAATATGATACTCTTGGCTGTTTTCTTTGACTTATTCTGTTCGTTTTCGTTATTCTATATTACAGTTCTTATATATTTCTGATGATCAGTTCTGACTCAGGTTCTGAAGCAATGTTTGCAGATCTTTGCTATTTTTCCGTAAGATCAGTGCAGGTAAACCAGTTACCTGCATCAGACCTTTTTTTATTAAATATCTTACATTTTTTGCTTTTTCCTACTATCCTAATTTTTTCTTATGAAGACTTAATTTTGTTGTTGCAGCTTACCTTTGTGTTTCTTGTGTTACCTTGCCTTCTGTTGGGTTATCTGGGTCAAGCTGCTTACCTTATAGCGAACCATGGCAATACAACTCAAGCCTTCTTCTCATCTGTTCCAAGTAGATACATTTTTCTATTTCTCACCTTTAATATCCACACTCATTTGAAAATCATAGATATGTTTATAATGATTTTAAGTTTGAATGATAAGGTCAAAAATGTCTCAATTGTCTAGATACAAGTAACAGTAATTTCATTTTTCCTCATTCAAGATTGCAGCTTATACTATATTCTCATGTAGTTCGTAATATCAATTTGTGCATTTTAATCTGGACTTGAACTATTGATCCTAGAGAATTGTAAGCATAAAGAGGGATAAATTAACTGGGTCTAAATCCTGGATTTTAATTTTTAATTCTGCTACAGGTGGAGCTTTCTGGCCAGTGTTCCTTATTGCTAATGTAGCTGCATTGATTGCTAGTAGGGCTATGACTACAGCGACATTCTCTTGTATTAAACAATCAACGGCACTTGGTTGCTTTCCTCGCCTTAAGATCATTCATACCTCGCGGAAATTCATGGGTCAAATTTACATTCCAGTTATGAACTGGTTTCTGCTTGCTCTAACCCTGGTTTTAGTCTGCACTATTTCAAGTGTTTACGAGATTGGAAATGCTTATGGTAATTCTTTATCACTTATCTTTGAAGTTGGATCTATTACCAGTATACTTTTGTGTAGATTGCTTTTAGATTATCAAAGCTGACTCAAGTTGAGCTTAATAAATTGATAGAAACCTAAATGTGTTGAAGCTTAGATTGTTAAGTTAGCAATCCAATCTAAAAAGAACTTCCATTGATCAATTTATGAGCTGATGTTTGAGAAGCTTGATTTGTCTAAATCTGAAAGAGAATAGTCATTTTATGTTAGATTCATATTGGTTTCTGCCTGTGCAAGGTCCCAATTTTGAATTATCAGCACTTTTTATTGTAATAGAACCTTTGAATGCACAATGACAAGACCTTGCACTTCACTCGGAAGATTAAATCATTGATGCTTCCTAGTCCTACTTTTTTAGTTGACTGTAATAGATCTAACTACAACTCCATCTCATAATGAGCTGTTGGGAGTTCTAAATATGGGGAATGTTTAACATCAGTTTTATTTCCATAAAGTAGCTGTAATATAGCCAGTTGTTTTCTAGTTCTTGTTATTTTTGACTTCTTTCTAGTAAGTTCTTTTTGTGTTGTTTTTTGAACAGGCTTTTGTATATTCTGATTTTACATTGTTTGACAGGCATTGCTGAACTAGGAGTGATGATGATGAGTACAATCTTAGTAACTCTTGTAATGCTTCTCATATGGCAGATACGTATCCTTATAGTGCTGAGTTTCGCTATTATCTTCTTGGGGTTGGAGTTAACATTCTTTTCATCGGTTTTGTGGAGTGTGGGGGATGGTAGCTGGATCATACTGGTTTTCGCCATAGTTATTTTTTTAATAATGTATATCTGGAACTATGGGAGTAAGCTAAAGTATGAAACTGAGGTTGAGCAAAAGATGTCAATGGATTTGCTGCGAGAACTGGGTCCTAACCTAGGAACAGTAAGAGCTCCTGGCATTGGCTTGCTTTATAATGAGCTTGCGAAGGGAGTACCAGCTATATTTGGACATTTCCTTAGCACTCTGCCTGCTATGCATTCAATGATAATATTTGTGTGTATAAAATATGTTCCTGTTCCTGTTGTACCTCAAAGTGAAAGGTTTCTGTTCCGACGAGTCTGCCCCAAAAGCTACCACATATTTCGCTGTATTGCCAGGTAAAATATCCTGTAACTAGTGTATCCTCATTTTATATGAAGTCGTATCATTTTAGATTTCCTCCTAAAACTGGCATTTCCCTGATTCATCTTGAATGCAATTGTGCTGTGGATAAAGCAGTTTACATAAAAATTAAAATGGTGCATTATGCTGGTGGATCAAATAAGCATTTCAAACTCCTTTGTTTATGGAGAAAGCATCCGAAATAACTGAATTTTTTTATTTTGTTGCATGGGTATTTAAGATACTATTTCCTTGGCTTATTTCCACTATTAAGAAGAGTATGCTCCTCAACATGGGATGGGTTTATTGTGAACTTAAGCCATCTGGAGCCTTGCTTTGAAATTGGAAGATCTTCACATGAAGGTTGCACCTTAATACACAATTGCTCAGCAGTAATGTATTGAAAAAACAAAACTTGACCATTGCAAAATTTTAGATTCAGATCATTTGGTTAAATTCTTTTAATTATCATCAAAACGTTGCCCATTGACCATTTGAATAATGCATCTTATTACTGGGATGTTCTATTTGTAGAAATACAGTAGTTTTATTGCCAAAATATCCTGCCTCATCCTGACTGTGATGGCTCCCACAAAATGGTTTAACGGAGTCATTTATTAAATATCTATAACTTATTGTTAGACCATTACTTATGAAAACAAAACTCCCAACTTAAATTTGGGGTCATGCCATATAACATGCTACATCATTGGTTCGTATAAGACCAACTGCCTATTATCAATATTCACCTTTACAATAGGCATTTGGTCATGAACCTAATATTTTTCATCTATGTATTTTTGATTGTGTTGTCTAAGTACCTATTTTACCCCCCCCCCCCCCCCCCCCCAACATATTATTGAGCACTTAATGTTCTGTCCAACTCTTGCCACTAATAGATATGGTTACAAGGATGTCCGCAAAGAAAACCACCAGACTTTTGAGCAATTGCTGATTGAGAGTCTTGAGAAGTTCATTCGTAGGGAAGCTCAGGAAAGGTTGCTGGAGAGCGATGGTCACGAGGACTCAGATTCTGAAGAACATTCTTTTTCAAAGGATCTAATAGCTCCCTATCAGAGTGTGTATCCACTTGGCGTCCCTCTGCTGTCTGATTTTAAGGAAATGACCAATTCCTTTTCAGAAGCAAGCACTTCAGACGAGCAGTCTGAGACATCGTTACATGATGCAGAGCAAAGTCTCGAGAAGGAGTTGTCTTTCATACGCAAGGCCAAGGAATGTGGGGTAGTATATCTTCTGGGTCATGGGAATATTAGAGCAAGAAAGGATTCTTGGTTTATTAAGAAGCTTGTCATTAATTACTTCTATGCCTTCTTGAGAAAGAACTGTAGGAGGGGTGTCGCGAATTTGAGTGTTCCGCACTCGCAGTTGATGCAAGTGGGCATGACTTACATGGTCTAAAGTCGAGCTTTTATCGTAGAAGACTTGCATGGTCTGAGTCAAGCTTTTATCATAGAAGGCAGACTTCGTTTTAGCACCAATTCTGAACAGCGGCGTTTCGCTTCCAGCAGAATCAAGGGAACTAAATGGTATTTTTGCTATTCATACCGGTCACACTTGTGGATAATGTCCAAACCGTTGCAATGATCAGATTTATTTATATCTTCCTTGGGTTTTACATTAGCTGAATTTGGAGTTTCTTTTTTAATATCTGGGAAATTTTGTAGTTCTTAACCAGTGCTATTTCGTGGATTATCATGATTTGTAGAGGTTTGAAGTCTTTGTAATTACCATTTTCATATCAATGGGCTCTTTGATAGTGTAGTTCCTTTTCGAAGTAGTTTTCATGTTTATTTTTGCTTGGTAGTGGACTCTTCCATCTTAACAGTTACGCGCTGCTCGGGAGGAAAATCTGAGTTCATATTTTTTCGTTGAAACTCCTACGTATGCTGCAATTGAAAAGGAAAATTTTATGACTACTAATCCAGTGAAGTATAGTTCTCATTCTTGCAACATTTTGCCATCAAATACATCCACAAAATTCGCTAAAACTAGTAAAAAGAATTAGTTAAAATTATTCAAACAAGTTCAAATAATAGTGCCCCACTTTTCATCTTTCCAACTCGAAACAAATCCAAGTTAACTTACGTTACTAGAGAGAACAACATTAGCTAGAAAAATAATGGGTTCTATTTGAGCTTCTCGGGGCTCTTTAAAAGACTGGGATAACCAAATAGTCTCTTCCCACGCCCTCCAAAGAATTTGGGTTCGATTTATTCTGATGAATTGGTGATTTCCTCCTCCGTGTGGCATCATAAAAAAGTTGTATCCAGTAAACCTCACTCAGAAGCAAGTTAGTGGTTCCATAATTTCGCAAACAGGTTTCATCATCTGGAAGCTGTATATGGGTGCTGCAATCTCTTATTTTCTTCCCTGATATCATCATCGTCTCTAGGTGGTTTAATGTATAATGATGATTTGAAAATTTCTCTCTGTTTTGCTGCAAACTTGAATCTTAGAAGCAAAGAGTTTGTCATCACACCAATAGAACTAAACCCCATAAGGGCACCCGCAATTGAAGGAGATAGCATGGTCCCAGTCACAGGTAGCAACGTTCCAGCTGCTATTGGAATTCCTACCTGCAATGAATGAAGAAAAGTAGGTTCAAATACTAATATGTGCAAGTAAAATAGATTGCTGAATTGGAAGGGTACAGTTATCCCAAGAGGATTTTTCTTGGACGTACTGTTAGTAAATTATTCATGCATATATTAAAAAGAAAACATGAAAGAGAAAATAAGGGAGCGAAAAACTAGTATCAAAGACGGCTATTTTAGGCTGAGTGAGTGAATAAAAAGGCATTCAATAACCAACGCAAAGAGATGGCACAAGCCTGAATACTGTATAGACAACGGACAGGAATAGAAAGAATCAGAAAAGTAACCAAGGACATCCATTTTATCGTTTTTTATCTCAATCCAATTGAATGATCAGTACCAGTATCATTATATACCATGATTTGTAATCAGGAAAGAAAATAAAATACTATGATTTTGTTAAAGAAAATAAATTGCAAATGCAATCAACTTACAATGTTGTATGCGAAAGCCCACCAGAGATTTTGCTTGACAGTCTTCATGGTCAGTCTGCTCAGCTCCAGAGCATCAAGTAACTGCATGGAATGTTCTAGGTTAATATCTGATATACAAGGCCTGAGGACTTTTTTCATCGAGGAAAAGATGGACATCCAAACCCACAATGTTATGATTCCGTGCCCAAATCATGGTCTTAAAATTTTTGTAGTAATCATTTATTGTTAGATCGAGTCATAAAATAGAGGGGGTGTATTACGACCCAATATTTTCACCTTTGATTTTAGTTTATTTATCAAAGTCCTCATTATCAAAATTGTAACAGCACAAAAATAAATAAACTAAGGCCCCGTTTGATTCCTATTTTTCTAAGAATGAGGATGAAAAATATAGCCGTTACGGGACCCAACACAAAATATAGAAAGTTAAATATGATGGCTTGATGTGATGGATAACGGTCATATTTTTCATTTTTATGGCCAAAGAATAAGAATCAAATGGGGCTAAATCTATTGCAAAATCTAAAATCGAAGGGGAAAATATGGGGTCGCAATACAACCCCTTCATTTTATGACTCGATCTAACAATACATGATTACTACAAAATTCCGAGACCATAAATTTTAATATATAATGAGATAAAGAAGTTGCAGGCCAGCATACCTGGGACAACTTGTTGTGCATTAGCACAATAGATGACACCTCACTAGCAGCTCCAACACCTCCACCAATTGCAACGCCTACATGCGATGAAGCGAGAGCTGCTGCATCATTGATTCCATCACCAACCATAGCTACAATGTTCTGATCCTCCTGAAGTCTGCTAATGAACATTTTCTTTTGATCTGGTTTGACTCCATACAACACCTGCAACCGACCATATTCTTTTAGCAAGCGAGTTTGTGTTTCTGACAGTGTACATGACGAAAGCATGTGCATGTACTATAAAAATCATCTCACCCTTTCTTTTGGAATACCAACAACAGATGCAACATATTCAGCAGCATTCTTTTTGTCCCCAGAGAGCAAGTAAGTGTTGATTCCTTGATTAGTCAAAGATTTAACAACATGCCTAGCATCTTCTCTGATCTGATCCTCGACATAAATTATACCAGCAAGAATATCATCTACCCCCACATAAACAACTGATTGATTCTTAAACTCCTCAAGTTCTTGGAATGAATTGTTTTTCACCCCATGCCTGAGTTATTCAAAAACTTTGAAGGTCAAGAACATTAAATACAAAGAGGAAAAACAATTATTTAAAAAGAAAGTTTTACTTTGATTTACTAAAAGAAAAGTTTTACTTTGATTTACTAAAAGCAAGCTTTTTCATGCTATAAATCTAAATTACATCAGAAGTTTGAACTTCACTTTTCTGCCAAAAGAAGTACGATGGGCCCCTGCAAATGGGTTGATAAATAATATATTGCCTAGTTAAACTAATAGTGGAGAAATATTTAATCTGATCTACTTAGGAACCAAAAAGAAATCCTTCATTATCTTTGAACAATATTTTTCTTCATGCAGAAGACACATATTGACCTAATGTGATATTAGACTGCTTCACAGATGTCGCTTCATGGATTCAGTTTCAGTGTTGGATTAAAATTCTTTGGAAATAATAAATAGTGAGGATAATGACATGCAATCATTTCATTTTGCAGTTTTAGAAACACCGTTAGCGTATTATGCTCTAAATCCTGCTCCATGAGAATCGTCAATTAGCCCACTTCTCTGTGCAATCACGAACATCATGAATGAGAAAATTCCAGAGTAGCACTGGTCACCAAACCTTGTATAGAGGTTTGCATGAGTAAAGATAAAAGATGAAAATAGAGTGAAAGGCAAAATGGCTTATTTTCCTTTTCATCCTCCCTTCCCGTTAACCTTGAGCCAAGTAAGCTTAATGTCACAGACCTAGTTTCATTACACCCGAACAACTAGAACCATGCAACCTTCACATTCACCAATTCTCGTCTCTCACAAGAAAACGTTAAGTCAACTTTTCAATGCTCACAAATAATTTACCCAATGAGGTAAATTATAACAATTTTGAGTAGAGGGAAGTAGGAAATATAAGGAAAACAAGCAAGTTTAGGAGAATTCTTTTGGTATATAAATGAAAGGAAAACTTTACGATCTATCTTAAGTATTCAACTCACTTCACTGCAAAATTTACAAATGAGACTATATCTCTATTTATAGGCAAAACCTTGCCAGTTGCTTTATAATCAATAGCCAAGATTAATTTTGATCCGAGGGTCCTCATTGGTTGCAAGTTGCATTAACCTACTTTGATCAAATGGTAATTCTCTATACTTTCAATGCAAATTGCATGTCACTTTCCAACCCCATGCTAGTTAGTATTAAGTGGCAAATCTCTACAATTCACATGCAAGTGGACAAACCATTTTCATAGTGGACAAATTGGACTTTACTTCCTCCTTGACATTATCTTGTAAGTAGGACAAGTGGCATAAGTAGACAAGTTGTACAAGTTAGCCCACTTGCATCCCCCAAAACATCCGGTTACAATCCATAGTATTTCTCCTCCGCAAAATGGCTGGTTTTAACGTAGGGAAACCTCATTTCTGTGCTGGGGAAGCTGCCTATGTCCACTAGCTTGTGTTCTGCCAAAAAAAGCTGCCTACGTCCCCAAGTCTGCCTGTGTCCACTGCCTAAATCTGCTTGCGACAGTTCCATCCCGCTGAAGTGCACTGCCTACATTGTTTTGGAGATGCAAGTGGGCAACCTCGCCAAGTTGTACTTGTTCACTTGTAACACTTGTACTACTTGTGCCACTTGCAAGATAATGCCAAGGAGGAAGCAAAATCTAATTTGACCATGACTTGTCCACTTGTATGTGAATTGTAAAGATTTGTCACTTGATGTCAACTAGCATGAGATGGAAAATGTTGAGAATTACCACTTGATCAAAGGATGTTAATGCAACTTGCAACCAATGAGAACCCTTG
This sequence comes from Olea europaea var. sylvestris, assembly GCF_002742605.1. Classification (NCBI taxonomy): domain Eukaryota; kingdom Viridiplantae; phylum Streptophyta; class Magnoliopsida; order Lamiales; family Oleaceae; genus Olea; species Olea europaea. The sequence goes on along the minus strand of NC_036251.1, from coordinate 794,224 downwards.
GATTAAAATTAGTCTTGTCCGTTAATACCAAGACAACTTGTAAGACTTTGCCTATAAATAGAGATATAGCCTCATTTATAAATTATATGGAGTGAAATGAGTTGAATGCTTAAGAGAGACTGTAAAGTTTTCCTTTCATACAAAGAGAATCTCCAAAACTTACTTCTTTTCCATATATTTCTTACTTCAAATCCTCGACTCAAAGTTGTTATAATTTAGCCTTATCGGTTAAATTATTTGTGAGCGTTGAAAGGCTGACTTAACGTTTTCTCGTGAAAGATGAAAATTATTAAACGTTAATGCCACACGGTTCTAGTTGTTCGAGAGTAACAAAACTAGATCCGTGGCATGTGGTATCAGCGAAAGGTTCACATGGGGTTGAACTAATTTTTCATCTCAGAGATGAGGTGACATCCGTGCAAGGTTCAAGTGGTGTGGACTATGGAGGTGGTATCAGAGCCTCATTTGTAGGTCGTTATAATGTTGGATTCTCAACAAATTGTTGATTTTGAGATGAAGCAAAGGGGAGAGTAATAGAGAGTTGAGAGAAAATTCCCGTGGATAGAATAGGAGTAAAGTGAGATAAAGTGATATATTTGTAGAGAGAATACAAGAAAGTTTGTAAATAGTTTTCGCTTATAGTTATATAAAGAAGTTTTCCCCAAAAAAATATGAGCGCTCTTTTCCTCCCAATTTCCTATCTACCATCTCTACCAAAGTTTTAATATAATTTAATCTCATTGTTAAATTATTGTGTAGGTTTTAAAGCTGACTTAATTCTATCTCGTGGGACGGGAGTTGTGGAGCATTAAGGGGCATGGTTTTAGCGTAGTTCAGGAGTGACGAAACTAGGCCTGTGACATTAAGGTCACTTGAAAAGAAAATTCAGAAGAGAAAAGAAAGCGCAATAACATTTTTTAAGAAGGTTATATAATGCTAATAATAATGATTGATGGAGGCTCACATTCAAAGATGCAAGTAACTGAACACAGAAGATAGCTAATGCAGTCTAAATGGTACACTCAAACATGAATAATTTGAAATGATATTGATAAAACGAGAGTTCAATTGCATAGAAATTTGTGGCAGTCAATCCTGAGATATTATTATCTAAAATAAGCCTCAATGAAGAAGACTTGAGACTGACAAAGGAGGCTGAGAGGAGTTTCCTTCAACATCAAATTTATTCAAAAAATTAATCAAACAAACAGTTATAGAATTTTAAAATAAATGTACCGACTATGAATCAAATGAAGTGCATCTCCTAAATAGGATCAAATTAGACATCAAGTTCCAAACAAGAATCAACATCTTAAAATACCTTTCAACCCACTCCAGCGTACCGACTGACACCTTTTTCTCATCAATGGTTGCCACCGCACCAGACCCAGGTTCCTCTGTAAATGTTCCTTCTGCCGCCTAGAACCACAATTTTTTGTAAGAAATTTTAAAATTAGTTTGGTAAAAAACTGATTAAGGAGAAACTACCAAACTGTCAACAGTACATCATACTCATAATTGATCACAGAATTGAAATTAGTTTATGCTGGTGATTGATATTCCACATGATGAGATGTCTTACAATTAAGAGAGGGAGAGATAAAGGTGACTATATACGGTCATCAATATCGAGCAATATTGAGAAACATTTTCATCTAAGAGATCAATCAAGAACTTGGCAACATGGAAGGTCTGGAAGTAGGTACATTTTCATCGTTTTCCCATCAAACTGAGTTACGTTGGCTGAAGCATTTAAATATGAAATCTTCAACTTTCCCTTTACCCCAGACGTGGATAGTTTTAGACTACAATTATATGAAAGGGTTCCATCATGCCAACATACTGTGGAAGCAATGAAGGTAATAAACAATGCCATTGAAATCTAGCAACTAGGAACTAAACACTAAACTGAGGAACAAGTCCCAAAAAAATCAAATATGAAATTTCCCCGGGGATAAGCCTATAAGATGATAGATGTTCGTGCTGTTAATATATTTTAATTTATGAACCTTTACTTATTTTGTGCATGAAATAGTGGTTAAATTAAGTTTAACCCACATTTTATCCAAGAGCATGCCACTGAAAAACCTTAACCTCAACTCTCAAAATCAATGTTCTAGAAAGTGAAAAGCATAGCTACACGGCAACGCTGAGCTTCAAGCTTTGACGAGCTTAAGTTTGCCTAGGCGTAAAAAAGTTAAAGGGTGGCTAGCGGTAAAGCCAAACTTCCCGCCTAGGTGTCTTTTTTAGAACAGTGTTCACATAAATAGATACTTCATATTTAGTACAAGCACAACCATGAAGCTATCTAAAGCACACTGGTTGTTAAATTATCATCACTGTACAATTAGAAGATAATGCAATTTACAAAAGGAGCTGAGTTTTTGTCAAGGAGGTAAGTTATCCCCCGAATAAACAGAAGCTACCCAAAATGCAAAGCAAAATAGAAAAGAGTAAAATATTTCTACTGTGCAACATAATTCCCAATGCAAATATGAACACTGCAATTTTAAATAGCACTATTTAACAAACAAATTATCTTTCCAAGCGGGCATCCATGAAGGGAAAAAAATACCTTCACATTTGCACAGTTCAAAGCCTGCGCTGCCTCCACAATCGCCTTTCCAATTGGATGAATTGTATTTGATTCAACTCCAGCAGCTAACGTCAAAATATCCACTTCAGACCAATTACGAGCTGAAGCTAAATCTGGTCTGCATTAAAACCTTGTTTATTATCCTTTTTAATGCAAAACATTTTTGCACCAATTGGAAATGGAAATAATTAAAAGTGAAGCTCTGCTGGCGCATAGAAATGCATTTTCAGATATCATATTTCCGTGGATATTATATATAATCCGCATGTGGTGCATTTGGTGATCAACATATCAGCAAAAATTCAAACACATATAATACCAGTATTCATATAACCTGAAGAGTTAATACCACAAAAAAGAATAGAAAGAGAGCGAATATGGGCAAAAGACAGCAGAAACATGCATATGTATTTAATCACCCTTTTATTCTTTGACAAAGCAAGGTATAATGTGTACAATTATAGGAACAGCCATTCTGATTGATTCGCGAGTTTAAACAAGATATGAATATGAAAGACCTTAAATAATAACTATAATAGCATTCTCAAGTTTGTAAACAAATTTCCCAATATCAAGAATCCATATTACAGTCAAAACCCAGTATAATAATATTGACTTTCTCAAGATATTTAACTTATATCAGAAAAAACACACAAAACCTAAAAAAATATAACATGACCAAATAGAGAGTCATGTACTAAACTGTGGATCTGTATCTGCTTGGTGACCCTGTGTCATTACTTTGGTCACACTAGGTCTGCCAATGGTTAATGTTCCTGTTTTGTCAAAGACAACTGTGTTCACCATCGAGAAATTTTCCAATATACTTCCACCACGCAAAAGCAGCCCTCTTGTAGCACCAAGTGAAGTTCCAACCTAAAATTTAGAAATTTGTTGTAATTTGGTTGGATATTATAATTAAGATTCTATATAAACCATGTTAAGCATTCGGATGAATCTAAATTTCATTTTAAAATAATTACCAGTACAGCTGTTGGTGTTGCTAGCCCAAGTGCACATGGACATGCTATAACCTGAAACTCAAAAACAACGACCAGTTACTGTTAAGTTGAAAGTGAAGATGAGCAGACATCAAAAGGCACATTGACGACCTAGCAAATAGCAGATTCAGAAAGAAACAACCAGGGCTGGGGAAGAGGAGATTAGATAGCTAGAGGAAACGGGGGCCTTCTTGTTAGTAAGAATAAGGTTATAGTCAAATCTTAGGATTAGATTTGTTACAGGAATCTCTTCAAAGAAGGTGCCAAAGTAAATGACGATTTATGAATTGCAATTATACCAGAACGCTACATGAAAGTTGCAATGCCAATGAAAGAGAAGTCCCTTGATGAAGAGCAGCTGGCAAAATTCGCGTACCAAAAAGATTCCAGAACATAAATGTGGCTGCAGAGAGCGCCATAACACCATAAGTGAAGTGTCCAGCAACCTAAACAAAAACATGCCGGACATTGAGAAGTAGGGGATAAAGGAGGCAGACTACTCACTTAAATTGAATCTCGAACAACGTTAATCAGAGTACAGAAATAATAGCACATTTTTGAAAGTATAATGATAGCAATTAGCAACAGTAATTCAGTAATTAAGTTTATCAAAAACATTATATTAGAGAACAGGGACAATGAATAATAGGTAATTCTCTTAAGTAAAGATTTAAATCCAGGAATTAGGTAGTCTATCTACCAGGTGCATTTACAGTTGGTAACTGTTAACTACCTTTGACAATTTGTATTTAATAACTTATAATAGGACTGGTTCATCTGTGGTTTTGACAGTAAATATCCCAATTGTTTAGGAACAAAAGTTATGAAATTGCAAAATCGTACATATTACATCATAGAAAACCCTATAGCACATGTTAAACTCAGATAAACATTATCTTGTACTTATATGGGAGCAGCTTTATGGATTGGATTCTTCACTATTCTCTCAAGGCTTTATGTCCAAAGCTAAACCAAAAAAGACTAAAATCCTTTATAATTAAATCATTCGATATGATTTTAGGTTGACACCATCTAGGTGTGTGCTGAAAGATTGAGACACTACACACAAGTTACACACAATGAACCTTGTCAGCCAACCGTTGTACAGGAGCTTCTCTAGTCTGTGCTTCTTCTACCAACCGAACAATGTCCCCAATGGCAGTCTCACCACCTTGTCTTTGAACCTCAACAGTAATTTTTCCATTTAGGTTTATACTTCCAGCTGCGACTTCTGCCTGGTCAAGAAATGCCATCCAATGTATAGTAAGAAGGGATGTATATGATGGGAAAATCCAATCACAAAGAAAGAGTATGTTCATATAACTACCCCTGGTAATTTAGTTACAGGTAGAGGCTCCCCAGTGAAACTTGACTCATCAACAGTGCTTCTGCCTGCTCTGACTATCCCATCAGCCGGAATACGATCCTAAAGGATGAGAAGAGCATGAGTAGAAGAAAAAATAAGCAAGTTAGAAAAATTAATGCAGAAGGTTTGGCAAGTGCCATGTTATAACATTCTCAACAACATTTGAACTACAGTTAGGGGCAAAGAACCAATTGATAACGTCCATACGATAAAAAGTAAGATGAGCTAAAGAATATTGACAGTATAATTCCTATTCATGATTCCATGAGCTATACATGAGAAATCAGTCAAAGTTATAACGAATTATGAATGTAAAGAAAGCTATACTTACTCCAGGCAGTACAACGATTTGATCTCCCACAGAAAGACTGCTAGAAGGAACTTCAACGGTTGAGTCCGATTCTCCTGCACCACCATTAGCCAGGAGACGAGCTTTAGCAGGCAACATACTTAGAAGGCCTGTCATATCACTGGTTGCTTTTATCTTGGCTCTCTGTTCAAGATTTCTCCCAAGCAAGACAAATGCTATCAGCATAACTGGTTCCTCAAAGAAAGTTTTCCATCCCTGTGTGAACAGAAACTTCATTTAACAGAAATGCAGGTGCCTAACTCAACCACTCATATATGATATGCTAGGAAGCACAAACAAGGACACGAGTGTCTAACATGACACAAACTGGTGAATAACATTTAGTTTTTAAGAAAAGTACCGAAACGACGTGTCGCATCATGCAGATTAAAATATTAATTTTTTATAATGTAAAAAATTGATTTTCTTAATCAACGTCTCAACAATGTACCTCCTACGTGTTGGCAACGTGTCCAACCATACAAAATCAAGAAATAATTCAAATATGCCACCTGGGATGTTCAACACGCGTCGACGACGTGTTGGTATATATCCTAGCGTGTCAGCGACTTGTTCAACTTACATAACGAAAAAATAATTTGAACACGCCACTTGGTGTATCCAACATGTGGGTGCCGTGTGGATGTCCAGTGACAATGTGTCGACGATGTGTCTAACTGTATAAAATAAAATAAAAAATATTTGGACAAGCCTCTTGGCGTTTTCAACACGTGTATGACACCAACTCGCCGGTCCTGGGATGGGGTCGGTGCATCCTAGATGATATAGATTAGAGGGAAACCTCCTAAAAGACATCATCATCGAGGATGAAACAAAATAAAGCATAATAGCCTAGCAAAAAATCGATCAGCATTGGGCTGAAAGGTAAAAAAATTTCAATTGAATCCCCAACAAAATTTAGGATATTTATATGCAACACAAATAGCAAATCCGTAATTTTTGCAACCAAAAAAAATAAAAGTTATAGCACAATGAAAGATTAGGATGCGATGTGAAAAAATCAAAAAGCGTCCATGAAATGAGATGGAAAAAGAGAATCCGGTAGAGTACTGGATAAGGGCACAAAGACTCATACAAGAACATGAGACAACAAAATTTTCGTCCACACAGATTGGAATGATACTTCAATTTCTGCTGCCAGGCCTGTTAATGGTGGATATATGTGAAATTGTTTATTTAAATAAATTGCATCAACTATTTAACTACATATAATTTCCCCTTTGGATTATTATTTTTGATTCTTTGGTAGGGAGGTGGAGGTGAAGGTTAATGTTGTCAATCTTCGTTTCAATGAAGCTGCAGGCAACTGCACAGGACTTAAACATGAATATAAGGTACAAGACTCTCAGCATGACTTGTCCTGTCTGGCTGTCTCCTTTGACATTTACTTGCAGCACAGGAAATGGTTTTATTTTTCGCATAAATTAGCTTGTAATCATGTATATACACTGTCATATCATTATATCCTTTTAATGGAATGTGACAACTGGAGTAGATGTCGTGATGCATTAAAAAAGCAAAGATGCAAGACCATCTTGTTCCTATCAGTTTAATCGTTGCAAAATGTTTCGACTGCGTGGTTGATGGGATTATTTACCTTCATCTATAAAGCACGGTGCACTATTCTGAGGAAATAGCAAAGACATATATATGAAGTTATAAGGTTTGTTGGCATCAATTTAGCACAATAAGAATGAAGTTGTGGGTTTCAAAATCCATTCATTTCTATTTAGAAACCTATGTAGGAGGATTGAATAACAAATTACCAGTTTTGGTATAAAAGCAGCGAGGGAGCTGACAGCAAAGGATGACAAAGCCCCAAGACCAACCAATGTATTCATGTTTGGAGCTCCTCTAACAAGACTTCTCAGGCCATCAACAAGCAGTTGGCGACCAGGGCCAAGCAATGTAAATAGACACAAAGACAAATGAAATCCTGTGGAATGCAATGCATGGATCCATGGTGCCTTGGTTCCAAAGAAGTAAGTGAGATGGCCAAAGATGCATACAGCACATAAAGCCCAAGAAACAGCTAGCCCACGACCTGTTGAATCGACAAGTTTTCAATCATGGCATATTGGCCTCAAACGCACGAACTAGAAATAAATTCTAATCACAAATATTGCAACTCTCAAATATTTGAACTTTTACAGACTAGATCTAGAAAAATTAACAGAAAAATACTGTTTTCTTAATTAGGCTAATAATTCTTTCATACTTTTGAGTAGTTTAAATATGAAATAAAGTCAACTCCAAACAACCATATCGTCAAATTCCTATCAATTGTCATTTAAGACATGTCAGGATTTCTATAAAAAAAAATGTCATTAACATAGACTTTTATAGTCAATAATGTAGGGGCAAGAAAGGAGTCTACCACTCTTTCTTAACAGAGCATGCTTTTCATTTATCTTCTTCTCAAACGTCTCATAGATGTTCACCCTTCTTGAATCTGCAAACAAGGACAATAAGTCATGCTTACTAAGATCATAAGACACACAAGTAAGCATTGAAATCTACTTGAAATCTTTCAAAAAAAGCTATCTTTTGCAGTTTATCTCTTCATATTGATCTAGTGGATTTTTGTTTTCAGCCTTGTTAAAATTAACGCAGATGAATCATGATAAGTTCAATGAATAGATAATATACATCTTGTATTGATTACTATATTCTAGAGAATTCAGAAGTAGACACTGTTTATGTTGCAATGTGAATGTAGCAGGAACAAGTGTAATTGTCCATTTATAAATATAAATGAATTCAGAATTTCAACATACTGTACATCCAACGTGATACAAGGTTTAGAAAGAGGAGTGGTATGAAGTAAATCAAATGTTTCATCTTGGTGAAGGAAATACAGAAACTTAGGGTGCGTTTGGTTTGCTATTTTCAAGCCATTTTCAGTTTTCAATTTTGCAAAACACTGAAAACGTGTTTGGTTTGGTATTTGAAAATACATTTTCGAAAACAAGGATAATTTATAAAATAAAATGCATTTTTGAAGTTTTAAGTGTTTTCTGTGAAAATTCTGAAAATACTCAAAAAAAAAAAACATTTAAATAAAATTTTAACAAATAAAATTATAAAAATCTAAAATTCAAGAAAGTAAGTTCAAAAAATAAAATTGATAAATTCTTAAAAAATAAAATCTAAAATATTAAAAAAATAAAATTCTAAAAAACTAAAATTAAAATTCAAAAAATATATATAAAAAATTCTAGAAAAATAAAAAAATTAACTAGTAAAAATATTTAAATGAACACGGACAAAAATATATTAATCCACGTCATTAATTTTTACTTTCAATTTTTATAGTAAAAAATTAATTGATTATTTTTTTAAAATTTTTTAAAGAAGAAATATTATAAGATTCGCCAACATTAAAATACATATAATACTTGATAATATACTAAAACAAATTTATTCTATTGTTACTAGATAAATAAAATGTCATAAAACAATTTTTCAAAATTTCAAACCTCGCGTGTTTTCTTATTTTTAGTTTTGAGAGAGAATTTTTCAACATGACAAACCAACGCGTTTTTAAAAATCTTAAAACAGATCGTCAGAAACAAATATTGTTAGCTAAGCTTGTTGTGTATCACATACATTACAAATTAATTAGAGATTGGCAGATTAATGAACCTCAGATATTCTTTATGTTTCAAAATAGAAGAATCGACATGGGAAGTTTCATCTAGAGAAGGTTGAAATTAGACAGCTGGAGGAAATACCATCTGCCATTTCTCGACAGCTAATATATTAATCCTTACAGAGAATGCAACCCCACAATAACTCGTTCCTAATAATGAACTTCCTCAACCCATATAAAAGTAAACTATTAAATTGCATGGGGTTTCTGGTGATAGATGTACCTGCCTTCAACAAAATCCACCTCTAGTGGCCAAGGAGACACCTATTTATGGAGAAGTGTTTCATTAGCTATGATTTTAACAAGGTTTTTTTTTTTTTTTTTTTTTTGTGTAAAAAAATGGTGAAATGGAGACAAAAGATACTCTCTGAATTAGTCTACGTATATGCCAATATAGCAGTGACATACCATGAAGGAGAATGGTTGTTGTTACAAGAATCCGTTGCATCCTATGATGGACTATCCCCCTTCAAAGGCTTCCTGATCTGCCAACCCATGAACTATGCATAAGTTAAATTAAATACTACATGTACTATAGTGTCTAGCCTAATCTGCAAATTAGACAAGCTTGGTGAACTTAGGATCCGTTTGATTGCAAGAATGAAATTTGGGTGGAAAAAACGAATTGCAGGAATTGAATTGTCTAAACTTGTTTTACTTAGAATTGTTAATTAAGGCCCTGTTTGGAAAGTATTTTTCATTCCAAAAAATTGATTTTTTTTATCTTTATTTTACTATTCTAGCCTTAATTTTTGACTTCTCTCACAGGTGGCCCCCACTTTTCTCATAACGGTCAAAAAATCAATTCTCAAAATTCCTACCAAACAAGCCCTAAATGTGTTTGATTGGTATAATTTTCCACCTGAAAATTGTTGAAATTTTGGATCTTTTGGTATTCGGGGTAAAATTTGTTACAGTTGTGAATAGAATTTATTTCCATTACCAAAAAATAAAAAATAAATAAATAAACAAAAAAGGGAACCTAGAAAAGCCAATTCCCACCAAAACCATGGGAATTGGTTTTCCACCAATTCATGGAAAAGAAGTGACATGGAAGAGGGGGGGGGGGGGGGGGGGGGGGAAGAGGGGTGAATTCCATGGAAAATTCTCCCAATCAAACAACAAAAAGGTGGGGGGGAAATGCCATTTTCCATATCAAACAGGCCTTAGTAACAATAGAGGCCAAGTAATGTTTCCTTTTGGTAAACAAAGGGAGCCTTCTCCATTTACATTTCTCTTTCATGACGCTAAGAAGATGAAGTCGTGATAAAGAATTAAGAATGGACGTTTTAACTTTACAATTCATATCCACATATATATATATATATGGTAGATTTTCGGGTAAAATATATAAACCCAACATCAATCTCATGCTTATTGACCCCATTACTTGTGGGCCTATATCCATATCAAAATCAACTTCTCCCCCCCACCACCACAAGAATTTCTTGATTTATTTCTTCCATGGATTTAAAAAAGCCAATGATATATAAGTGAGAGTAATTTTTGAATTTATATTAATCTTCATAATATCAAGAAACTTCTTGAAATTAGAGCTGATTACTGACCTCTCTAACAAGTTGGAACAACAAAAACTATTCAATTTTTTGGGAAGTCTTCTAGTAGAGGTTAATGTTGGATAGAATGAAATGGCAAAAAAAGAACTAATGCTGTTACCCAAGTTAATTAGGAATTAGGCTTCATTTGTTGTGGAACATCTTCCTTTACTTATTTAGGTCCATGCTAAGGATGGTTTGAACCTCCTCATAAATACTGTTGATACAGTTCAAAACATATCAGAATATGTTATCTTCTCTCAGACTGGATAATCATAATCACTACGTTGGTTTGGCTCCTTATCATCTAAAATGACCCTATCAAATATTTTCCCTGTAGGATACGATTGTTTATTTTGTTTTATTTTAAAATTTTAAATTGTTACCACCTATATTAGATTAATGGTCTCACTTACAGTCTAAAATGACAATATCAAATACTTTCCCCATAGGATACCATCTGTTTATTATGTTTTAACTTACAATTTTAATCCTTATTACCTATATTATACCAAGGGTCCACTTGAGAGTCTTGGGTAAAGTTATGGTGTTTTTAAAGTAACGGTTTTGGACGTTTATTAGTGGTCCTGTTTTGGGTGATTTCTAGTAGTGGATTTTAGAAGAGTCTTACCTATATGTCCATGTATGAAAAAAAAAAAAAAAGTATGTATAAACGATATGGAGTAAATGTGTACTTCACTTAGTGAAATTTTCAATTTATATTTTCTTGTATGGTTATTTTCTTTTTCTTTTTATTTTTCCTTTTTTTTTTTTTACTTATAACATTTTACCTATAAGTAATGTTTTATATATAACTCTCCTTTACGTCATTATGGTATTATCTAAAACAGAGAATGGTAAGACATCATCGTAAAGAGTACATAAATTGAACCGTCAACTCATCATTGGTCATATCATGATGATAATGAAAGCAACAAGGACAAGAATTGAGAAATGTAAGGTGAAAAACAAATTGCAGAACAAATAAATTGTTAAAATCATAAATCAAATGAGCGCTGACCTCGAAGATTAGATGTGAATCCACAATTAGTCAAATGATTTGCAAGAGCCTCTCCCAAGTCCTTCTGCCAGCTGGGTGTAACCTTGGCTTCAGATGCCGGCCATACGATTGCAGTTTCAGTAGTGAGATTCACGCTAGCAGAAAAAACCTGTGGCTGTTCATAAATTTAACCTTCTCGTGAGTGAACCACAAATTGCAAACTATAGAGTTTGTCCATATTATAAAAATTGCCCTTTTGGCAGGTTAACAATGTTCCATTTAAAGGCTTTCTTTCTCCGAGAAAGCACTCAAATCCATGATGTATTTACCACAATTATGTAAACATCTTTAGAATCATTTTTCACGGAAAAACTACTATACTTTTTTGCTAAATAGACAGATTGATTTGCATAGCAACTGTATTATTTTGAGCCGGGTCCAAGAGCAATGCACCATGCTCTATTTGGCTTTGGTCATCCACACATTTATTCCTCCCACTAAAATTCGTTACCTATTTTCCTTTTTGCTCTATAAAATAATATTTTGCACAACAAATTCTTTTAACCAAATGGTATAAAGCCACAAACACATATGGACGAGACAGCATAACACATTGTCCTTTTGGTAGGTTAATAATGTTCCATTTAAAGGCTTTCTTTCTCCAAGAAAGCATTCAATTCCATAATGTAGTTACCACAATTACATAAACATCTTCAGAAACATTTTTTTTATGAAAAACTACAATACTTTTTGCTAAGTAGATAGATTGATTTGTATAGCGCCTAAATTATGTTGAGCCGGGTCCACAAGCAATACATCATGCTCTATTTGGCCTTGGTCATCAACCCCTTTATCCCTCCCCTTTATCTCTTTTCCTTTTTGCTCTACAAAATAATATTTGCCCAATCTTTTAACCAAATGGTATAAAACGATAAACACGTGCGGATGAGACAGACAAAGCTTAAACTCCAATTTCCCATGAAAAACTAGCAAAAAGGATCTCTTTGCAAGAGAAAGTTTCGTCCAAAAGAAATTCACTAAAAGGCCACTAAAATTGGATAATGAAAAGTTATTTTGTCCTCCCAAAGCTCAACCATGACGAAACATAAATCAAGAGGACATACGTGGATGATTCCAGTAAATGACGCACCACAAAATTTAAACAGCTATTTAAAGCAAATTCAACTCAATCTCAATCACTTACTTGACTTTCCAAAATTCTCTTCACACTCGCGGCACAACCTCCACATGTCATCCCCTGCGACATTAGAAAAAAAAAATTCCTATGATAGATTTCATAAATAAAACAAATAATTATCAGCAAAGGATATATAAAGTATAATTCCTTACATTCAGGAAAAAAAATGTCATTTCTCGGGTAATTTTTGGATTAGCAGTTAAAAAAAACAACTCTTTTAGAATAAAATCACTAAACAGAACCTTTAAACCAAGGGAAAAAGAAAGAAAAAATAGTCTGAGATGGCTTACACCAACATCAAGAATGATAACGTCAGAGCTAGAAGCAGAAGCCTCCCCAGCTCCAACCACCACGGAACGCGGCTTTGACTCTCCACCCTCAGCCGCTCCATCGCCTCCGCCGCCTCGACCACCTCCATTTCCATGAATCCCACCAAAACCACCTCCGTCGGACGCAAACGAGGCAGCTGAACTGCCAATGCACTGCAATCGGGACCTGCATAGATCCACCGAATCCAGACCCCTAACCAAAGAACACGATCCGAGCCGGTTGAAGTCTCTGTCAAGTAGACATCGCCTGAGTTTGAGGCGAGCGAGTGCACTAGGTCGAGTCGTGCAGAAGCAGCGGTAGAAATTGGTAAAGAGAGTGGTGGAATGGGAATTAAGAGACTTGGACAGGGACAAAATAGACATTGTGGAGCTCACCGAGAGTAACGTCGACTCCATTGCTACGGAGTCCTCTTTGCAGTTTCTCTCTCTATAGTTGAGTCTCTCTCTATGTAGCTGAGAGCGAGGATAATTAAAAACGTTTTTTATTGCTCATTCAGTAAAACACGTGCATCTATCCTTTCCCAATGCTACAAATTTTATTTTATTCTTTTTTGATACTCATGTTACATGCTACTCCATTTTAGGTTACCTCTAAAGGATCGTGCTTCACGTACAGAGGGCAATTACAGAGATCGACCAGGACAAACAGAAATTTATTTTTTTTAATACAGGTTGATGGGACTGACTGTAGCTACAGTGAGGGGGCATGTAGAACAGTGCCTTGTACGTAGGGCATTGTTCCTAAATTTATTGCATGTTCTTTACACATTTTTTCTGCCTAAAAATGAGTTTTTTTTTTTTTTTACTGTTGGAAGCCTACAATTCCCCCAAATGTGAGTGGTCAGTACAAAAAAAGTGCTAGGTAGGGCCAACAACAGTCTAATTTTTTCTAAAAATGATAAGAGAGCTGCTATAGTGATAGGCTCAAGTGACGGGGTGAAGAAAAGAAGGAAAAAATTTTGATTTGTATATAATATTATTTTAATAAAAAATGCGTTGTTAAAAATGAGTACCGCATAAAAAATAACAATCATGCTACTTTTACAATGAATTTGACAATGTGTGAATTGACAGACATCATGTCCACCGATTTGAAAAACTGTTTTTGAATTCAATGGTTACGATCTTTACATTTTACACACTGTAAAACTCATTGTGCAAATTCATTTTACAAATAGATTAATTCAAAAAATAATATAAAAGAATGGGGTTCAAATAGGGGCTTAAGTAAAATGGATTATAAATATTGATTTTTTTTTAAATGTAATGTTAAAAAAAAAAGTGAGTTATGTATAAAATATTTTATTGTGTGAATATGTATTTATAAATGATTATATAGGCCCTATTTGACCTACATTATTTTAAAAAATATATTCTTAAATAGTGATTTGATATCATTTTAACCACATAATCTTTAATAAAATAATATTATACGCAAATTCAAAACCTTTCTTCATTTTTTTTAACCACATACTTCCATCAATACACTATTAAAAATGTATTTTTATAAAAATAATGTGGCTCAAATAAAGGCATTAAAAAATTATTTCGAAATAGTGATTATCAAATGGAGGCTAAATTTTAATTTCAATCACATTTTCAAAATAATTAATCCATTTCAATGATTATAGTCCATTATTATAAGAATAAGGCCTTGCGAAATTGAATAATTGTTTGAAAAAAAAAATCTAGGGCCCGTTTGGTAGGAATTTTGAGAATTGATTTTTTGACCGTTAGAAGAAAAGTGGGGTCCACATGTAAGAGAAGAAGTCAAAAATTACGGCTTGAATAATAAAATAACGGTCAAAAAATCAATTTTTTGAGGCAAAAAATCCCTAATTGTTGCAACGTATACTTACTAATACCTTACAACACTTGATTGCAACCTTCTGTAAACTTAGTCCCTGTTTGAAGGACATTACTTTCTCATTTTTCGAAGAAATTCAATCGTTATTGGATCCCACACATCCGTTATTTTTAACTTGCGTCTCATCAAGTCTTGAAAGACTGTGCACCAACGATCAAAAAAGTTATTTTTATGAGGAAATAATGCCCCTCAAATATGGACTTAGTAATATCTTCCGCCTACATTGAATGAAAAATGAGTTATAATGCAAACTTAGCTTGATGAATTATTGTTGATCTATTTGGAGTAAATAACCCATATGGTCATTGAACTTTTCAAAAAGTTTTCACCGAGTCATTGAATTTTATAAATCACTTAAATCATTGCTGAACTTTGTAAAAAGTTTTCATGGGATCACTGAAGTTTAA
Organism: Olea europaea var. sylvestris; assembly: GCF_002742605.1. Lineage (NCBI taxonomy): Eukaryota > Viridiplantae > Streptophyta > Magnoliopsida > Lamiales > Oleaceae > Olea > Olea europaea. The sequence goes on along the minus strand of NC_036251.1, from coordinate 778,882 downwards.
AATTATCTCATTCATCACTGAACTTTACAAAAACTTTCCCAGCGGTGACCCCTGGGAAAGTTTTTGTAAAGTTCGGTGACTATGTAGAAATCTTTTAACAAGTTTAGTAATGAATTGAGTGATTTTTTAAGTTCAGTGACTTGTATAAGCCTTTTGCAAAATTCAGTGATAACTTTGATGATTTTTAAAGTTCAGTAACTCGATGAAAACTTTTTCAAAATTCAATGACCATTTAAATTATTAACCCTATTTGAATATTATAGTCATGGTATTTAGAAAACATGTTTTATGTGTGTTATTATTTGACTGTAGAAAGGAATTTCAGAGCAATTGGTCTCTAATATATACCAATATTGTGTTTTTGGTCCCCAAAACTAAACTTGGCACTAACGTTTCTATCAGATTTGAGGTCATGATTAATTGAAGTCTTACAAAGAAAACTACTAGTTTTTGAAATCTAAACCTTTATTTAATGGCCATAATTATGGGGAAAAAAAACTGATGTTACTAATTTGATCATCATATTTTTTATTTAATTGAGCTATTATTTTTTAACTACAAATATTAGAGCTCTAGCTGTACAATTCATATTTGAATTTGTCATTTTATTTAATAATATTTATACTATTCTAAGGTACTAAATATGCCTCCTCCTGGCCCCATTATTTTTGGAATAGTATTTTTGGTAGAATGTGTAATTAAAAAAGAAGAAAACGTTTTTTTTTATGTGTAATATTATTTTATTGAAAAATAGATGGTTAAAAAGAAGATAAAGAAAAATTTATTATAAATTTAATGGGGCTCAAACGGCAGCTATATCATCATGGTTGTGTCAATTAAGCTTGTGAGTAGGAAATTTTTTTGAATTTATTGCGCTTGAGGCGTATGTAATTGTTATTTATGTGAAAATCTTGAATAATAATTAAGATAAATAAATAGCAATTTGACTTATATAATTTTTCATATTCAATGAATCATATTTTATTAGTGAAGGGATTAAAATTAGATTTTTAGAAAATTTTGAAAAAATTGATGAAATATGTGATTAAAAAGTTGTGAATTCATAAAATGTGTGATTAAAATTAATTATTGACTTTGACTTATATTAAAATTTTAAATTTAATTTCTACCCAATAGGGACTATACTTTTATTCAACATAAAAAATAATAAAAATTAATTTGCTAATGTGAAGAATGCAGTTAGAGCTCTTATATTTGTGGTTAATAAACTAATAATTCAATCAAATTAAAGTATTTGATGATCAAATTCGTAAGAGGAGGTAGTTTTTCTTTTTAATTTTTCAAAATGATAATCAATTGATAAAGATTCAAAATTTAAATAGTACAATTACTATAAAATTAATAATATTTTGTTTAATGCATCCATTAATGAATTATGTGCTTAAATTTAATCCATTTCATAATAAACCATAAATTATGCAAAAGATTTTCTAGGCATATTATTAATTGGGGAATTTACATAAATGTCACTAAAATTGGAAATGCATAAAAAAAATCTCATTTGCACATATTTCTTCCAAAAATGTCACTTTTTATGCAAAATGTCCACTTTACCCTTTATGACACCTTTTTAGGAACAATAAATGCTTAATTTGAATGAATTAATGATCTGATGTGATGATTTGTTTTATATATTTTAAACATTTAAGGTATAATTATTATATTGTATAATATGAATTTTTGTTAAAAAAATAGATGAAAAGTTAAAAAAACACACACACACAAACTCCACATTTTTCATCATCTTCATTACATCATCAACAAGTGAAAGTTATTGATCAATCTCAAAGGTGAGCACTAGAAATTATATATTTTTTTTCATCTCATAATTTACTGCTTTAGATGTTTAAGACAACATAGTTATATTTAATTGAATGTTTTGAATCTCTTATTCATTAATGTGTTTTATTTTTGATATATTTTTCAAATGGGAAAAATACCAACATCCTCTATAAAAATGTGAAAAAATTCCATATTTAATGAAACATTGAGTCATTCATTATTTATTTGTGGGAAGATATTGTGATGTTGTAGTTAAAAATTAATTATCACCATTAATGTTTTCAATAATTTCTTTCAAATAACTAAATACATGGTTTTCAAGCTTCCTCGAAATTTATAGTAGTTTAACTGTCGAATAGTGTCGTCGAAACCATCCGGTTAGATATTTGAACTATCGAACTCAACATTTACTCACCGTCGGGATAGACAATTTCACTCTCGACTTTGACACTTGAAAACTGTTGAAACCCTTTATTTTTCTTTTTGCTATTACGTGGATCTAAATATTCGAAAACTCCAATTTGATGGTATTAAATGTCGACATATGGAATGTGCAAGATTCTCACATTTGCAATCCAAACATTTCATGTATGAGTCATTAATTGAAATTTATCGTGTCGCATAGGGAAAAATCTGTTCAACCTCCAATGTAATACAAGTTTTTTAAACAACCGGTCAATGTCGTTGTTGACGTTGTATGTCGAATGTTCTCCCTACTGTGTAGCTTTGTTGTCATTATCGTTTGCGGCCATTATTGCTCCTTATGTTGTCATTATCGAACTTTACTACTGTTGAAAATAATTCAATCACATCATTACAAAACTGCTATCACAATCCACTAAAAAAATCTAATTTTAATCCCCACAAAACACATTATTTGTAAGTTGTAAATAGTGGACTCAATTGACGCATGAATGATAAACAGCACTAATGTTAAATCGTATTACTATGGAGAAAATGAGGAAGACAATTAAAAAATTGGATTGAATTATTTACTACATTATTAGAGGTGCAGTACTTTTTGTACTTTAAAAAAAATTAACAATTTAACGTTTTCATTATATTTGTTATTTTTTATCATGTTTATAAACTAATGATTTAATTGGAGCGTACATATTTTACATAAAGGTATTTTCAACTTACGGTATGCCCCAACACATTCTCAACTTACATTACCATCTTCAACTTACATCGTCATTATTATTCCACATCATTCGCAGACAAGCAAATATATGTTCAACTTCACAAGTAAAACATCAATTCATAGACAACATATTACATGACAGCCCGATAGTTCATCTGTCATTCCCGACAAATTTTTTCTATCATCCTCGACACTTGGTCATGACAATTTGTATGAATAATTTTCGACAGTTCATTGTAATTAAGTAAAGTACACTAAAAATTTCAATGTAACAAATATTCGAATACACAGAATTATGTACATACATTATCACGTGAATCTCTAACAGAAACTAGAGACCATAAATATAGTCTACACATAAGCACAATAGTTGCAAAATTAACAAATTCAATTATGTTACCATTGAATTTCACCTAAGAGCACACAACATTTAAGCAACGGTTACAGCAAACTAAAATATTTATGCGCATCACTAATAGAAATTGTAAAACATTTTAAAGTAAAAAGTTACACAAAAGTACTATCATGATACGTTTCTATTTTGAAATAAATACATCCAAAAATACTATCACGTTATTAGCTATTTAAAACAACTACTATGTTACCCTTGAGAATATGTGACTATTTCCCTAGTTAACTCCACAATGTATCTGATATGTTGCTTGATTTAACGTTAGTTGACTTTTTCTCCGCTCCCCCTTGTGAATGAAGTTGACAAGTGTATTTTTGCACACTTATTTAGATCACAAACATGACTTAATTATGAGTAAAATATTTAAATTGTGACTTAATCTCGTTGAATTCATGCAATGTAGGTATTTCTATGGAAATGGTGGAATTCAAGAGAAATTACCCGAAAAATGACTAAAATGGAGCAAAGTGATAGTTCAGGACTAATGATGCAAATATTCAAGTTGAACTAAAAGGCAAACCGAGAATGCAAATATGCTAAGTATGAACTTGAAAACGATACAAGATGATTGGAAGAAGAAGGAATTGCAAAGGGACTAAAATGAAGAAGAATGAAAGTTCAAGGACCAAAATGGACTTTTTGCATAGTTGGTAGCACTATGCGACCCCTCTATGCTGTCGCATAGAGGCAGATCGAGAATAATTATTCAAAAAATTTTACTCTATGCGACCGCATAGTACATCTCTATGCGGTCGCATAGAGCAATTCGAAGGCCGAATCTGCAGTTTCCTTATTTCGTCGAAACTATTATGGAAACAAGATTTTTAGGATCCAATATAAATGAAAACTCGACTAGAACAAGAGGTACGCCGTTTTTAGAAGAAAAAGAGAGATTTTGAAGGAGAAAAGAAGAGAGAACAAGAGGAAAAGATCGCGCCAATTGAAGAATTGATTGAAACTTGATTCGGGTGATGACGTTTCTTCAACTATTTTTGTATTTTCTTCCTTTTAGCATGTTATGCTAGATTATTCATGTATTAGGAGATCGATGAACCTTGCAATACAAGTTTTGATTTTTAATTTGGAGATTTGATATATTTAAGTACATGTTCCGGAATTGAATGATTTATACGTTTTTATTTCTATATTATTATTGTGTACGTAATTATATGATTTTGGTGGCCGATTTTATGCATTCGAGAGAAGAAAAATAGGCTCGACATATATAAATCATCATAGGGTCTGATAGAGAATCGAAATATACATCTATACCTCGTGTGAATTGTTGAATATTCATGAAATTATAATGCATTCTTGTATGTTAGTATTCGTCATAGACATATAGTCGAATCACGTATTGGGATAGATTTGACATTACTCGAGAGAGATTGCGAAATTAAGATAGGAATATTGATTTATTAATTGTGGGAATGTGTGTCAAATTTGCATGATTAAAAGTTGAACGGGTGTTGCTTGGGAATTCGTGATCCAAGTGCGTTAATAATTCATTAATTCCATAAATTATCGTAGGTTGCATCAAGGTCATTTTGCATTTAATATAAGTTTCTCACTCATAATTGCATCACAGTTAACATCTTCCTTGGCTAAATTACAATACATACATCATACCTTCGTGTTTCAGTTAAGGTTATAATAGATTGATTTTAACTAATTCAATACTTGTGGGATCGATACTTGGACTCATAATCCATTTTACTATTTGTTAACGAACCATACAGTTGCGGTGGCTTTTAAATCGAAAGAAATAATTTCATGAACAAAAGTCTTAGTCAATGCAGTTGGCACTCGAACACGTGTCGATCGTTGCATATTTGCATTAACAACATCCTCACCTTGAACGGGTATGGTTGATGTCAATGGTACATCAGTGTATATTTCTATGCAAAAGTGGTTTAAGTTGTATTAAGTACCAAAATTTAATAATGGAAGAAAATAACAGATTCTATCGAAATTTGAAGTATAATATCGAAATGATATGTTTATCTTCAACTAAACATATTTAACGTAAAACATAAGAATTTGACATTGTATAACTACCCCACTATGGAACTTACCGTCTGTCACAAGCATAAGGAACTTCATGACTGTTCGGTTATGTACCTTTCTATTCGACACCTTCATACGAAATAATAAAGTTTCAAATGCCAAGGTCAAGAAATCAAAACATTCTAATATTTGTTTTTTAAAACTGAAAGTAGTAACACATACTAATTCCCTCTTTTACCCATCTAGTCAATGGACCTTTCGGTAGTTTGGGCTACCAACTTTCAGGTCAGTATCTTTATACGAAACAATCATGTTTGAAATCATGAAGATAAAAATTTCAAATAGTGGGACATATGCGTTTTTAAATTAAAGTGATAATACATACCAATCCTCACATTTACCTAGCCAGCCGATGGACCTTCCGGTAGTCCAGGCAAGCACATTTTGGGTCGGTGATTTCTCTATCTAGAGTGACTGATTATCTCTACAGATGGATTCATAACTATTATGTCTATAATTCATGAAGTAATAATGGTGCGCAAATGACATGTTATACATTTCAACCTCTAGAATCACACATAGAAGAGAAGCTTAAGAAAATTTGGCTTCTGCAATCAACTATCGAAAATTTTGAAAGCCAAACTGTTGAAAATGACAATTCATCTGCCGACAGATGATTTTGCTACTGTCATAATGGACATTACATTTCACATTCATATTGGTTTTCCAAGACATGAAAGGCTAAGTTATGACAAACATGATATGTGTTATACTTATAGCTTCTAATAGCACCATTTTTCATATATTCAGCCATAAGTTTTATATATAAATGCAAAGACATTTTCAACAATGAAAATAGAATAATTTTAACACTTCAAACAACATTCAAATCACTTGGAATAATCATATAAAGACACATCTAACCAAGCTTATTTGTGCATGTTGACCAGAATATATCCAATTCAATCTTAACTCATTTCACAGACTCAAAAATTAATTCAAACTCAATTTGCCCAATAATGACCAATAGCCATTATTTACATGAAAGAAAAAATGAAAAACATAATTATAAGAAATAAATTCATAGATAACTTACATAAACCAAAATGTTAACATTTTTATAATACTAGAAAAATAGATAACAAAAAAAGAGACATATTGTACCAATTCAGGACCAAAATTGTGAAGAATAAAAAAACAAATATACCTAAATTTGAAAAATCAGAAGATAAGAGAGCAACAAATGCAAAAAGAAATAAAAAAATAAAACCTCAAAAAATTAATGATGATCTTCGTCGACGGTGGACTGATTAACAATTATTTTGCTTCAATTCTGGACAAAAATGGAGGACCTTAACGTCGCCGGCGACCTTGAGCTCGAGAAAATTGAGCCGTTTAAATTTAGGGAATGAAAGAGAGAATGATAAAATTTTTACTTTTTAGGGAATGAGAGAGAATATATATATATAATGAAGTGGGAGCATTTGATGTGATGCTTTAAAGCTTTTTGTACTATTTTTCTTTCTAGTCAAATTAATTTTTAATAAAGGACATGCATGGTATTTGAATTATCTAGATGGGCAAAAAGTCCAAAATTGACAATCTTACAAAGATTTAAAAAATGTGACATTTTTGTAAATACAAAGCTAAAAATTGACTATTTTGGTAATTTTCACTTATTAATGTGATTGATAAAATATTAGTTAAAAAAAAAACAGTCATTAGTTTTCTTTAATTGTTTACAAATAATAAAGTTAAGGGGGGGGGGGGGTTGTGCGCCAGATCACAATTAGGGATGTCAGTGCCAAAACTGAAACATTTGGGACTAAGGTGCAAAATCCCATATTTAAATCAAAGACTACTTTATTTCAATAATGATTGTGGGTGAGTATTTTTTACTATTTTCATTTGAAATGATGCCTATTATTCCCATGTGCTTCCACAAACACACACAAGTAAAATGAGATTAATGCCAATCACCTATCATGTGTATATCACGTAGGATAATTGTCGTAATAAGCGACTACGAATGACATTATTCTTAAAATGAAATATCTTAATACAATTTACAAAGTCATGAAAGAGAATATTAATAAGTTGGATTAAAAATTTGCAATATATGGAAACTTACAGTAACATTGGAATCATCTCCCTAGTCCATAAAAAACTTTCAATTACAATATCGTATCACGATTATTTCTGTAAAGTAGGAAAAACATAATATATTCGACTGGACATTGAGGCATCAAAGAACAAATTCACAAAAATGTAATGAATAACGATAATCCACATAATAGTTCATCTTATACTAACAATAGCTCTTATTAACTATAGGCAAGACCTGACCAAATAGTGGCAGACCGAGCACAAATTACATGTTTAGGTAGCATTGAATCATAAGAACCATCGATTTTTGCACCAACTCTATTTTTCATTCAATGGTTATTTTTAGGGTTAAATTTACCAATGTTCACCCAACTTTATACTAAGTATTATCATAATTATCCAATTTGATTTTGTTTTACAATGGCTATCAAACTTTATATTTATTGTCACCATGGCCACTTAATTTGATTTTATTTCATAATAGTCATCCAATTTTATATAACGTTTCACAATGGACCTAACTTCTTTTCACTATTTTCACTAATTTTAAAAAGGATAAAATTGTATTTTACATTATATATAAAAATAAATTAAAAATATAATAAAAATTTATTTAAAGAATGTTACTTAAAAAAATAAAATTCATTTTTTAAAAAAAATTTAAATTAAAATAATAACCTATTTTTAAAAAGGTTTTTAAAATTAAAAAAACTTATCTAAAAAAAAGTTACTTAGAAAAAAATAAAAAATAAAAGTTATTTTAAACAAAATCCTCTTTAAAGAAATAAAATAAAATAAAAACTTATTTAAAAAAACATTTTTAATATAAAATAAAAACTTATTTAAGAAAACATTATTTAGAAAAATTAAAAATAAGAAATTAATTTAAAAAAAAGGTTTTTAATATTAAAAAAAATCATTTTTGTTTTTTAAATCTTAGTTTACATACAGTGCAAATTTATCATTTTACCCTTTTTAAAATTAGTAAAAATTGTGAAAATAAATTTGATGGGCATTGTTAAATAAAATCAAATTGGATGATCATTGTGAGAATAAGTATAAAGTTGGGTAACCATAATTACACTAAGTATAAACTTGAGTGACCATCGATAGATTTAACCTGTTATTTTTATCATATATTGTAAGACGTAAACCAATTAAAACGCTTTTATGAACTAGCATACGACCAACAATTAGTGATATTCGATTCCAGTTGGTGCGTCCCTTAATTCCTTTCCCTGGAAATGAATGTCCTGCTCATGAAGGCATATTTAAATCAATCATACATCGAACATGTAAAAAAACAGATGAGAAAAATTATATATCATAAATCAAGCCATGAGATATGTATCTATCAACCACTAAGACAGTATCTTAAAGCAACAGTGCAGCCATAAAATGTCTCGACTTTTAGCACTTGAATACAATGAAGCAAATAATTAAGCAAAACTTATCCGAAGGTGATAGCGACAGGGGAGGGGGGGGATGGAATAAAAGAGGCCATTGGAACTTTTAAACAACGAGAAAGGATTAGACAAATTTCGTCTTGGAAGTAACATAAAAGGGTATCTTTTCTATCTTATAAGAGCATTTTCAAGAGATACTTTATTTTTAAAAAATATCTTGATAATAAACATCTTTAAACTTTTGAGTAAATTTTTCATACATTCTAACAAACACTTCTTTTACTTATTTTGAACAATCATTTATTGTTATCCTCTCATCCCCATCTTCCATTTAACATATACCTTTATAAATGTCAATAGCATAAAATATTCGCTATAAATGTGAATAGTTTAAGCAGTTGAGCATTCAAACTTGAAATTTATTAAATGTAATGATGATAAATACAAACAAATATTGAGTTTGGATACCCAAATGCAAGAGCCAAACTCACTCTCTATTAGAAAAAAAGTTATAAAGAATATTGCAACCTATTTTCGAGATCTGGTTCTTTAAAATAGAGAGCGTCTTAATTTTTAAAAGTTTCTTACAGATGCTCTAAATATGACATTATAACAGAGAATCTCAAAAAACTAAAAAAAAAATAATAATAAAATGAGACTTTAGAGAGATAGGCAATAAACTATTGGAAGAACGTTACTGCATAGATGAAACTTTCATTGAACCTCTTGTTTCGTGCTATCTCGAGACAACGTATATCCATGGACCTTTCATCCAAATTCCTCTTTAATGCAAGTGCATTGACAATGTAAATTTTGAGGTATATGATTTTTAGGAACTAGATTTGTATTTCTATTTGATTTAAGATTAAGAAGAGAAGGTTAGGAAAATGTATTTAATTGAGATTTTTAATGATTTTTTGGGATTTAAAAAGTTTAGGGATTATCCAACGTAAATTTTTTGAGACTTTCTAAAAGTATTGATGTATTTAATAGAGATTTTTATAGACTTTTAAAAAATTTTTAAAAATTACAGTGTATTAAATTAAATTTTTAAGTCTTCGGATATTTTATTTTAGGTACTAATTTTTAAATAGAAAGCATTAAAAATAGAATTTTAAAAATTGTCTATCATTAATCCCAAGATTTTGGGAGACTTTTGCGAAAAAAAGGTAATCTATTTTTTCTTTCAATATTTTTTCTTTTCATTTTCCTTCTACGAACATTAAAGTTATGATAAAAAAAAAAATTCTACTAATTATATTTGTTTCTATTTTTCTCTCTGTTATTGTTTATCTCTATTTTTTAGGAAAAAATTAAATTGAATTTTTATAAAAATTTCTATTTTCATTCACTTTTTGTGAAAAATTCTATTTTAAATTAAATTATAAATGTTATATAGATTAATTTATAATTAAATTTTTAACATTAATTTCAAAGGGAACTCTTTTTATTTTTCAAATTTATCCCTTTCAAGTAGATCGAACGGGACTTATTACAAGTATTTTGGTGAGGAAATATTTTTTAAGTTTACAAATCCTCCTCCTTACGAAGATGTCAATTTTTTTTTAATAAAAACGTCTAAATAAAATTTTTAATTTCTCAAGGAGGAAATTAAATTTCAGATGATTGAATAACAACTACAAAATTCTTCAATAAAAGAAAAAAATTACAAAATGAAATTGAAAATGAAATATGTTCTACCATTCCAATGCTTTGTGGAATTGGAAGAAACATATTGCCCCCATTTGGCTCTCATTCTCTTTTTCATTATTTTTTTCTCTTTTATTTTTAACCACACAATCTTTCATAAAATAATATTACACGCAAATAAAAAAAATTTCATTCTTTTTCAACCACACATTTAAAAAAAAAAAAACTATTTCAACCATTAAAATTTTGCGAAGAATGGGGGCAAACGGGGGCATTATCTCTCTTCCCTAGAATTTATTTTTATGAATCAAATATTCCTGCAAAATCTCGATCCATTCAAATAAATAAAGAGCAACTTGATCATTGTACCGAGAAAATCAAAGATTTACTCGATAAAGGTATTATTCGACCGAGTAAATCACTATGGAGTTCTCTGCATTCTATGTTAATAGTTTAGTCAAAACTGAACGAGGTGCTCTGCCGCTCGTTATCAATTATAAACCACTCAGTAAAGCTTTTCAATGGATAAGTTATGAATGCTTTTGAGTTTCTTGAGCAATCAGTGCACTGATGTCTACATAGCAATCATCTTCATGCTTTGAGACTAATCTGTCTCTAATCCTGATTGAGAATAATCATCAACATAATTTGATTTCTTTGATGAGGCTTTGGCTAGATTGACATTTTTTTTCAGAATGACTGTCAATTCTTCCGGAATCTTATTTTGATTGAGCATGGCAAGGAGGCTTGATTTTTCTGTGAGATAATCGACATGTTTCCTCTGGATTTTTCTTGCTTAGAGGGGTACTTTGGAAAAGGTTTTTTGAAGCAACAGTGGTTTTTTGAGAATTAGAAGATGATCCATGATAATTTTGAATATAATCTTCAATTGAGAGTAAAGGCATAACAACCTTTTTCTTATTCTTCTTTGAAAAGGAAGAAGAAATCATTTTTTGATATCTGATAATTATATCGCTCAAGAAGATTTTTGTTGCGTAAACTCTCTCGTTAAGAAATCTGCAAGATACTTTGATTTACCTTATACAATATAGAACTTTGAAATCAAAGCAAGATAAGATGGCTTGCCATCTAGTGATAAATTGTTTTTTGAAACAAGGTTTTTTTACGTCTTTTGAAACTTTACAACATGTTTTTAGAACAAATTCTTTATTGATTAAATCATCTTAAAATTTTGAAATACATAATACAATTGATAAAAAAAATTTCTTGATAGTGGAATAGTTCTTTTGAGGGCCAATCCAAACTCCCGAATGGAACCTTACTAGCTGTTTTTGACTAAGCTCTTTTGAAATTTGCTTTAGAATCCTACCTTACTCTATGTTAGACGCATCTGTCTCAACAATAATGGAAGCAGGATGGTATATAATTGTAAGTCATGGAATACTTTTGATGGTATCTTTAACTTTTCTCACTGCTAAAGTATGCTCGAGACTCTATGATACACGATGCTTTTGTAATCTTTTGAAAAGAGGGACATGTATCAACCTTATGTCTTTAACAAAGGCTGACACATAGTTGACACAGCCTAAACATTACTACAAACTTGATTTGTCTAAGATTTCATTAGGCAAATTATCTTTATTGTAAGTTCAAGAAACCATTAGACATTTTTTTTAAATATATATCGTGATGGAAAAAGTCATTTCTAGGGCTTATGTCAAAGCGTCTTCACCAAGCTTTTCTAAGGTCTCAAATCAAATTGTTAAATCAAACATTTTTTTGCTTCACAACTGACCTTTTTTTTTTTTACTCCAAATATGTTTTAACAATTGTGCGTTCGTCAATTCAGTAATTGTATTTTTTTGCTTCACAGTGATTTGTCAGTGGTTAGCCAAAAGATTGGTTATTTACTTGGTTTTGTGCACTCATACTTGCGTTTGTGCAAGAACGTATTGCGTACTATTTTTTCAACAACTTTTCCATAAGAGTGTGCATTTGATTGTCAATACCTTCCACGAAAAATGTTATTTTTCCATTCAAAATTCTACTTTTTATATTGTTTGATTGATACTTTTTTCATAGAAAATATTTTTTTTACTTTTGGTCACGTGACTATATTTTCTTTGAAAATAAGGAAAATATTTTCTTTAGATCAGGTGTGTGTGTGTGTGTGTATATATATATATATATATATATATATATATATATATATATATATATATTTTCAGGTGATTCACTATTTCTTTCTCTATCATTTCTTCCTTTCTCTCTGGTCTACCTACAATAAAAAATTAACAAGTATAACATTTTATAAGTTGAAAGTAAAATCAATTATACACATTTTATTGATAATTTCTATGCAAATAATTTATAGGCAATTCATTATCTGAAATTTATTTTCTTTTTATATATATATTTCATACTTGCAATCAGATATATCCTAAGAGAATTTTGACTAAAGAGTTATTTTTTGGTTGACATTCTAGGTGTTACAAATTGTGGGCTGTAGGGTAGTTCCTAGAATTTTGTGGAAACTATATTGGTTATTTTGGCCGCTACGTGTTATTTGGGTATTGCAGTTCTAGATGGGCTTCTGCTTTAAGTTTTTTTCATTCAATTACAAGTTTGCCCTGGAAATTTTTTCTTTCGTTCAAATTAGTCTCTTGATGCTTTCGAATTTGAGCAAGCTGGTCATTAAGATTTTACAATCTTACATTCTAATCTCGAAACTTCTTAAAAAGGTTAAATTTGAGCAAGTTAGCCCTTTCTACTACACTTAAGGGTTTACTCTAACCTCTTCTATTGTTATTGTTAACATCAAAGTTGCGATCATTATTTTCGAGTCACAAAACCCTCATGTTGAGGGAAAGATTGTTAGTGATTATGTTATTGGCAACTCTTGTTTGGAAGAAAATCCTATTATCTCTCCACCAAATTTTCTTAGCCTCCTAGTTTGGGTGGGCTGTTGTTAGGCCACCTTTTGGCTCTATTTTTAAAAGGATTGTGGGAAATCCTATGGATTTTTGGTAGTAATGGCACTAGGTAAGTGATATATTCTAGGTCCAATCGTTTTAGATGTCAACATTTTTAATATATAATTGATGCATTTTATGGAAGATTTATTATTTAATTAAATTAATATTCTAATAAATAAAATAATAGAATTCGTGGATTCAAGTCTTAGTAATTTGTTGATCCCGATGAGTTATGACTGCGAGATATAAAATACATATGACTGAATTTTAAATTATCCATGGTCATACGTAATAACGAGATACATATATCGTTATTATGAATAGACTATCACATGTGATATTTCTTGTGAAGTGAGTAATTGATCTCACTAGTTAAAATATGGTGACATTTAAATAAACACGTTAATATTTTGTTATAAAAATAAAATATTGGATCCACTTGAGAGAGCTTCCACATGAGTAACTATTAAGTGTTAATAATTAATTTCTAACGTTCAGTGGTAGAATTTGTCATTTGACCCGAGGTTATCACAGTGCCTAATATGAGGACAACCATACTTTGGTAAGGGTTGCTAATACGACATCGTTCGAGTATGTTAAGAATCATATGAAAGTTGTGAATGAGCAATAGATAATTTGTTACTCTCACATAATAAGATATAATGATCTATTTTTCATTCGATTTAAGATAATAATGTAATTATTGACAAAAGTATGCTCGCAAGTCAAAAAAGAGTTTGAAATATATTGACTTAATAGTGAAATGAAAAATATGATTGATAATCAAGATTGATATGTTTCATATTTCGTAATTGATCGGATCATGTTGAAGGGATTATAAATTTATGATAAACATACAATTTTGATTTTGTCATACCACTTAACATTTTTCGTTGTATGTATTGCCCTGATACATTGATAGATATCAATTTGAGATGATGGATATGAATTGTCGATAAATTAAAAGGGATATTTTAGTTTATCGATTCTGATTAAATCAAAATAATAATTCACGTCGTTAAATATCATGATAAAAAACCTAATGGGTCACACAAAATGAAACAAAAAGAATGATATTAGTAATTAATTAATTGACAAGTGTTAGAAACTTGTACGATTAATTAATTGTGTTACTTATTGTTATTGATGAATCAAATTAATTAATGGATCAAGTTTAATTAATTAGATTAATTGAAACATTAATTTGGGTTAAGTTCAAAGTTGGGCTAAGCCTATTTGGACTTCTATTAATAAGATGATAGGGTTTTAAAAAAGGGAACACCACGTAAATCCTCCATTTAAAAATCACATTTCAAAATTAACAAATTTCTAAAATTCTTTCAAAAATCAGGTGATAATTAAATTTACTAAATATTAATTATAATATAGTACAATTAATTTACTTATTCACCCCACCTCACCTCCAACCCCACCCACCCATCACATCAAACTTTTTTACTCTTTCTCCACCCCACCCCACCCCACCTCACCTCCGGCGACGCTCCGACAACAATTTTGACAACTATTCCAATGACATTCCGACGACCTCCCGACGATGCTCCGACAACCGTTCGACGAATATTCCGATCATCCATCACTTTTCCGACAACTACATTTTTTCTTCTTTTTTAGCAATGACCTGTTACCAGTTCCATTAGATATGTGACTAATTTTATTAAATCTGTGACCTAATTAAGTGGAATGAATATGCATATGATTAATTTCAATATTAAGAAATAAAGTTTGAAATTTCACATGTTATCCGTGACCATACCTGTGTTATATGTGACCAATTCACTGACTTTTGTTATCTGAGAATCATCGTGACCAACTTTGCCTTCGATATGACTAATTGTGGCCAAATTTGTATTCATTGTGACTTTATGTGACAAGATCAATCTCAAGTCACACCCGGTCACAATCAATACAAAATTGGTCACAAATAGTCACAACCAGATTTCGAACTGAAAAAACCAGCTCTCTAACCACCACAGCAGATTTGTTCGGAAAAATAATAATCACCACCACTACTAACATTTTTAACTCAAATTGATGACCATAAACACTATATTCACCTCAAATCCACAACAATCATCACTACCATAACTTCCACCAATCCTTCAAAAACACCAACCAGCACCACCACACTTCTCTCGTGAAACTCCGGTGAGAGATGTGGTAGGTGGTCGGAATCTAGAGGATGGATGGGAAAGAAGTCCTAGATTTGATTTTTGGGTAAAAGAGTGCCGACCTAATTTTTGGGGGAAGAAATAGAGTGTGTGGGTTAAAAATTGATACAAGATCTGGGGTAAATTGATACGGGGTTTGTGACCAAGTTTGTGTTCAATGTGACTGTCTGTGATCAGATCAATCTCAAGTCACAACCGGTCACAATTAACACAAAATAGGTCACAAATAGTCACAACCAAATCTCGAACAGAAAAAATCAGATCTCCAACAACATATCTGCTCGAAAAAATAATTACCACCACCACTACTAACATCTTTAACTCAAATCCACAACAACAATCATCACTACCATAACTTCCACCAACACCTTCAAAAAACACCAACCAATTAAATCAAAATTAGAAGAACAGGCGCACACAATCGAATCAAAAATTTGGTTTGATTGATAGAAACCCATGGCTGCAGTAGTGACAGAATGGGGATGGTGAAGTTATAGGTGCAGATTTGTCATGATGGGTCCCATCAATGGCGCCTGACTTTGAAATTTCTGAGATTTGTAATTTAGAAATCTTCCATTTTTATCAATCTTGGAAGATGCAGGAGAGGAAGAAGAGAGAGGGAAAGTTTAATTTGAGTGGTGGGTGGTTTTGGTTGGGGGAAGATATAAAACATTTTATATTATTAACTATGTATTAATTAATTTAATAATTACTAATTACCACCTGATTTATGAAATGAAAATTAATTCCCTTTATTTCTGAAAACTATTGTTTAAAAGTAGGTTTCTAGGTAATTTTCTCTTTAAAAAAACACAATTATCATCATGCTAACACAAGAAAAGAGAAACATTAATTCTATCATTCTTGTTTTATGTATGAATTTTTATTGAAGACTAGAAAATTGTACAACCGTGGATTGTGGATCAGAATTGTTCTTTGTAAAATTAACTAAAGGTATTATTCTTGCCACTATTTTTTTTCTAAACACAAAGCAAATTTTTGGTGAGAATTGAATTATGAAATACCTAAGTTCGTTATTGCGTAGTGGCTACTATTTGTGAGCTTCGAAGTTTTTTGATATGCCAACGAGTGATTAATTCATTACGACCATCGCATTGGCATGTCGGGAGCTGACATGAATTGAAGTAGCGAACACGTATTTTGGTTCATAATTTATCTCCTTACAGCTTATCAATAGGTTAATGGCCACTTGAGTATTTTCTTTAGATAACAGTTTAGGGTTGGTAACGGTTCGGTTATGGGTCGGTTCGGTCAAAACCATAACTGCACCATCAAATTTTTGACCATACCATAACCGCACCATAACCACGTAAATCGGTTCAGTTCGGTTCGGTTTTTATCTCGGTTCGGCACGGTTCGGTTCAATTAATAACCACGAAAATAAATTATTTTTTATAGGTTCATCCGTCAAATTGATATAAAACAATTTATGAAAAAAGTCAATGAAAACAAAAACACAATATTCCAAACGAAAATGCAAACATTATTAAATAATATTCCAAATGTAAATGCAAACATTATCCTAATTTTCAATTGTAAAATACAAATTTAACAAACAATATTATAAATATAATAATACTAAACTTTTCCTTCATTATTAATTGTTGTGCATCGAAGTTACTTGATGCATTCTTCCCTACAAGTCTTACTAGCATAGATCAGCATTCAAAGTTGATTCCTATTCATCCTTGGCAATATTGGCACGTCTAGAAAAATATCGAACTCTATTTTTACATGATCAGTAGTAATAGAATGACTAACAAATGTAGCAAATTTTCGGAGGCGACGACGATTTGGACCATAGAGGCAATGGAGTCGTGCGTGAGTGTGTGGTTGTGGAGAGTAAGGTTTGCATTTATATACTGTCATACTAATACTATTATGGGCTAATGGTAAGTAGACTGGCCGAATAAGTCAGGTAGATGTAATGAGGAGGGGAGGGATTTTGTTTTGATTTGGATAGAAAAGTAGTGTAAAGCCCATTATCAATTCAATTTTTTTTTAGCGGGTAATCGGTTCGATTTCGATTCGACGACGTAAATACCATACCCGCACCATTACGAACCGGTTCATTAAAATCAAAATCATATCCGCCCCATTGCACCATTGGTTCGGTTTTTTCGTCCCATTCGGTTCGATTAACCGCGATTTTCGATTTTGACGGTTCAAATTGTCATCTCTATAACAGTTTAACAATGAACTCAATAGTTGGGGACACCTCAAATCACTACTTCCACGATCATATCACATAGAAAATGTTTTAAAAATGTGAAATGCAAATAATATAATAATTAGAATGACAAAATGGTTATTATAGTCCTAATTTAATGATTCAACTTCCGATCGAGTGATACATATAGACAACAAGTCAAGAGGATATAAGTTGCATAGAATTAGTTTATGTTGCTTTTGTCATTTTATATTTCAAATTCTCGCGAGTTAGTGAAATAAGCGGAAACTAATAATTAATAGGAGCAGTCTCATATAGATTTGAATAACAATAATTATTTAGTATAAATTATGTAAATTCATTTGGATTCCCATAATACTTCCACAAGAAGTTATACATTTAGCCCTTGTTTGGTCCTCAATATATCTAAAATACATTTTTCTCTTTTTTATTTTCAACCTCACATTTTTCAATAAAATAATATTACACATAATCCAAAAACATTTTTAAATTTTTAATCCCATATTTTTCATCAAAATACTATTCCAAAATATATTTTGGACAACAAATGGGCTCAAACGGGCCCTTAATTACATTACCTATAAAGTTCAGGGACCATATATGCAGAAAAAATGACAAAATAGAGCTAGAAAGAAGTTTAATCTCTCATATTCCACAAATTTGTAATATTAAGCTCCTATTATCTGATGTTATATTTTTGGAATAATTTTTTTTTTTTAGAATGTGTGGTTGAAAAATAAGGAATTTTTATTTATTTATATGTAATATTATTTTTATTGAAGAATGTGTGGTTAAAAACAAGAGAGTGAAACATGCATCATAAATTTAATATGGCTCAAACGGGGTCTAAAAATAAAAGACTCCGAATATCTACTTTTTACATTAAGACATTGCGTTGAAAGTAATTGAGTAATTCCTAAATACTTCATATGATTAATTTCATTGAGAATAAATCTATTTTTACAATCATTTTGTACAACATTGTAATTGTCAAAAAAGTGTTGGTGAAAAAGATGAATTATTTTTAAAACTGTCAAATGATAACATGCCACGTGACATGTTATTAACAATGTTGTCAAAATCATTGTACATCAAGTATAATTCCTTGATTGTTATAACGCAAATATAGTAATTTAGTAAAAAGTCTCAAGTCATGTGTTGTTAATTGAAAGATTTATTGTCTAGGTTTTACTTATTTTTCCAACACAAAGAATACCGAAAAGAGATCGAACATTGGAAGAAAATTCCAAACCAAACGCAACCAAGGAAACGACTAACTACTGCAGAGTTCAAAATAGTGACAAACCATATAAAATCTAAAAAAGAATCAGATGGTGTTTGAAAGGCATTTTTATGTAAAAATGTATTTTTGAATAGTCAATTGATGGGAAATGTGTGGTTGAAAAACAAGAAAAAGTTTTTGATTAAAAATAATATTATTTTAATAAAGAATGTGTGATTGAAAAAAAAAGAGAGAGAAATGTATTTTGAAAAAGGGGTACCAAACGGAGCCTAAAAATTAAAACACCCTCACAATAATCAACTAAAGACGACAATATAAATAAAAGTAAAAACAATAAAACATATCAATGCATCTCATCACCACTCGAGTCAATGAAATTTTGTGTATATATAGTTATATATTTATAATTGATTTGTAGACATATAATTAATACAATTCCACAACATAGCTTATAAATTACACGAACATTTAACCATCACATACGAGAGAGTTCAGTATATAGTCCCCATTTGCTGCGCATTTTTGAAGAATGAAAATTAGATTCTTGATTGTTGGAACATACTACCCCAAGCCAACTATGAGAGGCAAGTCAAAAATGTTATGCCATGTGAGGCCCTTCAACGGCTCTATTTCTTCCAAAATTGGAGGAAAAATCTGACCCAAACAGGGGCACGGTATATTAGCGACAACAAACCATATACATTTTTTTTTTGAATTATATATTTCTTGTTAACTCTATAAACCTAACATATATTTTTTTCTCAATTAACTTGTTCGATTCAATATTATGATGGCAGGCTCACAATAAATAAAGAAATAATAAACTTTAGTCGGTGAATCGGCAACTTTTGGGACCCAAGTACCGTAATTGATTGAAACAACATCATCAATTATAATCAATATTATCGTCATACACAATTTTGTCCTAAATTATGAACTAACATTCATTTTTTTTTGTCACAATCTCATGTAATAATATTGTCGATGACCCTTTTGTTAAAAATCGCAATAAATCTTCTAAGTTCTGAAACTCCTAGATCGAAAATAAAGATCGATATTAAGTTTATACATGAATTTTTAACCAATTGATTTTCGCTGTTAAAATAATTTACTAAAAAATGCTTTCATTTTTTATGTCAATAAGTTCAAATTCAATAAACAGCCGTGATTCTCATGCTGCAATGTTGCTCGTAAACAGAAGGTTTCAACTAATTTTCTATAAATATTTCGTAAAATTAGACGAAAAGTTAACATATTTTTGTGAATTTCTTGGACAATTAGTTGTGAATAATAAAATAGAAATTTCCTTTGTGTACCTCTATGTTGTGGAACCATGGAGTCTATTTAAGGCGTTTGGACCGTTTTCAATCGTATAACTATTTTTAGCCAAACAAGATGAATTATGTTTGATTTTTAAGCAAAATTAAACAAGTTCTCAACGGTTAGTAAGAGGACGTTAAAATTTGCATAGAACATCTTTGTTAATACTCTTTAAAATTAAAGAGCATTTATATTAAAATAAGAGCAAATTTTTAGAAAATTTTGATAAAAGTTGATTGACGACTGTGTGCTTTAAAAGTTATTGATATCAATTATAGTTAATTGTTGATTTAGACTTAAATTTTAAGCTGAGCCATTGTTTGGGGCATATTATTTGTCTCATTAAAATAAAAATTCTAGCCGTTGTACGTAAAGTTTGTCCTTATACAAGAGATGAGAAGTCAACAAAAACAGCTGAATGTGATGATTAACAATCAAAAATTTCAAAATTTATTTATTTATTTATTTTTTTTTTCAATAATGTGCCTGAAAGAGGAGGGGGATAAATCAATCATGTCATGCGCCAGTCTGATCTGATACTGGGCCTTAGGATTTTTTAGATAAGAAGCCCAAACTTCAGGGCTTGGGGAGGCCCATCATCTTCACCCGCAAAAGTTCGGGTTGCTCCATTTCAATACGAAATGGCCGTACTGTCTTGTACCTATACCAAGGCCACGTGTTGAGAAGCCATTGGTTGTCACATGTCTGATATGACTTTTACGGCTGAACCTTCCCAGGGTAAAAGCTTCTCCAAATCAACTGAAATTAAATCCATCACATTCTCTCTCATTCCATTCATCTATCTCTAAGCGGTTTTTCTACCTAACTTTGTGTCTAAAGTTAAGCCTAAGCTGACTTGAAGCTTTGGTCCACTGTGATCCTGTTCTCCATGGCTGATAGCGGATCGAATAATTTAGGGTTTCATCCAGGTATGATTTCGAACTCTTCTTAATTTAACGTTGTCCTTTTTTATCACGCCTGTCTTTTGATTTCTGAAAAATTACAGCATTCTACGGTTCGAAAGTGTAAATTTTTACTGAATTCCAGCTTTCGAATGGAGAAGAGTAAAAGGGTTACAGTCTTTGTTTGTTCCCCTAGAACGTGTTGAAAGGAAGTATATGATGGATAACGGATTTGAAATTCAGTTGGGTTGATCAAATATATCTTTCAGTATAATTTTTAGTTTTTATAAGTTTACGTCCGTCTGCTACTACTTGGTAAATAAGGTTTTTGTTTTGAGTGAAGGCACTTATATAGGTATAATTATGTTGACATTTTAGATTCTAAAAGACCAAACCCTGTCAACTGCATTACGCAATAACTGCAAGTGGTTGAGCAAATACAACCTTTTGAATTTTAGACCATAAAATTTTTTATTTGGAACTGCTTGGCTGCAATTTTGTATGCGTTCTTTTGAAAGTCAATTTATTCTCATTGCCACCCCTATCCTGGAAAACAGATGAATACAGCATAATTTACGATGATCTGAGGTACCATAAGAACCCCTTGGTTCTGAGTTGTGCATAATACTGGACTCATAACTTGGCTTCCAAGTACTTTCATGTTGTGTTTATGTGGATGCCTGTTTTCATCTATACCAGTACATTTGATCAAATTATGTTTGAAATGGATAGGATTCATGTCATCTGCTCAAAAGAATCTGAATATTCCAATATTTAATCAGTAATCAGATTGTAACCTTTGTCATTAATTTAAATTTTTTTCTCAGTAAACCTAAGATGTTAAATTCCTGAAATCTCGGTTTGTTTCTTATATCTTCAAATTCTGTTCAACTGCGATTTTACCCTCTTTTCCAGTAAGAAAAAGGAGTACAATAAGAGTTATACATATTGTTCCTAAAGCACTATTATCCCATCCGTTGTTGGCTTATGCCACTAACAAATAGTTTCATTAGAATGCTAACTATTATATGGCCAAACAATTGTGGTTATTTCACCTAAGAAATATCTCAGAAAATTGATATCAATCCTTTTATATTTTATTGAATAGAAGCTAACTAGTTTAGATGCCCTAATATTTTTAGATTCTTTCTGTCCACAATCCAGTTCAAACTTCAATATTAAAAGCTTGTCTTGAGGAAGCTTTATTTAACGCAACCAGAGAAAATGTTATTTATTGCACCCGTCTTCCGTCCTCCCACTTTTTTAATCATTTCTCATGCTCGAGACTAGTTATTTTGACTAATGAGTGGGAATTGCATTCTCATTTGATTACTGCTGTATAATGTGCAGATATTAAGCAGATGCTAAAAGAAGCGCAACATAGATGGCTGAGACCTGCTGAAATATGTGAAATCCTACGGGACTATCAAAAGTTTCATATTTCCTCCGAGCCTCCGCATAAGCCAGTCAGTACGTCTTTTATATACTCATTACCAGTCAATTTTATCAATAATATATCTAAATTATTCAATTTGTATACCTACTGAAATGCTTACTCAACAGAAATGTGATTTACTTGAGTCCCACCATGCAGATTTTGCTTAGGTACATAATGAATCCATATTCTACTGAAGGAAATTGTTCTTGATATCTTTAATCCTAGGAGAAATCACACAACTTTTTGCTTGCAAATCATGATCAATAGAGTTCTTAATGCCATACAGGGCCGGTTCTATGATTGTTCGGGCCCAAGGTGAATTCCACGAATTAGGTCCCAGCGAAATCAAAGTAAATGTAAAATTCAACAGTGTATTATGCGACCTATTGCTAACTTAAAACTAACATTTTAACAACTAAATATATTATAGAAAGGATTTATATTATAAAATAACAAAACCAAAGATTTAATCATAGAGTGAAGGAACTTGTGCCAAGTGTGGAAGTGCAGATTAATCGGCATAATTGACTAAAGATTTATTATCAACTAAAATTAAACACAAATATACATATATTTTAAAAATACGACTTTCTGTCCTAAAGCAGATCTAGAATGAAAGAATTGTAAAATGTAGTAATATATTAGCAAAGTTTTTATATAAAAATAAGACGACGACATGGGTCTAAAAAATACAATCACATAAATATTTATCTTCACAAAGTTTTTGTACAAAAATAAGACAACGAAAGAATATTTATAGACACTCATTTATAAAATTTTTCAAATCCCACGCTATTTTCAAGAAAATAAACCCCAAATTTAACCATTTTAGATATTGTCTTCAATAAATTTACATCAAATCCCACACCATTAGATCTGAGTTGTTTGGCCTTGTTTTGAAACAAAAAAAAATAAAAAAATCTGGGCTAAAATGAGGCCCTTTATGATCTTGGGCTTGAGGCGAGGGCCTCATTTACCTCGCCTCAGGACCAGCTTTGATGCCATACTCCAAGTTACTGTAAAGTAAAGAATTTACCATTGCACAATGCTAAAATCCTTTGATGATATATATATATATATATATATATATATATATATATTTATTTATTTATTTTTTTTGAAAGGTAATCAAGTATTTTATTAATCAAACCATAATACACATGAAGTGTATTATCAATACAAATCCGAAAGAAACGATATAAAATTGGGTAGCCTATTTATATGCCTAGTAGCTACCGCATTAAACCAAGTGTACAATGTGAAATAAAACAATTCTCTAAATTGCTTTGTTGTTCTTGTTTGATCGTCAAAACATCGGGTGTTCCTTTCTCTCCACACACACCAAACTATGCAGCCTAGAATAAGCTGCCATGCAAGTTTGCTATCCTTGTCGCGAAATTTTCTCTTCCATGCATTCAACACATCTTCCATACGCCTTGGCATTGCCCAATCTATGTGTTACGATGCAAAATCTCGTTCCACAGTAAACTAGCAGCATCACAATGGAGGAATAAGTGATCATTTGTCTTCCCATCCCTCCTACGCATATAGCACCATTTTGTAACACAAAAACCCCTTGTCCATAGGTTTTCCGCCGTTAGCACCTATCCTCTGACCACTGTCCATAGTAAAAATGCTACCCTAGGTGGCAATTTACTCTTCCACACCGCCTTCTAGGAGAAAGAGCCTTCCTCAGATCCCAATAAAGATTTAAAGAAAGTGCCGATTGAAAACATGCCATCCCGTGTCAACTTCCACTTGCTGCAATCACAATCTCCTGCCCTGATTTGTAACTCATATAAAGATGTCAAAAACAGCGCGTAGTCATCTAATTCCCAGTCGTGCAAACCCCGTGCAAAAGCAATGTTCCAATTGATACTCCCATTATGACTATCTAAAACATCATTCACCATGGTAGATGGCAACAATGCAATACGATACAAGTAAGGAAATTTCAATCTTAGCGGTTGATCTCCACACCAACAATCGCCCCAAAAAAACTGGTAGTATTACCATTTCCCACTATAAAGGTCAATATATCCCGAAAATTGCTCCACCCTCGTCGGATATATCGCCACAAACTCACCCCATAAGAGCCTCGACTCTCAACTGAGCATGTTCCCCCCTCCATAACATCATATTTTGCTCCTATAATTTCTCTCCAAAAACTCTTCCTTTCCGTTCCGAATCGCTACAACCACTTACCCAACAAAGTTTTATTAAACAGTACGAGACTCCTCAATCCGAGACCACCCAACCTCATGGGAGAACAAACGACATCCCAATTAACCAAATATAATTTCCTCTCCTCTCCTAATTCTCCCCAAAAAAACTCTATTTGGATCCTCTCCAATCTTTTTGCTACTGCAACAGGAATAGGAAACAATGACATGAAGTGAGTGAGGAGGTTTGACAATGTGGACCTTATGAGAGTAAGACGACCTCCCTTTGAGAGGTACATACGCTTCCACCCTGCTAACCTTCTCTCCACCCTTTCAACAATACTATTCCAATATGTGTGCTTTTAAATCGTGCGCCTAAAGGCAACCCAAGATATGTCATAGGCGATCGCGTAACCCTGCATCTTAGTATAGCAGCCAACCCCACCATGTTATCCAACTCTCCTACTGTGATAGCTTCAGATTTCCCTAGATTTATTTTCAATCCAGATACAGCTTCATAGCACAGCAGCAAACGCCGCAAGTTCCTGATTTGCTGAACGTCTGCATCATAGAAAATCAGTGTGTCGTCTGCGAAGAGCAAATGAGATACCTGATACTCCTCAACCATAAAGCCCCTCAGTAAACTCTGCCCCACGGCCTTCTCGACCATCCTACTGAAAGCCTCCATTACAATGACAAACGGCAATGGTTTGATTTTTTGAACTTCTATTGTTCCACACAATCAGGATATGGTTCTCGCGGACGCCTTTTTAACACCTGAAAAAGGAGCATCTCGTGGCAAGTAGAGAATCGCCGTGGTTACTTCTGCCATAACATACTAATGCATCTGTATCGTGGTCAATTGAGCTTATTTAAAAATTTGCAATCTAGTAAGTAGTAATCATTCATTGAAACACGTGGCTGTGAAAGAAATTGATGCAGCACCATTTGGAACAATTAATTGGAATTGAAAACAGATCTATGGAGATGAAGAGATTAAGGGAAGAAATAATAGACGAAGAAGAATCAACAGGAATGGTAGAAGAAATAGAAGAACATAGAATGAGGAATTTTGCCACAAGCCACCAAAAAGTTTTATTCATTCAAAATTGTTTCAATTTCACCACAAACTAGATTTAATTAGCAAAATAAAACCTTAAAGAGATCGGGCTTGGATTAAACCCCTTATACAAGTCCAATTGCACAAATATAAATAAAAGTCCAAAACGTAAATAAGAGTCCAAATAGAAATAAATAAAAATTGATGTCCTCGTCAACTCTCCCGGGGTGGGAGAAAACTCGACCTTGTTGAGTGGGTAAATCACAAAATACTGCTGTCAATCTGATACCCAAGATGCTTCAAGTCATGCGACAGAGATCTTTCTAACGAATTGAGTATTGAAACTCCAAAAATAGTTTGACCCAACAAATAAGGAAGTACTGAATCTTGCCATCGTTGGTCAAGACAACACGAACATCTAAAATAATATCAATTTTATCTTTGTGTGCTGTGACAGATGGGATTGAAGTAGAAATATCAACATAGTCAAGTTGGGGGTTCACAAAGCTAAGTAGAAAAAGATCATCAAAAGAATTAAAACGGCGTTTGTAAGTAATGAAGTCCTCAGTATTTAGATTGGTAGCCAAAATGTGATGAGAGATCAATGACATATGCATTTGGACCAACATGCTTTAAAATTTTAAAAGGACCATCATTATTGGCTTGCAATTTGGAGGCGAATCCAGATGGATGTCGCTTCGGTCTAACTCCGATCATAACATAATTCCCAATATTAAATGCAACATGTCGCTTGTGCAAATTAGCTCGAAGTTTATATGATGCATTACTTACTTCAAGTTGTTTATTGATCTCATTATGCAAGTTATGAAGATGTAATACAGCTACCTCAATTGACATGGACAAATTAACATGTGGGGATATGGGAATAAGGCCTAAAGTTTTCCTAAGTTCATAACCATGAATAACTTCAAAGGAAGTTGAACTTATAGATCGATTCACAAAATTGTTATATTTAATTTGTATTGTTGGGAGGATCAAATCCCAATTCTCAAGATTTTCCTTGAAAATGGCATGATTTAACAAATCATTGGTACTTTTGGGTTGGATAATGGTATGATATACAATATTTGACCGAGAGGTATCGAGAGCAAGGGGTACAACCCCTAGCTTCATAGGAAAAGTCCGGATACTATATAAGAAAGTGTCCTCAATATCATTTAAGTCATCAAATTCTTCAAGTTTTGATTCATAGACTTGATCTTCTAACCGATCACCCATTACATCATTTTGTTCCTCAATGATTAGCGTTCGACTACGACATTTGGGAGAAATGTGACCAAAGTCCTTACAGTTAAAGCACTGCAAGTGAGAGAAAGTCATTGGAGTTTCAAAATCTTGACCCTTATTTTCCAACAGAGAAGGAGCATTAGATGGGGAGGTCCTAGAAGGAACTTAACAGGAGGAGGTGGCGTCGAAGAGACGAAAGGACAATATCACTACACCTCAGTTACGAGGAAGGTTTTGAGATATCATGACCTTTACACTTATTTTTCCAAATGGGAGGGACATTAGACGGGGAAGGCTCTATGATGGACTTATGACGATGTGGCGTTTATGAGATGGGGGAACGATGGTGATCATGCTTTTCATATGGAGTACTAATAAGTAACTCGTAGTCCCAATCTAACGAGTAAGCGTGATCAAGAGTGGTGATCCCCGAAAGAACTTTAGATCTTTTCTTAGGCCTTGTCTAAACCTACTCAAAATCAAGGCCTCATCCTCAATGACATAACATTTCATTCGAAATTCCTCAAATTAAGCAATGTACTTAGTTACTAGTCGATTCCCTTGTGTAAGGGTGTTCCATTAGGTAAAAATTTCATGATTTAAGCAACCATCAAAAGTAGGAATATTTAATTTATTGTCTATAAAGAAACACTCCTTACGACGAGGAAAAGAAATGAGTACCATGACAACTATGGTCTCGTTTTCGCTCACGAACCTGATTGCTATCCCTATGATCGTGTTGAAAATATTTTTGATCACCTCTTTGAAGACAATAGTCTAATGTGGGAATTATTAACATCAATCGAATGAGAAATTTGCTTAAAATTGTTCAGACTAGCAGCTAGGTCTCTGTACTTTTCACGAGTAGCAATCGTCTCGGTTTGGATAGTCGCTAATTGAGTTTGTAAGTGTTGCTGGCTAGTGGCAAGTTGAGCTAACTCTCTAGTGAGCACATCAAATTGGGATGAGTCCATGGTCAATGTACTGGAAATAGAGGCGACTAGACGACCATTATCCAACTGCATGCAATGTAATACCAGCTAAATGATATGCAATGGTGAGATCAATGAACAATAAGTGCAAGCAATGAAAAATAACAACTTGAGCTTTTTTTTTATAAATTTTGGGACTGAGTGAATTCAAATATGGCAAGTTAATATTGTTGATCTATGTAAAATAACAAAGCACAGATAAAATATTAGTCAAAACCTAATCACGTAAAATAAGTGGGGTAAAATGGGGCTTTGACGAAATCAAGGAATTTAGTCACATGACTTTAGGTATATCATTAGAATAACAGCAGCACAAAAATTTAATTAATGCAATTTTAAAATGAAACGGTATTGTAAATCAATGATAAATTAAAAACATTGACTCTCCTATTGTTTGTTGAAGTAGCCGTGTCAAAGATCACCTCAGGAGACTCAAAAGTCTATGCGTCAATCACAATTTTCAGTTTGATATAGCTACGTTGGCAAGGCGACAACTGAATCGTTTGAGTGGCTCTTGATCAAAAAAATAAAAATACCCGCGAATAATATCTAAAAATTCTTCTTTATTTTTTGGTCTTTTTCTTTTTTGCACTAATCTATTACCAAATAAACTACAAAATGAGGCCCAAACCCAAACTAAAAGGCTAAGACCCAATTGAAATAGATACCACCTCTTATGCGCAAGGTGTCTGAGCATTTACAAAACTAGGGATTGTGGCATAGATGTCGACGGCGAGATGGGAAGTGGTTGGAGTTGATGGGTCGCTAGCGTGGTTGTTCCTGGTGAGAGGCAGTGTCAGTAGGATTTTTTGTGTGTGTGGCGGAGTCGGCTACTTCTAGATGTGGAATAGCATGGTGACGTGATTTGGGCTAGATTTGCTGGCTAAGATTCAGCAGTAGTGGTGGCACGATTTGTAGGTAGTGGGCGATGGTGGTTCAGGCAAAATCGATGGACAATGGCGGTAGTTCTTTTTTTTTTTTTTTGGGGTAGATGCATGGGTTGTTGACGATGGTTATTTCTATGGATTAATATGTGAGGGTCTTTGCTTATGGCTGGCGGTCGGTTGTTGATCACTGAACAGTAGTTATGGCGGTTGATTTCTAGGTGATTGGTGAAAGTTGCAGCAAGTGGGTGTGTGTAATTAAAAATGATTGTGTAGATGAAGTCGTTCCCAATTTGGCTTTGATACCAAATTTAATGCAGCACCAACCAGATCAATTAATTGAAATTGAAAACAGATCTATGGAGATGAAGAGATTA
This sequence comes from Olea europaea var. sylvestris, assembly GCF_002742605.1. Classification (NCBI taxonomy): domain Eukaryota; kingdom Viridiplantae; phylum Streptophyta; class Magnoliopsida; order Lamiales; family Oleaceae; genus Olea; species Olea europaea. Next base: position 749,391 of record NC_036251.1, on the reverse strand, counting down.
AGGGAAGAAATAATAGACGGAGAAGAATCAACAGAAGCAGTAGAAGAAATAGAAGAACATAGAGAAGGAATTTCGTCGCAAGCCACAAAAATGTTTATTCATTCATCAACTGTTTTAATTTCACGACAACTAGGTTTAAATAACAAAACAAAACTCTAACCAGAATGGGCTTGGGCCAATCCCTTTATAGAAGCCCAATTATATAAATAAAATCCAAAACATAAATAAATAAAGGTCCAACTAAAAAATAATTAAAACGGATGTCCTCATCAATTTAACCAAGATTTATTGGAGCTCTATCAGAATCTGCAGGTCTTCTTTGGCCCAGATCACGTTCCATCCACTCAGGGGGAGTTGGTGAGGACACTAAATTCAGACCTCCATTGACGCATTCTACGGACGTCAGAAAAGGCTTGATCAACCACTTAGCTTATGGTTGGGAGATTTCCTGTAGCCTCTCGTGATCTATCCACTCGACATGATCGAATTTTTCTTCCACCCCGAGAGAGTTGATGAAGACATTTGTTTTATTTATTTTCTATTTGGACTTGTCTTTATTTAAGTTTTGGATTTTATTTATGTAATTGGGCTTGTATAAGGGGTTTGGCCTAAACCCGTTCTCGTTAGGGTTTTGTTTTGCTATTTAAATCTAGTTGTCGTGAAACTAAAATAGTTGATCAATAAATAAACTTTTTGGTGGCTTGCGGTGAATTTTTTTTTTTTTTTTGTTCTTCTATTTCTTCTGCTGCTGCTGTTGATTCTTCCGCGTCGATTATTTCTTCCCTTATTCTCTTCATCTCCATAGATTTGTTTCCAATTTCAATTAATTGTTCCAATTGGTGCTGCATCAGAAATTCACATTGTATTCACAACTCGATCACTTACAATGTTGTTACAGTGTTAGAGGAGGGACAGTGTAGAGTAATGCAACTGGCCAACTGACTTGGTTGTATGTTTCCTATTAGCTACTGCATATTGATACTTTGTGTAATGTCAAAGATTATTTAATGTGAAGTCAAATATTGGTATTGTTTATCACATCACCTGGGAATTTAAAATTAGTGGATGCGATGCTATACTTAACGCTTCAAGCCTCGAATCCTAGGCAGTTCCTTTTTATTTTTGTAGTGTTGAAATTATTGATTATGCATTATTCCGATTCTTGCATGATACATAATCATTAATATTCGTATACAATATCTAGCTACATTATCGTAAGTGCTGCATTGAAGCATTAGATGTAGTAAAAGCTGGAATTTGCACGCCATGTCCATCGATTTGGTCTGTTTCCAGAATTTGGGTTGGTGAAATCATAGTCTCTCTCTGCATGCAGATTAATAATCTTTAGCTTCAAAATTTGTTTGCAAGTAACCTATTTTACTTTGCATGCGTGCTTATTCTCAGGTGGTTCTGTTTTTCTTTTCGATCGGAAGGTATTAAGATACTTTCGGAAGGATGGACATAATTGGAGAAAGAAAAAGGATGGGAAGACTATAAAGGAAGCCCACGAGAAGCTGAAGGTAATTGTGGAATTTATAATTAACTTGAAAGATTTTTCTTTTGATTATCACTTATAGTGAATCCATGAAATAGGTACTGGATCTTTCGTCCAAATATCTGACTGTAACAAATAGTCAGTGGATCCTTCAGATGAAAACAGAAAAGAAACTCCTGTTGGATGTTCCCCACATATGGGCTTCATTTATATATTATCTATTGATATCATTTTTCTTCAGGTTGGAAGCATTGATATGTTACACTGCTACTATGCACATGGAGAGGACAATGAAAATTTTCAAAGGCGCAGCTACTGGATGCTTGAACAGTAAGTGTGGAGACTGACAAATATTTACCTTTAGATTCTGCTTTCTTTTGGCTACATCTCATGTACTACGGTGCTAATTTGGTTGTGCCATGGCTGTCTGCTCTTTTTACAGTTCTGTAACCTTATAGATGAACTTAATTAGGTTTGCAACAATTTTTTCAATGTTCTAAACCCTTGAAAAGTAATAAAGATGTCTATATGTAAGACAAGGCACAGAATTAACCTATATTTGACAAGCTTAGTACAATGCATGCTAGCTCAAACTTATGTTATCAAACCTACGTAATAATCATGAGACAGATCAAACATGGAGTTAGATACCCTACTTATTGAACTGAATCCACCCTTGTTGCTACAAATTGAATATATTTCCTGGTGTTCTTGTTTAAAAATTTTCGAGTGTGTTATTGCTAGAACTATTGCCCCCGGCCCCCCTCTATGTTGATGAATGATGTCTCTCTGATGTATATGATATTTATTTTTTTTTCAAAAAAGTTCCACAAATTTTCAGCGCAATTGTCCATTTTCCTTTCTTTTGTTGATATTGTATTTGTAAATTTGTTCCATAATTTCCATCATAAATTAATTTTGGTGTACTATTTCAGATAGGGAGTTCTAAATATATAAGCTGCCTGTTCCCTTCTAATGGAACTTGGAATTTCATTTCTTATCAAGTTTTTAAAATGTGCAGGGATCTCATGCACATCGTTTTTGTCCACTACCTGGAAGTTAAGGTGGGATTTCATTCCACATCAAAGAAGAATTTTAAATTTGTGAGCTTTGGAGAATAAAATGTGTTATATTTCTGATGATAATTCTCTACAAACGGGTTACAATTTATAGGCTATTAGCCTTGAGATGAACTAGGAACTACTAACAACTTTTCCCTTTGAAATAGGGATGCTCTCCTACGATTAAAAATTACAAATTTGAATATGGAAAATTATCATGACTACACTCCTAACCATCTGGAGTAGATGAGGTTGAATCTTCCAACACTCCTCCTCAAGATGGTGAATAGGTACTATCCATTCTTAGCTCCGTAATGATGTTCTGAAACATTGAATTACTTGACCCTTTGGTAAGTACATCTGCTAGTTGAGCCTTTGAGGATACATAAGGTGTGCAAATCAAATCACTATCCAACTCCTTTATGAAGTGCCTATCCGTCTCTATTGCTTAGTTCGATAATGTTGTACTGGGTTGTGTGCAATGCTAATAGCTGATTTATTATCACAATAAAGTTTCATGGGACCATCCCACTTAATCTTTAAGTATTCCAGGGTGATCTTTAACCATAACAAGTCACAGACTCCTTGAGCCATTGCTCGAAACTCAGATTCCGCACTCGATTTGGCTACCACATTCTGTTTCTTACCCCGCCATGTTACTAGATTTCCACTGAGAAAGGTACAATATCTTGAAGTGGACCTTCGATGAACTACTGATCCAGCATAATTTGCATCGGTGTAGGCTTCAAGTGATAGGCTAGTATTTCTTCTGTACAGGACACCTTTCGTTGGATTTCTTTAAGATAATGTAAAATCCAGTAGGCCACTTGAAGATGAACTTTTTTTGGATTATGCATAAATTGGCTCACTATACTTACACTATATGGAATATCTAGCCTTGTGTGAGAGAGATAAATGAGCTTACCAACCAGTCATTTATACATTTCTTTGTTAACCTCAAATCCCCTTCTGCTTCTCCAAGCTTATGATATGGTTCAATAGGTGTACTTATTGGTCTGCTTGCTGACTGCCCAGTGTCCTTCACTATATGGAATATCTAGCCTTGTGTGAGAGAGATAAATGAGCTTACCAACCAGTCATTTATACATTTCTTTGTTAACCTCAAATCCCCTTCTGCTTCTCCTATGATTCGGTTCAATAGGTGTACTTATTGGTCTGCTTGCTGACTGCCTAGTGTCCTTCACGAGATCAAGAATGTATTTCTGCTGAGAGATGAAGATTTTGTGCTTTGAGTGAGCCACTTCGATGCCTAGCAAATATTTTAATCTTCCCAACTCTTTTATTTCAAACGCGGTAGTTAACTTGTTCTTTAAATCTTCTTTCTCTTGCTCATTATCTCTAGTTAGTATGATGTCATCAACATACACTAAAAGAGTAGCAACTTTCCCTTTCTTTTGAGTGTTTGATGAATAGTGAGTAATCTCCCTAACTTTGTTTATAACCATTTGTCAACCTTAACTTGGAAAATCTACCAAACCATACTCTTGGGGATTGTTTTAGTTCGTATAATGCCTTATTCAATCTGCACACCTTGTTGTTTGATTGTCCTTTTTCGAATCCCGGTGGTACCTCCATGTATATTTCTTCCTCTAGATCTCCATATACGAATGCATTTTTCACATCAAACTATTGCAGTTGCCAATTGTAATTAGCTGCTAGTCACAATAGAATCTTGACTGTATTCATTTTTGCCACTGATGCAAAGGTTTCTTGATAGTCCACTCCACATATTAGAGTACACCTTTAGCAATGAGCGTAGCTTTATACTTTCCAGGGATCCATCAGCTTTGTAATTTATTGTGAAGGCCCATTTGCATCCAGCTGCTAGGTAAGTTCACCAATTTCCATGTCTTGTTCTTCTCTGGAGCCTGCATTTCAACATTCAAGGCATGTGTCCAATTTTCACATGATAATGCCTCACCCAAGGTGTTGAATAGATATAGTGTTTTAACTTCTGGGGAAGTTTTTATGAGACGAACATTTTTCAAATGACATAAGATGTGAGAGGATATAATGGATTCTTAGTACATTCTCTCGATTTCTTTCTAATGGCAATGGGTAGGTTATTATCGGAATTTGAGTTAGAATTTGTTACCTCATTTTCAAAATTTGAGTTAAACTCTTGAACTTGCTTTGGGTCAAAAATTGGTGCTTTCCTTCTTGAATACACTTAGAGTACTTGGTGTTAGCACGAGTTTCATTACCCTCATTAACAGATCAAAAACAGCATTTGGACTTTCATTTTGTTCGGATTCCACATGTTGATTTTTGCTACAAGATCAGTGGTGGGTGTTTCTTAGTACATTCTCTCGGGTTCTTTCTAATGGCAATAGGTAGGTTATTATCGGAATTTGAGTTAAACTCTTGAACTTGCTTTGGTTCAAAAATTGGTGCTTTCCTTTTTGGATACACTTAAGAGTACTTGGTGTTAGCACGAGTTTCATTACCCTCATTTACAGATCAGAAACAGCATTTGGACTTTCATTTTGTTCGGATTCCACATTTTTTATTTTTGCTACAAGATCAATGGTGGGTGTTTTTGTTTCTGCTTGTTTTTCAATGTTCGGATTTAAAGGTGCAGTGGCCACGAAGGTAGTGGTAGTGGGTGTTCTAGCAGAAAGGTCTAGTAGGAGTAGGTCTTGTAACTCTTCATCTTCCATGATTGTCTCCCCTTGAAGACAAGGTTTGGTGAAGTAAGTAGTATCCTCATCAAATGTACATCAGCTGAGATATATGTCAACCTAGTGGAGGTATCATAGCTAGCATTTGTATCCTTTCTTTGTGGATGAATACCCTATGAAAACACACCGTCATGCACAGTGATCCATGTTTCCTCTATTTGGATGGTGGATATGGACGAAAGAGACACAAACAAATATATTTGGAACGAGAGAATTTGCTGTGCTAAAGTCAAGGAAGAAATTTGAGAGAATATTCATGGGGCTTTCAAATCCTAGGACTCGAGAGGGTAACCGGTTAATGAGATGGGTAGCTTTGTGAATAGCATCCCCCAGTAATTTTTATGAACATGATTCTTGAAGAGGAAGGCTCGGGTGGTGGCTAGCACGTGGCCATTTTTTCGTTCGGCCATGCCATTTTGCTGTTGTGTATGGACACATGATAATTCATGGATAATTCTCTCCTTTTGGAAGTAAGGGGATAAGATCTGATTAAAGTAATTACTAGCATTGTCTGATCTGTACTTTTTGACGTGAACTCCAAATTGATTTTTGATCATATTGTGAAATATAGGAAATATGGTATTCACATCAGACTTAGATTTTATCAAAAAAATCTAGGTAACTCTAATGCAATCATCTGTAAAGGAAACAAACCAACGAGCTCCATAAATATTAGGAATAAGAGAAGGGCCCCATATATTACTACGAATCAGTGAGAAAGGAATAGAGCATCTTTTGTTGATATGTACGAAAGGGTACACGTCTATATTTGGAAATTTCACAAACATCATAATGGAACTTCTCATTATCGATCCCTTTAAACAATGAAGGAAACAAAATTTTAAGGATTCCAAAAGAGGAATGTCCAAGCTGACGATGTTGTAACCAAATTCAATCTTTATTAGGTGATGAGTGTCTTGAAAAAATGATAAGGGTAATTTGCTCGTACTTGATGCAGGATGAGGGATGATTCCTGCAGAATAATTAGAAATAGCAAAATAGCACAACTAGCAAGTAGAATTCCAGCGAGAAGAAGAAGAAGAAGGCAGCAAGAAGGGGGAAAGGGCCGGAGAGAAAGGGGGGAGAAAACCAGAAAAGAAGTAGAAATCAAGGAAAATGGGAGAAGGAGGAAGCCATAGGCAACAACCCAAGCATTCTATTATTTAATTTATCAATTCATCAACTATCTCAAATGAGAAACAAAATAGAAATAAATAGCAGAACACAAACCCTAAAGAGAAAGGTTTGGGCCAAACCCACTAAACAAGCCCAATAACAGAAATATAAATAATAATCCAAATAGAATATAACTAATAGTCCAAAAAGAAAATAAATAGTAAATGGAAGAAAATAAATAGTAAATGGATGTCCGCATCAGTACTTCTATCAAGTTGTTAGATGTTTCGAGAAGGAATAGCCCGTTGTCCTCCTTAGCATGTCCAATCGTCATCCCTGAATCCTGGTTCTGAAATACACAGTAAGTTCATAGAAAAATACCTTTCTATTCATGTCAGCTGTAAGCTTATGGATAGACATAAGATTGGTAGATAACTTGGGAACATGAAGCACATTTTTAAGGACAAATGAGGGATTAATTCAGATGTTTCCAAAGCCAGCAACAGTGGTTAAGGAGCCATCTGCAGTGGCTATTTTTCTATTACTGGGACATGGAACTTAGGTGCTAAATGAACTATAAGAGAGTCATATGATTAGTGGCTCCGGAGTCAATGACCCAAGAGGCAGCAAATGTCTTCTGTGAGGCAGTTAACCCATGTGAAATAGAGGAATTACCTGAGTGTGCCAGTGAACAAGTGTTGGGCTAGGGCTCTCCAATTTAACAAGCGGGTTCCTTAAGCGATCTATCTCCTCCTCGTTGAAGTTATGCTGTTCTGAACATCGATCGTCCCCATAATCAGTCACAGTTAAGTGTCTCGACCCAGGTTCTGCTGCTGTCCTGCTTTATATCCCCATTCCTTGCTTGATGTAGGAGGTTTTTCATGTAGTTGCCGACATTTTTCTTTAGTGTTTCTAGGCTTCTTGCAGTAGGTACACCATATGTTGTTGAGATAGGCATCTCGGCTTTCCATTGTTGGTTGACAATTCTGTTCTGCTAGTATCTCGATGTTGCCGCGATTCTGTTTTGTTTTCGTTATTGCAGCACCAGTTAACATAGCTGAGGAGACATTCATGGGTGGGGAGTCTAGCATCACTCCCCTATGACTTTCTTCAGCTCGGATTATAGAAATTGTCTCATTCAATGAAGGAAAATCTGTCTTGTGCAAGATATGTACGTGAAACTGATCTAGATCAGTGTTTAATCAGGCGATGAATTCATATACTCTTTCATTTTCAATATAATTCTTCAATATCACGGCATCATCGCTGCATTTCATCTTGATGCCCCTATAGTGGTCAAGTTCCTCCCAAGCATGTTTTAGAATGTTGGCATATTCTGTAACAGACCTGGATCCTTGCTTGGTGGCTGATGTTCTGGTTTTGATCTCATAAATCTGAGTAGCATCTTGTTTTTTAGAATAGGTCTGTTGAATGGATTCCCAAATCTCTTTGCTGTTGATAAAAACATGCAAGTATCACTAACTTCCGGTGTCATGGAGTTCCATAACCAAGACATGACCATAGAGTCTTCCTCGTCCCAAACTTCAAATTTTGGATCACCTTCTTTTGGTCCAGTTCCCAGGAGATAATTCATCACTTTTCCCTTTAGAAGGGTCTGAAGTAGTTGAGACCACTTCAATTAATTCTGACCGGTTAGTTGATAGGCAGACTGGATATTTTGCAAGTCTCCAGTTGTGGAAGTCATGACATTCTCGGGTGCACCCTTGTTGCCCGAGCTGGTGGAGTCTTCGACTATTTCGGACATTGTAAAAGTCGAAAAAGTGTATCGAGTTTTTTTAGCAATTAATCAGAGGTTGCAGACATGCTGTATTTTTGAACTGGAAACTAGAGCACAGCAGAATTTTGCAGATACAGGGGAAAAAACAGCAATGAAGGCTGGGAAAAATGAGGTGTCTATACCACCAGTTGCAAGTTGATTAAGGCAAAAAATAATGAGGCGGTAAAGGGCAATATAGATCGAATAATCTGGGAAGAAGGAGGAGGTTAAGGCTCAGTATTTTCCAGCAATTAAGGCTAAAAGAACAATTTTTCAAGTGCTGTATCTGGCTCTGATAACATGTGAGCTTTGGAGAATAAAATGTGTTATATTTCTGATGATAATTCTTTACAATTGAGTTACAATTTATAGGCTATTAGCCTTGAGATAAACTAGGAACTACTAACAACTTTTCCCTTTGAAATAGGGATACTGTCCTAGGATTTAAAAATTAAAAATTTGAATATGGAAACTTACCATAACTACACTCCTAACTATCTGGAGTAGATGAGGTGGTATCTTCCAACAACAGCAATATCTTTCTCCCTCAATTTTGACGAAGCAAAAAGTGTAGCCCATACATCTCATGAGGTGCACTTTTACAGCATGATTCTTGTGACTGCAAATCAATTAAGGATGAAATAACGCATTGCATTTTTCTCATCTTTTCCTTAAACACAGGAGCTCAAGTCCTTTTCATAGTTAATTTAAGAACTACTTTTTCAAGCCTCAACTTCAAAGAAAACACACAGCAATTATGTCTATGAACTATAATTAAAATTATTTTCTTTTTATTTATGATCTAACAATCAGAGATACAAATCATGAATTGTTGCAGATTCCTTGTATTATTTGGCACAAGATAAATTTTGAGTCTAAGAACATAAGGGATTACATATCTGATTTAAGTTTGCCATTTTTTTTTTTTTTTTACCATCATATTTAAATAAAACAAAAATAAAGAATAAATTACAACTATACTTCCAAACTTTTTTAAAAAGTACAAATAAATTTCAAATAAATAATTTAAAAAGAAATAAAAAATATTTATTTTGAAAAATTTGGGAATATAATTGTAATTTGTTCTTCATTTTTTATTTAAATAGGAGGATGTATTTGTTATTTTACAACTTTTAATTGAGAAAATAAATGAAAACGATGATTTTAGGCTAGCGATGAAATGTGAAAATAATTGTGAAAGTGCAAAAAAAATAAAAAAATAAATGTATGGATGTTTGGTATAATAATATGGAAACGTAGATACCTTTATGCTAATTACCCTTTTAATAATTTATTTGGACCGATTTACAATTTTTTAAAAGGTTTAAAACAAAAGGAATTTATTTTTTTTTTTAATTTTTCCTTTTTTTTTTTTTTTTTTTTTTCAGGGTAATAAGATGAACATGAGTTATGCTAGAAATAATGAATCCTCAGTGTCAAATTCTGAAGAAGACAGCTCATCATCTTCCTTCCGTGGAAATTATGATAAAATTGTTTCAGCAAATGCAACCTCATCGAGTCCCATCAGCACCCCGACATCAGCATATGAAAGTGCGGAATCTGGTATTTTTTTATTTTCTGTTTTAGCTCTTACGTTCAATGCCTTATTTCAACTCGACCTGAATACTAATATCTACTAGCGTTGGTACATTTTTGTTTAGCATTGTTCTGTGGCTAAGGCTTCATACTGAAGCACTTGTGCATCTCGTAATTTTTCTATCTTTCCCGTATGACAACATTCGTGCAACATGATTTCATGCAGATGATATTCTCCAAGGGAGTTCCAGATTAGATTCATTTCCAGAGTCACCATTGGTAGATGGCAGTCACATCACTCCTTCAAGTTCTTATGATTCGTTTACATGCCCAGGTATCTAGTTTTTTTCCTTTTCCTGATTTTTTGTTATTCATTTTCATTTTATATGCTCATACTAAACCTGAAGAGATTCTTGAATCATGCGTAACTATTGAAAGGAAATCAAAATGTTGCTGCAATGAATTATGCGTCACTTGGGCGTAGATATGAAAACTCTGATGGAGGCAGTGCCATATGTGGGGCTCAAACAAAACTTGAATTGGCATCATGGGAGGATGTTTTTGGACACTGTACTGCAGGTATCAAAATATATAAACATCCTTTTCATTTCAATTAGTGTAAAAACTTATTATGAGGTGGACTTTGACTAATTGCTGGTTCTGGACAGATGAGATTGATTACAAACAGGGATCTGGGTGTTCACTACCAGTCCATTCAAATTGGCAGGTTGTTAGTTGTTTTACACTTCCATGACATTCTTACCAGACATCAATAACCAGCATGCCTGTAACATTTCCAAACATCCTTGAAATATTGAGCTAAAAGCTTTACTTATGATGCTCTACACAGGGCAAAGAACTGTTGCCCCTTCATTTCTTTGATACTTGCCGCTGTTTGGGCTCCATTTTTTCAAAAATGCATTTTTTTCAAAACTCATTTCCAACCACACGTTCTCTTAGAAAATAATGTTACACGTAAACCCAAAGTTTTTCCTTATTTTTTAGCCACACATTTCTTGAAATTCCGAACAGGAGCTTTATCTTGAAATTCCGAGTGTTGAAACGTTAAACTATCAACCACGAGCCTCGTATCATGCTAGTTACCTACTTGGAATGTATAATAGCATCATAATGGCAGTTACTTTCAAGCTTGTATTCATCTGCTTTATTGAAATCTTTATTATATCACCGTCATTTTCGCTCATCCTTTTTCCATATGATCTTGGTTGCAGTTTTTCTTCTCAGCCATTATATTCATGAATTGATGTTGGTTCTGTTTTGAGTTCTATTGAAGACAGTGCAATGCATTTGTGTAGTTTAACATGCATAAAATTTGGTCTTTGATATAGCTCACAATAATGGAAGTAATTTATTCGCGTAAAAAATCTGTTCCTTCAAGTTAGGCCAATGTTGTGGAGTCATCTTACCTGTCTTCGTGAACAGGTAGATCCATATGAGAACTCGCATTCAGATATTGGGAATCTGATGGATCCACGTTTTGAGAATGATATGGCTTCTGTTGGTACAGAAAACTACTCTTCCTTACTGAAAAAGCCCCTGATAAGTGGGTTACAAATGGAAGAAAGCTTGAAGAAAGTTGACAGCTTTTCCCGTTGGGTTGCCAAAGAACTTGGAGAAGCTGATGAATTGCATATGGAATCGAGTAATGTAATTTCATGGGGTATTATGGGGTCTGAGGATTATTCTAGTATGCCAGCTCAAATACAAGAGGATTTGGATGCACTTAGTCCTTCTCTCTCTCAAGACCAGCTATTTAGCATTATTGATTTTTCACCAAACTGGGCTTACACAAAATTGGAGACTGAGGTAATTACCAAGTATGCATTGAAATATATCTGCTAAATATATTTGTTTTTAATCTACTTCAAGCTGTCTAATTATCTAAAATCGTATAGAACAAGATATTGGCATTTCAGTAGTTCAATCTTGTGTTTTTTCTAGGTCAACATTTCACTTGTTGAAGGATCATGCAACTGTGCCTAATCTTGTCATTTATATTTCCTTGTCTTGTAACAACAAAGCAGGTCCTGATAGCTGGAGCTTTTCTCAAGAGTGAACAAGAATTAGCAAATTGCAGATGGTCAGTTATGTTTGGAGAATTTGAGGTCCCTGCGGAGGTTTTAGAAGATGGTCTTCTTTGTTGCCATGCCCCACAACACAAGCCTGGACTTGTCCCTTTCTACATAACATGTTCCAACAGGTTGGCTTGTAGTGAAGTACGTGAATTTGAATATAGAATTGGACCTAATCAAAAGATTGGTGCTGAAGATATATCTGAAGGTACTTCAGAGATCCAATTCCGTCAACGTTTTGAGAAGTTAATGTCCCTGAGTCTTGTGTGCAACACTAACATCTCGGAAATTGACACGGAGAAACAAAATCTGGTCAACAAAATTTTTTCTTTGATGGAGAGGGAGAACCACCAAGAGGAAAAAGCGACATCAAAAAATTACATGTCACTGTCGGCAGAACAGGTCCTTGAAAAGCAGTTAAAGGAGAAGTTCTATTCGTGGCTTCTCCATGAAGTAACTGAAGATGGAAAAGGGCCAAATGTTGTTGATGAAGGAGGTCAAGGCGCATTACATTTAGCAGCTGCTCTTGGTTATAATTGGGCCCTCCTGCCAATTATAGTTTCAGGAGTTAGTATAGATTTTCGTGATGTGAATGGATGGACAGCACTTCATTGGGCTGCATTGTGTGGAAGGTAGGGTACTCTGGACTCGTCCTTTGTTAATGGATGTACACCTTATGGATCTTCTCTAATAGTTGATTTGCTTTTACACACAACACACGTTGCCATCCCCAATCAGAGTAACTGTAATTAGCCTAGTCTCTGATGTTCGGACTCTTCGAAATGGTTGGAGTACCCGTGTCGGACACGACACGACATGGGTATAGGTATGGGATATGTATCCGATCCTCCAAGTTTCTATCGGACACTTCGTCTTTTTTTGCTTTTTTTTTTCTTCGTTTCTACTCTTTATAAAGCTAGCACCATCTTCAAGAGGGTGGAAAAAGGCGACAGCACTAGATTTTCCCCTATTCTTTCTTTTTTTCTTCTTTCCCTCTCTGTATCGGTGCAGTGGTTTAGGGTTTTGTTTGTATAAAATTAAAATGGGTTCCATATAATACTACTTAATGCTTTACTAAATCCAAATTGCAATCAAGTCCCTTATTTTTTATTTTATATAATATTTAGTAATTAGCTTCACATAATTGAAAACTAAATCCCGAAATTCTATTTCATTCGTCTTAACCCCTTATTCAATACTATTTCCTTCCTTGTGAACAATTGATTTTGGTCTATTCAAAATAATATTTTGAGTTAGTAAAAAAATTGAAGTTTGAAAAATGTATCCACATACCCGGTGTCCAAAATTTAGATTTTTTTAACCATATCCCCGTATCTTATATTTTAGAAAATAAAATATCTAACACTTAGATACGTACCTGCACCCGATACCCATACCTATACCCGATTCTGAGCATCATAGAGCCTAGTGCTTGTAAAACTTTTTCTATACTTTGCTAGGTTTTTAATATGCTCTGATTATCCATTCTTTGAAGTTTCTTTTTCTTTGTGCAACCCATTTTGACAAAGCTGTAATTGAGATTTCAGCTGTATGGACCTAACAAATTTTGTAAATTGGGGGTCCCTTAATCAACAAAACTGTAGGTTACTTATAATAATTTTCACAGCTCAGCACCGTTTAAAAAATATTTGAATAGAAAATGTTAGCCAAAATATTGGATCTCATTAAGGTCCGTTTATACGTTTAAAGAAAAAAGAAAAGTTAAACTTGCAGATTTGTATTAACATGTTTTATTGTTTACTAGGGAGGACACAGTTGCTTCCCTCATCTCTCTGGGTGCAGCTTCTGGAGCACTAACGGATCCATGTGCTGAATATCCATTGGGTAGAACTCCGGCAGATCTGGCTTCTGCCGGTGGACACAAGGGAATATCTGGTTTTCTTGCAGAGACTTCCTTGACCACTCACCTTTCGTCTCTGACGGTGAATGATCCACAGGATTATGGTGCCTCTGAAGTTTCTGAAGTGAAAGCAATAGAGACAGTTTCAGAGCGTACAGCAATTCCAACAACTGAGCAGGATGTGCCAGACGTACTTTCACTAAAGGATTCACTTGCTGCTGTCTGTAATGCTACTCAAGCAGCTGCTCGCATTCACCAAATCTTTCGGGTTCAGTCATTCCAGATGAAACATTTCAATGAACAGAGTTTTGATGAGCTTGTGACCCCAGAAGAGCATGCTATTTCACTTGTAGCTGCTAAAACGAGCAGGTTAGGTCGGAATGATGGTATAAACAATGATGCTGCCTTACACATTCAGAAAAAGTTTCGTGGATGGAAAAAGCGCCAAGAATTTCTGTTAATTCGACAGAAAATAGTTAAAATCCAGGTGCTTTGCTTATGTTTCATTGTTAACGAGTTCACATTTCATGCCTTGTCTAATGTAAATATAAACTCATCATTTTGTCAATTACCAAACAATGTTGTGTTCTTCATAATAGTAATGTTTAATTGGGATTAAAAAGAGTAACTTTGCATATTAGTTCAACAAAAATTGAAATATATTATGTTGCATGACTAAATAATTCTAGGAACAGATTGGTCTCCAAAGTTCTTGATTGATGGCAGAAGTGTGCATCTCAGTTGTGATTATAATTATTCCTGAAATTGTGTTAAATTTAAGTAAAGCGTTTTAATAATACTAACCTTTTCATCGTTTATTGCCCTAGGCTCATGTAAGGGGGCATCAAGTTAGAAAAAAGTATAAACCTATTGTCTGGTCAGTTGGAATTCTGGAAAAGGTGATTTTGCGCTGGAGACGGAAAGGAACTGGTTTGCGTGGATTCCAACGGGATGGAATTCTGAAAGGACCCAATGCCCAAGGTGCACAGCAACAGGAAGACGATTATGACTTTCTGAAGGAAGGAAGAAAACAAACTGAAGAAAGGTCGCAAAAAGCACTTTCCAGGGTCAAGTCCATGATTCAGTATCCAGAAGCTCGAGCTCAGTATCGTAGATTGCTGGCTGCTGCTGAAGGGTTTCGTGAAACTACGGTAGTTTCCCACACATTTGACTAATTTCACTGTGATTATGAAAATTAGGACACGGAGAAATGTCTCCCATTGAGTTCTTTCCATCTCCGGTATCTAGTGTCTTGTCAAATTCAATGCATATGAATGTTGCTAAACCCAGCTTAAAACTTTTTGATAGCTGCCTATTGCACTCCTATATTTATTTGGGTTTTATTGAAACCTGTTCTTTGGTCCGTTGGAGTCTAGGAAAATTTCGAACTTTTAGGATTAGGCTATCCAGGTTTTCCAGGCAATTGTCCATAATTTTATGGTTGTCATATTCAACATATAATGATTATTCTACTTCCCTTACAGGTCTATGATACGATTTCAAGATCTTTGTCCACGATATATTATTCGTAGTCGATCCAAGACCAAAAAACTTAGTTTTAATTTCCTTCTTCCTTGTTTTCAGCAGGATGCGATTGAAACCAACCCGGAAGACACAAGTTACCCTGAGGAGGAGCTTATTGATTTTGAAACTTTGTTGGATGATGATACTTTCATGTCTTTAACATTTCAATGAGCAGAATCCACGAACATCTTTAGATTTTTGCATAGCTTTTGTCGTTGCAGAAATAAGAGACTGATTGATATTCATTAATATTTTGTAAATATTCACAGGCAGCTCTGTTATAGAATGTGTAAACTGACATTGTCACATATATATGTTTCTTAAGTATGAATATTGAATACCTTATTAAGCATTTGTTTTGCTTGTACAATAACTACAAATTGAATTCCAGTTTGGCCATGGATACGGGGAACTTGGAGAATCCATTCGGACTACAGTACGGCTGGATGGATGGTCTTGACGTGTCTATATCTTTAGGCAATACTTCCCAGTGTATATGTAAAACCAAATTACTATTGAATCTATTTATCAACTAGAAATCTATAGCCCTTACCTAAAGCATTTTTGACCCCAGAGTGGATAATAGGCAGTTTTGTAGTTACCGAATGGCAATAAGGCCTCGTTTGGGAGGGATTTTAAGAATTGATTTTTTGACCGTTAGAAGAAAAGTAGGGTTCACCTATAAGAGAAGAAGTCAAAAATTACGGGTAATCAACTTTTATTCCTTGTTATAGAAATGCTTATAGTCTAGAGCGAGGTATCACTTTTAATACTGTATTGAGTAAATCTATTCATGTATTATAAATCATTAATAAGATTATAAAGGTGACATTTATTTTGATCATTTCTCTATATCTACAATAAGTTGTTTTTCTATAGATGTTTATCCTTTTTAAAATAAAAAGTTCACTAAAAATATTACTACTTATTTTATTTCCATACATAAGTCAGTTGCTCTTTCAAATGGCCCCCACATCCAAGAAAGATTTTTGTCCTCGAAAGGGACAGAATGTCATATTTTTAGTAAATTTTGATAAAATTCATAAAATACGAGCCTCTTTGAGTTTCATTATTTAAAAAAAAATACATTTTTAAACAGTGATTTGACATTATTTCAACAACATATTTTTCAATAAAGTAATATTACACACAGATCAAATTTTTTTTTTATTTTTTAACCACAAATTTTTTATCAATACACTATTCAACAATGTATTATTATCAAAATAATGTGAGTCACACACCCTCTACATGTCTAAAGATATCATATATATATTTTATATAATTAAAAATAATTATTAACTTAGACTTAAATAAAATTTAGATTTTGGTTCACATGAAGTTGATAAATGAGCGAAACATGTAAAAGGAAAATTAAACCAATAATTACTGGGTATTAGTATTTCTTTTTTCGCGCGTCGGACTCGCACGAGAGTACAAGATTGAAATTTCTCTCTCCTTAAACCTCCACTCACCCTCTCTCAATGTCTAAAACCCTTTCTCTGGTTCACAGAACTGGAGCTTCTCTCTGCAACTAGCCGACTGATCAAACACGATTGGAATTTATTTCCTTCTCTCTGCAACTAGCCGACTAATCAAACACGATTGGAATTTATTTCCCGATCTTGATGTATAAATTGTCGAAACTAAATGTCTCCAATCCCAAAGTATGGGTGGTGATCGGCGTCAGCATCGCCGGAGTTTTAATTTTAGCCGAGGTCCGCCGCCGGTTTAATTCCAAAAGCTCAATCAAAGAAGACTTTGGAGCCTTCGTTGAACGCTTCGAACTTCTCCCATTTCCTCAACCTCCTCCGCCGGCCGCTCGCCTCCCCCTAGCTGGTCTCGCCTTCGCCATCAATGACATGTAAAACAATCATTCTCTTCCGCTATGTATTTGTCTTCATGTACTTATATATTAACACACTTGTAGTTAAATGAAATGAATAGCCATTTTTTTTTTGGGGGCTTCTGATGGAGTTCTTTTATCTTAATCCGTGTTCGTGTTCATTTATTGGTTTTCGAGGAATGCATTTCGCAATTGTGGTAAATGTTAAAAGAAGCTGCTGTTTTTGGGGATTACTGGTGTTTAACAGATTAAATGTATGTCGAATATAGTTTCAGGATGTATGAAAAAGATTAATTGGAATTGATATTAAAGATCGTGTGATAAAAAAAATTACTGTGGTTAATTTGGCGTATGCCTTTGAATATGTTGTTTATTTACTGATGTATTTGTTACTTATTTATTTTGGTAATTTTTGTAGTATTGATGTGAAAGGACACGTGACGGGGTACGGAAGTGCGGATTGGAAGAGAACGCACGAGGCAGCAGGGAAGACAGCAAGTTTGGTGACTGCGCTGCTGAAAAATGGTGCAACCTGTGTGGGCAAGACTGTCATGGATGAGCTTGGATTTGGGTATATACATATATATATATTTTTTGTGCAATGAGCATTTTTTGATTCCATTGAGAAATAGGGTCAAAGCAGAAGGGAACTAGTAGTTCTACTGTTTTAATTGAGCTAGAGCAAGGAACAAGTATTATAGTACAATGGTATAAATTCTGGATGTGATACCTGATTGTTGAAGGTTGTAATTTGCTCTGGCTGGATGAAAACTGTGAGAGAATTGCTGAAGTTATTTCTTGTTTGTTGCGAGAGAGAAACAAGGGTGGCAGTTTAACTGGAAGAGTTAAATGGGGAGGCGCTGATGCATTTTTTCAATAATGATTGCAGGATGACAGGCGTAAATGTGAATTATGGAACTCCAATTAACCCCCAAAAGCCTTCTAATATTCCAGGAGGCTCATCTAGTGGATCAGCAGTGGCTGTTGCAGCCGAGCTCGTTGATTTTGCTATTGGTATGGTCTTTTTGTTTCTCTCAAGTTGGACATGTCCAATTTGCCCCCAGATAGTTCCGAGTGTTAGATAAATGTTTGCTTTTTTTTTCACTTCTACTTTATCTGGCATGTATTTGCCCTTGTCACACTTGTTCAGTATATGCATGTTTTGACCTTTATCATTTTTTTTTCCATTTCTGTCTTACTGCAAATGCTTTGGCGGAATACATGAATGCTGCTTAACTGCGCATTCACTTGTCAACTTTCCATTTTTATTATATTGATTGATAATTTCAGGTACTGATATAATTGGTTGTATAAGAATGCCAGCATCGTTTTGTGGTGTACTTGGGTACAGACCATCTCATGGGCTTGTATCTACAACTGGTGTTCTGCCAAATTCACAAAGTTTAGATACAGTTGGTATGTATTTATGATTTTAATGGCTCTATCAGAATGGAACAAAAAGTTATTTGCTTACTTCCAATTCTAATGACTAGATATACTTTGCCACATTTCATTTCTGTCCAAAATTACAGTTATCTGCATGTGCTATGTCAGTCTTCTCACATGAAAGATGTATTTTACCAAGAAGGATGAGAAAAGCTGCCCTATAACTGAGATGATCTGTCATCTTTCTTAAAATAGTGCGCATGATTAGAATAAAGAACAAGATTCATTAATTTCTTTATTTCGTTACTTTTTGTATCTTTAATCATTTTACTGTTCAGATATGTTATACCAGATTGATTTTTCGGAACTTACTTTCCCCTGCTCTTTATGAAATGCAATCGATAATTTGGTTTTCTGTCATCCAATGTTTTTTAAATAATATTTATAACATTTTTTCAGGATGGTTTGCTCGTGATTCATCTGTTTTGCGTAGCGTGGGACATGTTCTACTTCAATTAAAAACATTGGAACCTAAGAGGATGAGGAGGTTTATTGTAGCTGATGATCTTTTCCAGCTTCCCAAGGTTCCCAAGCAAAAGATGGTATATGCTGTAAGCAAAGTAACAGAGAAGTTATCCGGCTGTAAGTTGCAATTCTTCTCTGCTGCAGAGTATTTTCTGTTTCCAATTTTGATGATTTGGTATAGTCTCAAGGAGCTTCTCTTTGTTTCATCGATCTGGTGGTATTTTAATTTTTTACCAAAATAAGTAAAGTTTCAATAGTGATGTTCTGATTATGCAGACCAAACACCCAGTCATATGAATTTTGGGCAGTACATTGCTTCTAAAGTTCCCAGTCTAAAAGTCTTCCGTGAAGAATCAATAAACCAGCAAAATGGAATATCTACCTTGAAAGCGCTCTCTTCTGCAATGTTTCTACTGCAAAGGTATTACATAAATACTTGAATATTTGATCCATTTTCTGAATCTCTGATACTGTCAATCATGCTATAGTAAATTATTGTGGCACATGGTCCATGAACGATGCCAAGCTATTTGTATAAATGATGATCTGTGGTTATCAACTTATAACTTCGAGTCTGAGCATGTTTATAAAATAGCTTCTTCACCCTTCCCTCCCTATAAAAGAAGAGAAAAGGAAAATAATGGAAAAAAATATTACCCTTTTCCCTTTAATGAAAGGATCAGTCTTCAACTTCTTCTCCAAACTGAGATATTGGTTTCTTTCTCACCAGCTTATGGGATGTTGCTTTCCAGATATGAATTTAAAATAAATCACGAAGAGTGGATCAAATCAGTCAAACCCAAGTTTGGCCCTGATGTCTCTGATTGTGTTCAGGCAGCAATCACCTCAAAAACTGACAGCATAAAAAATCTGTATAAAGTTAGAATGGAAATGCGAGCCGCCCTGCAAAGCCTCTTGAAGGTACGGGTTAATATTTTCATTATAATCAAAAGCGTCCTTCGCTTTTGGAGAGTGGCGGGAGATGTTTGGCTTATTTTGGAATTGTTTTTGTGAACGTCAGAACATCAGTTGTTTGGCTTTTGAGTATTATATCAAAGAAAAATTATTTATTTGTGAACTTTGGTAACGGCGTTTAAATATTAGATGTCCCACATATAAAAATCTTTCAGTGCTGGACTTTTAAATTTCCTTTTCCCTAATTATTACTGTAGTTTGACTTCGTCTTACTGTTTTATCTCATGCATGGATGCACTATTTCACTATAATAATGATATTGGTTGTTCTAGTCACGTTAACTATTAAATCTTTGGACTTCCATTCTTGTGGTCTTTGGTGATCGGGTTTGAATTTTGAAGTGAGCTATATTTCCTCAGTAGTGGCATACAGTGTAACAATTCATTTCAAAACACTAATATACCCTCTCTTTTAATTTAAACAGCAAAGATATTTTCCCCCCACAAAAAAAAAAAAAAGAAGAAGATAAAAACTCAGCTGCAACCCTTCACCGAGGCACCAACCCTCTACCTGCTGCTCCGTCACATCAAATTCCATGGCAAGTTTTTACTCTTGGCTCATTTGCCCTCATCATCACATTAGTTTCCTTTTTTTTTTTTTTTTTTTGGTTTAGCCCATTTATTTTTGTGAGCAGCCCATGTCCAAATAAAATTGACCCAACTCCATTTTTTGGCCCAAACAAAATTGTAATTTGAATACCCATTTATAAACCAAAACTCTCAAGCCCAAGCCCGTAATTGAAATCCATTATCCCTAAAATAATATATCTTATTTTTTTTTTTTTTTTTTTTTTTTTTTTTTTTTTACCCTCACGCCTTCCTGATTGTAAAACAATGACCATAATTTGTTAATCTGTTGAAGCTTTCTTCAAGTTGCCTTCAAAGAATTTAAACTTAATACTGTAATATACCTATAGCTCCAGAATATGATTAGTTAAAATTTGTTGGAGCTCTGCAGATCTCACTTCTAGAAACAATAATTTTCATTATTACCAACATCAATCTGAATTTGTACCCTCCGGCCTCCGCTGAACTATGGGTGACTGGGAATTCATCTGCTGATGAAGTGGTCCTCCAAATGTGACCTGAATATAGGCATAGAAGCATAAACATTGAACAATATGCCAAGGATGCCAGATCAGAGGATCTTCTCCAGTAACCAACCAGAAGGAATGCGTTGTTTTGTTCTCAAGTTGCGTTGTAGAAGATGACCCTAATATTCTTAGAATGTAACTTTTATATTGAAAATGACTGATAAACATGATTATGATAATTTGAATAATATGTGTAATTTGAATAATATGTGCTTTGATTGATAATATATTTTTCACGTGATTTTGTGTCATCCTTTAATTCATTGCACTTCATCTTATTGTTCCTTCTCCTTTTCTTCACTTTTTAAGGATGACGGGATACTAGTAATTCCAACAGTGGCAGATCCACCACCTAAGCTTTGCTTGAAGAAAGGTCTCGCTGCAGAGTTCCATGATAGAGTATAAGCCTTGTTGAGTATAGCAACCATGTCCGGATGTTGTCAGGTGATTATATAAAGTATAGTTTTTCAGCTTCTTCTATACGGTTCTCATCGTTTTTTTAACCTAACCCCTCCCTTTCACGGACAAAGATAAATTATTCTTACCTTTTTGACTCTCCTTTTTCCATCTTCTTTTTACCACTATTATCAGTTCTTTCATTTTGCCTTCTTATATTCAGGTGACTATTCCATTGGGAAAACATGATGATTCTCCAATCTCAGTATCATTTATTGCATCCCATGGAACTGATAATTTCCTACTTGATACTGTTGTGGATATCTATTCATCTCTTCTAGAAGAGGTCAACATTGCTTCCAATTCTTCACCCTTCCCAGATATCGACGGTAACATGGAGGCCTCTGAACTATTGAAAGAAAAGGTCCGTTCTCTTTAACTTCCTTTTTAGTATGATATGATTTCCTTTCGTAGAAAGTGTGTCCTTCATGGCTTAAGGGATTCTTGCCTCTTAAGCTCATGTCTTTTCTAAATATAGATCATTTTCTTTGCAGGGGAATGCTGCATACAAGGGGAAACAGTGGAATAAGGCTGTAACCTACTATACAGAGGCCATAAAACTGAACGAGAAAAATGCTACTTACTATTCCAATAGAGCAGCTGCTTACTTGCAGTTGGGATGGTCTGTTTCATGTGCTTGTGACTGGTTTTTCTTTTTCCTTTTACTTCTGAAAGCCTTTTCTCTTAAGGAATCACCTTTTAACAGCTTCCAGCAAGCTGAAAAGGATTGCACTGAGGCGATATTTCTGGATAAGAAGGTGAGGGACTGCAATTGTTATAGTTACAAGTTCTTCCTTTGTGGGTGTGTATGTTGATGATTCATTGATTGCTGAATATTAATGGACAATCATTGGCTAAGATTTGGGAATAGGTGGTTTGCTGATTCATTGAATGGTAAAGAATGAGCCTAGTGCAGTTATTACTAGTTTAATCCATTCTGCAAAAAAGAGAACATAGATGTGCTGGTGTAGCATTGCTATAGCACCCCTCAATCTATTTCACTGATTTTAAGAGCCTTTTATTTTTCTATGTAGAACATAAAGGCATATTTGAGGCGAGGAACTGCTCGGGAATCACTTCTTTTCTATAAGGAGGCTCTTCAAGGTCAGAAATCATTTTATCATTTCCTGTGTATAATGTAATTTTAACATTTATTGCTTTAACCTCCTACCATTTTTACTGCTATCTGAAAAATTGTGTCCTCTTGTATATACCATGTGGAACATCGACTAAATATTTAATTAAATAAATTTGTCTGTAGTCAAAATGTGGAAGCTTTTAGATGAGATAGTTCAACGTGGCATCAAAGCGCACAAGTGTTTTATATTCAAGTTGCTGCCCCATAGTTGAAAATTGTAGACGTTTATTTGCGTTTGACAAAAGTTGTATTAAGCCAACAAGTGAGGGGGCGTGTTAAGGACATAATGTGGTAAAGTAACAAACTATGCCTTATTCCCTATAAATTTGGGACGGTTCAAGCATGGAATATTCAATTAAATCTAATATGATCTTAGTGCTTTTATATATTATTATTTTTTTTTTTTTCCCCCCCCCCCCCCTCTCCCCTCTCTAATCATCCCCCTTCTCCCCTCCGTTTGTGTCCTTTCCCGCTAGATTTTCTTTGCTTAGCTCATACACTTGGGGGTAACTTGCAGATTTCAAGCATGCACTTGTACTCGAACCCCAGAATAAGGTTGCGAATATGGCTGAAAAGAGACTTAGAAAGTTGATCAGTTAAAAGCTTCTCTCCGGCTTTTATCTTCCTACCAATGGAAACATTTGATCGTGCTATACTGATACGTTGGAACACTGAGAATCAACAAGCATCCTAATTCCATATCAGAAATTCTTTGGAAGAAAACTTGTATAAATCGAAGTGGACATTTTTACTGGGATGAGCTCTGTATTAGGAATTTTGCACAAAACTCAGTTCGGCCTTTTGTATATAATTGTAACTGAACCTTGTTCTCGCTACAATGAATTTTCCGTACTGTACGATTGATTTTGGCCACTTGATGTAATTTCTTGTATGCTTAGCTCCATTGCTTAAATATCTTCACTTATTTTCACCATTATTTATCAATTAGCTCCAAAGGGTGTAACCATGATATAGTTGCAATATATGTATTGCAATATTTTAGAACCTGTTTGGGAGTGATTTTGAGAATTGATTTTTTGACCGTTAGGAGAAAAGTGGAGTTTATCTGTGAGAGAAGAAGTCAAATATGATGGTTGAAATAGTAAAATAACGGTCAAAAAATCAATTTTTTGGAAGGAAAAATCGCTCCCAAACAGGCCCTTAAATGAGCTGTACAGTGTACACACTTTGAGATCATTTGACTGAGTTTTTAAAAATTTCTTATAAGTAAATTTTTTTTTTTTTTTTTTTTTTTTTTTGAACTTAGGAATGACAATAAATTTGTTCAACCCGATACCTGTGAGGTCTCGCCCCGAATGGGGTGGAAACCCACTTAACCAGGTACATGAAATAGGTATGAGGTAAGGGTCATTGCTCCAAAGCGGGTATGAGACGGGTACTGGAAACATAGTCCTCGTCACATTACTTGTCCTGTTTGATATTAATTTCAAATTTAAGTTTTTATCAAATAAAATAATAGATTTATCATCATTTTTAAAAAGAACATAAGTTATTTTCAATAAATTGGTAAAAAAGTAATACTATTTACGAACTAAGAACATAAAAAATAAAAGCAATAAATAAATAAATGGGGCAGCAGACTTGTCTTGCTTGGAACCCACCCCGTCCCATTTTAACCGGATATGGATATAATGTAAGATAACAAAAATACCTGATGGGATGAGAATGAGAATGGTCGATCTGTCCCATACTTGTTGTCATCCATAGCCTAAACTCTTCTCATAAATACTTTTATGTATTCCATTAAATATGTTTTTATGGTAATTATACGTTATTTCTGTGTTTAATAATTTGTTCTAAAATTTGTAACGACTTTTGAAGAAACAATATTTATAATTAATCAATAAAGTAATAAAATAGGACAAGTTGCAATATTAGTCCCCAATAATTAGTGTTTGTAATAATTTGGTCCTCAACTTTTAAATTCAGAATTTCTCATACTCTATGTTCAAAAAATTCTTATATATATATATATCGAAAATGATCTCATAAATACCGATGCTTAGTTTATATTAAGCACCGATGATATGACATAACATTTAATTGATAAATAAGTTAATGGTAAGTCTCATATATTTAATGATTCACCAATTAAATAGTGTGCAGTGTCATCGATACTTAGGAGATCATATATATATATATATATATATATACATATACATATATATATATACATATACATATATATATTTATTTATTTATTTATTTTTATTTTGCGTATTACAAAAGACTGGATAGCCCATACAATATTAAGTCCCTTTATGATTTAGTTAAATAATGTATCTAACTTATACCTTTTTGTTAATTACTTATTTTACAGAATTTATCAAAATATATTAAAAATTTGATTTTTAGCAAAATCAAAGTAGGAAGGGAGAGCGAAAACGAGTTGCATGCATTGTAAACGAAATTTTGATCAATCATATTGCAGTGCCAAAATATTTGACATAATGACACATAACAATATGACACTATCATTAATGAACTGTTTAAAATACAATCATCGTAAAATCGTCTTTCGCCACCTAAAATTCTGGCATTGCTATCAGTTTTCTTCGAAAGTAACATTATTCAATTTCAATTTAAGACACATAGGATCCGCATATCTGAACGGGCAAAAGATTCATTTTATCGGGTCGTATATGTAGAGTTCTGGAAAGCCCTTTCCCTCTCTCTTTAGGAGCCTCATCACTCCACACACCCAAACACACAAACTCGAGTGCTCCCTTCCGTCTCGCTCCGCTTCACTACCGTAAGCTCAATTCGGCAAAACCTTCAGGTATCCATTTTCCATTTTGAGTATTGCTTCATTTTTTGTTGTTAAAAGCTAGAAATTTAAGGGCTTGTTTTAGGTTATTCTAAGAAATATCTGGTTTTTACGAGTTTTTAAGTGATTAAACATTGACCCTTTTTGCCAGAAGACTATTTTATTTGATTTTGATTACTGTTGAAATTTATTTGGTTTTGGGGGAAGTTGAGTGTGCTGCAAATTTGGATTTTTTATGGGATAGCTGTAGACAGATTTACATATGGGCATATGGACTGGCTCTTGTGAATAAGAAAGGGTCTAATTTTAACGTTGAAATTAATTCGGTTCAAAAATGATTTGTATGTACTATGTACATAGCTGTAATTTAATGTATCTGACAATTTTTTCCCTTTTCCGCAACTCTAGCGTTTTTTTTATTATAGCGACGTGTTTGCTGCACTAATTTTTTACAGTGTCAGTGGTGCAAGTTTGTTTATTTGATTTGGTTGTATAATTCTACTCTGCTACTTTTCAATGTCTTCTCAAGATACTATCTTCCTGTCATGTGGTAATAATAATATTGTTTCTGTGTAAATATTTAGAAGTATTTATTTCTTTATTTAGTTATTTTGCGGCATTTGGGTTTTGTGTAGTATTTGTTATGCTTTGACCAACACTTTGAGATATGTCTCAACAAATAAGTCTTTCGTTGTTACCTGTGCAGTCAATTAAATGGCAATCATACCTTGTGGAAGTACATGGGGAGTGCAGTCTCAATATATGTTAAGATCTTCCATTACAAATAAATTCTCAATATCGCCTCATTGGTAAGAACTATCAGAAATTATCTTCTCAAAATTGCGGATGTAAATTTATGGTTGGACCATTTTTCCTTTCTTAATTTATAAAATCTAATACCTCATATATTTATTCCACATAGCCATTTTATGATTTTTTTTGGAATTTTTCGTTGCTTGTTTAATCCGAGTGTAGCTGTGGAAATTTGTATGCTGGTCTATTCTGGTCAAGGAGCTCTCTAACTATGCAATATGTATGTCAGATATCTTGGAAAGTGAGCTTCACTCACCCATTAAAAATGTAGGGCTTCGTTTGAGATGAATTAAAGGGAAATTTCTTTTTTTTCTCTCTCGATAGTGATGATTAATTGTCTATCAAAGTTCTGAACCATAACTTTGTAAATTAATTCTTTCACATTCTTTGTTTTCATGAACAAAGTGGAAAGAACAGGACAATATCATTGTTGATATTACTAAAGTAAATTGTAAATATATACTTGCAATGCTGTCTCAACGAAATTAATTTTTTGCTTCTGGATTATGTGCTTGAACCAGAGTCAAACTCAGTTAGGCATATAAGACCATATGAAACTCAATAAGATTTCTGTATAACACCAATTAAGATCTTGCAATTCATGGTTTTCCATATTTTTTTGAACTTGGGAGATGGCACAAATCTTGGAATTACATAGTTTGGGAAATTCAGGGCATTGACACTCAAACTGAAAGCAAGTGCTGCTAATATGTTGTTCATGAGGTTGACCTTGGAGTTCATCAAATAAAGGATTCTGAGGCTGAGAAGCCCTGTTGTTGATGGGACTCTGCATTAAAGTATTTAGAAGCCTAAATGAGAAATAAGATTTGCTCACATTGGTGGAGTAGCTCTCTGTTCCACCTCTGCTTGAAGATGTTGAGATGAAACCCGTTGTCATGTCATGGGGAGAACAAAATTTTTGATAGAATGACACATGGTTTATTTTGAATTGGTCGTTTATCCATCACAAATTTTATAAAGAAATAGATACAATAATTGGTCTTTTGCTGTATATCTATGAAAATGTATGTTGCCATCATTGCCAGATTTCCACTTATTATAATAGGGTGATTGATTATTTATGGTTGCATGATGATAATTGCAAGACAGCCAAAGTAGACAAGAACTCAGTGCCACAGTAGAATGCACTCAATGGTGAATTGGAAAATTCTATATGTACATCATTGGTGCCAGATTCTTCTACCGAAATGACACCAGGTGATATTTTCCATTCAAAAAAAGGGTCAAAATGGTCGTACCACTTGCCTCCCAGCATTTATTATTCACCAACCAAACCCACTTGCTTTTTCTCTCTCATCATTTATTACCCACCTACTCATTCCCAACCACTCAAATTTACATGAAAAGCTCTCAAACCGGTGAAAGCTTTCTCTCAGTAAATGAAAATTTCTTTTGAGTCTGAAAGTTTTCAAACCCGCCGGGGCTACAACCTCAACTTTTTCGAACCGCCGGCCTCTGAAATTCTCTAAATCTATTGTACGGTATGTTTAATTTCCAGTTTATGATTTCAATTTGTTGGTCCATTTTTCCAAAAGAGAAAAAAACTGAAGCCTAGGAAACAAGCGGCTAACTTATTTTTCAATTTGTTGGTCAATTTTTCGCTCCATTTGTGAAATTTAATTTTGCTTATTTTTCGATTTCGTGTGTGAAGTGAGTTTAATGTAATGTAAAATACATTTTACTGTAAAAATACCATCTTAATGAGTGTGAAGTGGGTTTATTTTTTGCCAAAGGGTTTATTTTTTGTGTGTGTTTGTTTTCGTCGCTATTATAGGTTAATGTAAAATACTTGGATTTTGTTGCAAGTCCGAGCTTAATGTTTGCAATTAGTCTTTTATTATCTACTAGCAAATATTTTTAAGCATTTGATAGTTTATTGAAGGTTCATAATTTGTTTTTTGTTAGCAAATATTATAGTGTTTCTTGTTTCTTGCATCAAATTTTACTGGTCATACCGAAATAGCAAGAGAATTTTTTGTTAATCTTTCGGTTCAAAATGTTCTGCTATTGTTCCTATACGAAAGATTCTATTATTTATTCCAGTTATTGAAGGATCCTGCAAGAATTTTTCCATGGTCCTAACCTAAATAATCGACGAATGCCGGTCTGAGCCAATTCAAGAAAATTTTCAATCCATCAGCAAAAACTGATTTTTGTTCCTTCTGCTCCTTTCTGAGGCTATTTGTTTTTTGAAATGGTTTCCAAGCATTGGGTGTAATGAATTTTAAGATTACCATCACATCAGATCAGGTCCAGCCCAAAGGGTTTGCATGTGGTGTGATTGGACAGATAAATATGAACCATCAATAAACTAACAAAAATATTTGCTATCAATTATGAGTCATTACTAGTCAATTATAAACTATCAAAAACATTACTAGCATACATATGATAGCCAGCTTTTCCAAATTCACTACTCATACAATAGTCATTACTTAGTAAGTCATAGAACTTGCAAAGTTTAATCCACATATTAACCACCACCATCTAGACAATTTGATTACATCAACAATACACCGTCTACTTAACACCCTACCATCTACTTAACACCCTTTTTTTTTGCTTTCTCATCGGCATCCAGATCTCGTTTTCCTTTACGAAGAGTTATGTTGAGAGAAATCTCCAATTGGTCATTTTCATCGGCTACATTAACGCACTTTTGGAATACACTTGACAGGTCCATAGTTGGATCGTTCAACTTATATGATCCCGAAGAAGAGCCACTTGATTCACCTTTGTAATGCACTATCTCATCGTCACACGGCGAAACATCAGACCACTTGAAATGCCTACAGTCACGAGTACAGCAATGGAACAACCGTCCTTTGTTTTCGCTATTTTTTTCCACCTCCATCCACTTCACAAACCCCTCGCCACATTTCGGGCATCTTTTCTTTCTCGAACATTCCGACAACGAATGCCCCGACTTTCTGCAGCTATGGCATATACCTTTGTTCCTTTCTGCCATGGAGCAAACTCTAGCACAATTTAAGCTGTTCAACAAAGAGTTTTGCACAATTTCAAATACTAATTAGCAGGAAGTAATAGATCAAGCTAAATCGTGCGAGACGGACTTTAATGTTAAGTATAAATGCAAAGACATTATTGACAATTCCATAAAATCAATAATTGAAGTTCATAAAACAAATTAATAGCCTCAGTGTGTGATTTTGAGCAATGTTCCATTTACATATTCTACATCATTGTCTAAATCTTTGAGCCGTTAAGAAGCTACAAATTTTGGCATGCAAGCTAATATAAATTCAAGAATAATAAAAGACTAATTGCAAACATTAAGCTCGGACTTGCAACAAAATCCAAATATTTTACATTAACATATAATAGCGACGAAAAACAAACACACACAAAAAATAAACCTTTTGGCAAAAAATAAACCTACTTCACACTCATTAAGATGATATTTTTACAGTAAAATGTATTTTACATTACATTAAACTCACTTCACACACGAAATCGAAAAATAAGCAAAATTAAATTTCACATATGGAGCGAAAAATGGACCAACAAATTGAAAAATAAGTTGGCGGCTTATTTCCTGGGCTTCAGTTTTTTTTCTCTTTTGGAAAAATGGACCAACAAATTGAAATCATAAACTGGAAATGACACATACAGTACAATAGATTTAGAGAATTTCAGAGGCCGGCAGTTCGAAAAAGTTGAGGTTGTAGCCCCGGCGCTTAGTAGAGAGGGCAGCCCCGGCGGGTTTGGAAACTTTCAGACTCAAAAGAAATTTTCATTTACTGAGAGAGCTTTCACCGGTTTGAGAGCTTTTCATGTAAATTTGAGTGGTTGGAGATGAGTAGGTGGGTAATAAATGATGAGAAAGAAAAAGCAAGTGAGTTTGGTTGGTGAATAATAAATGCTGGGAGGCAAGTGGTACGACCATTTTGACCCCTTTTTTTTGAATGGAAAATATCGCCAGGTGTCAATTCGGTAGAAGAATCTGGCACCAATGATGTACATATAGAATTTTCCTTAATGAAAACTCATTAATGGCAACTGCCACCACTATTGATATTGCTTACTAGCTCTATAAACGTAGAAGAATGTCAACTAAGCGAGCAACATTTTGAATTTAGAGTTTTGTTTCTAGAGCCATTTACATGAACAAGGCTTAAGATCTGCGAGAGATTGTGATAACTAGGTTCAAATGGTTCTTAGAAGGGGTGAACATTTTTAACCCAAACCACCCAAGTCGAATTGGAACTAGAACAAGTCAACTTGTTCGATTTGATACTCATTAAATTTTGGTCAGTTTTGGTTCTTAAAACCGAGAACCGGACAGTTCAAGTCCAAATATCAGTTCTAATAACTAGAACCAAAATACCATATCTACTTAATTCTGGAAAATATATTGCACCAATCACATGAAAACGCAACACCAAGTTAATAAGGCAAACCCCGAAACAGTAAATAATAATGAGTAAGCTGCTTTTGATTAGTTGATGGTATTAAAATTACCGAACATACCAACTATTTATAGCATTGATTTTCTGGTGTATTAGATTGGATATTGTTATTAGTGGAGATTATAATTTTCCCATACCATAGCTCCCAAAAATTTCAGTGACAATAGATGCACTAGATTTCATTGCAGTTGTTTATTGAAATGGATAGTAAAAATTGCTGTTTTTTCTTATTCCATCATGAGATAAGTATTACAGCTTGGTGGAATTCGTGGAAGGTAAATTATCATTGTTATTTAGATTTTTTTTGTGATTGTAGAACCGGAGCGAATCAAACTGAAACCGTTCTACCATTATTCATGGATCCGCACGTTGCCATGAGTAAAATTCATGTTTACCAAACGGTCTGGTCCGGTTCTTTAAAACCTGGACTGAAACACCCTCCCACCCATCTTTCTTTTTCTTATGAGGGCAAAGGAACATAACAGATTACGCAACACTTGATATTTTGGTGTTAAAGATGTTGAAAGAATTCTCTGAATTTTCGTTTCCTTAATCACTGACTGTGTCATTAGTACAGAATATTTCCCTTTAAGAGTTGTTTGTAACTCTATAGATACGTTCTTTTACTTTGTATCTTAGACATCTGTTTCAATTATATTCATTTTATAGTTTCTAACATGGTATTAGAATCCCTTGCCTTGATTTAAAATGGTTTCTGCTTCCGTTCTCTGGCCAGAGGCTTTGTGCCGCTCGTCCGCTCATATTTTCTCTAATTTTTGCTGACTTGGATTCTATATTATATCTTTTTCCCTTTATTACCTACTATGTTTTTTCTCTTTTTTTTTTATTTGGTGCGAAACAAAATGTCTTATGATTTACGTTCTCATTACCACAAATTGTGTAAATATATTTATTGTGTTATCGTGGTAGTTACCATGGTTTCATTTTCTATATGACTATTGTTTTCTTATGTACAGTATCTCAAGCAGAATCAGGTCTTGGTCATCACCTAGTTCAGCATTTTTTTCTAAAGAATCCTTAAGTGCACTTTTCAGTTCTGGATTATACAATAATTCATGTCAACAGCGAAGAACTCGTTTGGTAGTTAGAGCTGACAGAGTGAGATTTGTCTTTTACTATTTTTCTACTTGTTTTTTATGTAAAGAAATTTCATTGTCTCATGTTATAGTAAATTATGCAGTAGCAGCATTGAATAAATTTTCTGATGACCTCCTATGCATACACAGGATTACTATACTGTGCTTGGTGTGTCTAAAAATGCCAGCAAATCAGAAATCAAAAGTGGTGAGTGCTACCTTGACTCTTGTTTCTCTGCTAGTGTACATTTATCTTGTGTGAACTAATATATTATTCTACACTAGCTTTTCCGTCCTTTTTGGTTCCAAATGTTCCGTGGTTATCATAAGATAATTAATTAAGATTTTCAGAGCCTGCATCAATACCAAGCCACCAGATGGCCTCCACCAATTGAGGCATGGCTGTGACATAGAAGCAATAAACCTTGTTGTCTATGCTGCCAATGAGGCCTAGCTCAAATGAAATGGCCAAGGCACTAGGACCATTAGTTCACGAGTTGAAATCCCATGAGAATAGTCGGCATAGTCCAACACTGCATTAGATTTTCCTTGCACTTAATGTGGATTTTTTTATAAGCGGACTATCTTTGATTTTTTATGTGATTATAATCAAGTCGTAAGGATTTACTTCCATCATAGATTGCTTTTAGGATTATTGCCTCACTAGAAAAAAATTGATATCTTGTCTAAGCTGTGGGGTGTCTCAATCTCTTTCCATTTTTAGCTATTGGATTTTTACACTGCATTTGTTAATGTTGGTTATGAGAAGTTACGTATCTCTTTGGATTACATGAATATTCTAAGTAGTTCATTTGCATATTTTGATGACTCCTTGAAGCAATAAAAAAAAAATTCCTTTTGTGTGTTTTTTGGTAGTTGGCAATATGTTATTTAGATTCCATTTTATGTCAAGTTTTAATTGTTTTTTCTTTCTTGTTTCAGCATATCGAAAGCTTGCCAGAAACTACCATCCTGATGTGAACAAGTCAGTCTCTGCGCCACTTCAAACTTAACAATTAAGCCCTTGTTTGACAATCATTATTTCAAAACTCTTTAATTCTCATACTCATTTTCAACCACACTTATACAATAAAATATTTTACATGTAAACTCAACTTTTCTCTACTTTTTAATCACATATTCTCCAGAAAATAACTGTTCAAAATATCTTTTTTTCCCCAAAATAATGGTCGTCAAACAGGGACTAAGCTTTTGATTATTTTGTTAATATTGTCAATTATTTATTTCTTTCTGTAATCTTTGATCTGTATGCAAAGAGTTCACTCTATTCAAAATAGGCATCTTATAAACCTATTAATGTAAGGGTAGACTAATAAACATGAGAAATTAAATTCAGAAGAGAAACTTGTCTTTTAACTCTGCCTTCTGAAGAAAAGAAAATTTTGTCCACTAGATTTATGTACTCTAATCGTTCTTTTCTTTAATTTACTTATGCTAGTGCTACCTAGGGCTTTCTATTAGTAATTGAGTTGAAGTTAAAAGTTTATAAATCACGACATTCGCTCTTCTGAAGAAATTCCAGAAACATAATTTGGCCCATAGAATTTATTCTTTCAAGACCTGTGAGAAAAAGTTTCATCAGCATGGGAGTTAACGAATACTGTATTAGTACATACTTATTTACAGAGAACAAAAAGGTGTTTTTTTTTTTTTTTTTTTTTTGTGAACTCTATGAACGAGGACATGCGAAAGGAAACAATATATGCTCTTCTCTGCAATCTTATATTTTGCTGAAGTTGAACTGAAGTTTCTTGGATTTTGAGACCCTCCTCATTTCCCCCCTTAATTTTACCTACATTATGCTATTACTATTACAATCTAGGGTTTGGAAACAATAGTTGAAGGGTTTTTTTTTTTTTTTTTTTTTTGTGAACTCTATGAACGAGGACATGCGAAAGGAAACAATATATGCTCTTCTCTGCAATCTTATATTTTGCTGAAGTTGAACTGAAGTTTCTTGGATTTTGAGACCCTCCTCATTTCCCCCCTTAATTTTACCTACATTATGCTATTACTATTACAATCTAGGGTTTGGAAACAATAGTTGAATCAAAGTTAAAGAATACGACATTCATTTGTGGTAAAATGCTCACCTTGTAGTAATTAAGACATACTCTTTCAAGATATGAGCAAGAACCTTCATCGACGTGGAAGTCAATTAAGACATACCATTTCCTCATTTTTATTCTTATTTCTGTACTGCAGAGAACCTGGAGCAGAAGAAAAGTTTAAAGAGATTAGTAATGCTTATGAGGTGAAGTATCTGATCCCTTACCCTACCGTGCCCTACCCCTTCTCTACACTAATTTAGTTGACCGCGCTCGACTCAGCACGCAAGCCAGTGGCAACCATTAAATAGGATTCGGTCATAAATATAAGACTTGTGCTACAGGTTTTGTCAGATGACGAGAAACGCTCCATTTACGATAGGTATGGGGAAGCTGGGCTTAAAGGCGCTGGCATGGGCACGGGGGTGAGTCTTTCTGATATAGTTGAAGAGCGAACCAAAAGAAAAAAGAAAAAGAAAAATCTGCTCCTTGTACTACTAGTTTCTCCTACGTACAAATTTTTCAACACTGTGCATTTCCATGGCAGGATTTTAGCAACCCCTTTGATATATTTGAGTCATTATTTGATGGCCTTGGTGGTATGGGTGGTATGGGCATGGGAGGAAGAGGCTCTCGTAACCGGGCCACAGAGGGTGAAGACCAGATCTACAATCTGGTTTTGAATTTCAAAGAAGCTGTATTTGGGGTTGAGAAGGAGATTGAGATAACTCGCCTTGAGAGCTGCAACACTTGTGATGGATCAGGAGCGAAACCGGGAACAAAGCCAACTACATGTGGCACATGTGGTGGTCAAGGGCAAGTTGTCTCGTCGGCAAGGACCCCACTCGGAGTCTTCCAACAGGTAATGACATGTTCTTCTTGCAGTGGGACCGGGGAAATTTCTACTCCTTGCAACACATGCAACGGTGATGGCCGAGTAAGGAAGTCAAAGCGGATTAGCTTGAAAGTTCCTGCTGGGGTCGACTCCGGCAGTCGCTTGAGGGTCAGATCTGAGGGAAATGCCGGAAGGAGAGGGGGCCCTCCCGGGGATCTTTTCGTGATGATAGAAGTTCTTGCTGATCCTGTTTTGAAAAGGGACGACACCAACATACTTTACACTTGCAAGGTTTCATATATAGATGCTATTTTAGGAACAACGTTAAAGGTGCCAACGGTTGATGGGATGGTCGACCTCAGGATTCCACCAGGTACCCAACCTAATACAACTCTAGTTATGGGGAAAAAAGGTGTCCCCCTTCTGAACAAAAGAAATATGAGGGGTGATCAGTTGGTGAAAGTACAAGTTGAGATTCCGAAGCGCCTAAGCACCGAGGAGAGGAAACTCATAGAAGAGATTGCCAACTTAAACAAGGCTAAAGCAACCAGCAGTAGCAGATAGTTGAAGCTGACTCGCTTTCTCCTTTACTTATTCCCCTCTTTATGCTTCAAAGATTGATGATGTATTGCTTACAAATGTAGCAGGCAAATTTTTCGACGACTCGATCAATTTACATGCAAACTGAATTTAGGGTTAGGAAATTTTGTGGTTTAATATTTGTATTGTGTATAACAGTGAAAAGGGGGAGATATTTAGGGACATACATTTCTGCTATTTTTGTGGAAGTCTTATCTATATTTTTCAATAACTACCTTCTTGATTCTAATTATTCAGAATTGATAATTTCTGATTTGTTGATATCATCTTAAAATAGTTACTCACTTATTATTCTTATTTTTCTTTTTTTACCTAAGCAGGGGATCTATGCTAGTTTTATCCTGAGGAGTTCATTTTGTTTCTGCATCTCTTCTTTTTTGTTTGGAAAATTCTTCAGAGGATTTTGTCATTATAGATGGTTCAAGAAACATCTATGTCGACAAATATAACATGGACGGATTAATTGCTGCTTTGAGTTGAACAGTTTTTGCTTCAGTGATCCCGCGACCTTGTGATGCATGTTCGACTGCTATTATTTGTTTCTATCTTGTTCTTCTTCGTTTTTCTTTCCATTTTTTTTTTTGCCCATCTCTCTCTCTCTGTTCAAAGTGAGTTCTACCTAAAATGTCAGGCTTTGAACCCTTGTACGCATCTTAGGTTTGCTTCATGTGTTTCTTTAGCATTTGGTATTTGTATCTGGGAAGACTGGCTTCCCCATTTTTGTTTCAACTTCAGTCTCCGGTGATTTGGTATCAGTGATAATTGATTCTGGTATTTAAAAAAATAAATATATCACTTGCCTCCTTACCGGAAAAACGAATAATTAGGAGGGAAGTAATGAATTCTATAAGCGAAAGCTGTTACAGAATGATAGGCAATACAAATGAACACAGAAAAATAAAAAATAAAAAAATCCTATCACTGTGTATTATTCATGGTATTGAGCTCTTGTTCTCCTTGTTATTTGCTGACAAAGTGTGAAAAAAATAAAAACCCAATAAGAAAATGTTAGAAATATTGCAGTTGGACGGCGGTGGTTGATGCCGTTGTGATTTCAGTTGAGGCAACAGTGGCTATTTTGAGCCTCACCAGTGAAGGTAGATGAAGTTTAGTCCATAATGAGTTAGGGGTTAAAGTTGTCAAGGAAGATTACTTTTTTAGGACAACCTCAACCTCATAGCAACATTAGCCACTACTATCGTTGCCTTAATTCCTCCACCTCCACAGCTCCACCTACCCCACCTTCTCCATCTCCATTAACTCCATTTTCTCAACCTTTAAAATTTGAAAACAAACAAATAAAGAGATGAATTCTCTTTAAAAACAACAGTAGCGACGGTGGTGGAGTCTCCCCCACTTTCCAATGGGTGAATTTAGGTGGGTTAGAGGTCACTTGATGGGATTGGGTGATTGTGTGTGTGTATGTATATATTTGATGAAAATTGTTAGGGTCCTTCCGGTGCACATTTATAAAGGTTTGTGACCTTCGCTGCATAGTTTTAAAACGTTCGGAACTTTTGATGCAATTTACCATTTCTTAGTTAATAAAATGTTAAAAGACCATTTTGCCTCTTTTAAAATTGGACAAGGTATGATCAAAAGCTTACTTAAACAAATTTTTTGGATGGAAACCCTTTAGAGGTCCTTTCGGTACACCAATTTGAAAGGTTTCGGACTAGCGAAAGTACAAATCAAAATTTTGGGTAAAACCTACATATTTTCGTAATGTTTGGGACTTCTATATAGCAATACTAAAATAGATAGAGCAAACTATACATATATGTATCGCGGTAGGTGATACCAACTAAAGAAAATTAAAGGATCACAACTCAAGTTACCAAGACAAGTCTTATTTAAAGAATCTCTACATGAAAAGAAAAAAAAATATATAATTTCACTAAACTATGTTAATCGTTTTATAAAGTAGCAATAAATCAAACATGACGATAGAAATTGATTTATACAGTGAAACATTAAATTTATTTGAAATTATACTTTATGGCCTGTGGGACAAAGCTTTTGATAAAAACTATTAACATATTTAGTAAAGTTGATGAAAATATGACCTAAAATATTTAAAAATATTAGTATCTTTACCATAACAATATTGAAAATTGAAAACCATAAAGGGTCCATTTTTAAGTTTTGGAAGCCCCAAATTGTGGACCAGGTCACTCTCTGCATCTGTAAAATGGAAAATATCAAATAAAAAATTCTAGTATGAACAAATTTTAAGTCAAACAAGTTGACTATTTGTGTTTATCATTGTAGATTATGATACAATTATTGGGCATGTGTGAACCAGCAAGTTGCTGAAGTTGAATATTTTTTGTTGTTGACACGCGAGACATTAAAAATGAAATAATTTCT
Source organism: Olea europaea var. sylvestris (assembly GCF_002742605.1). Lineage (NCBI taxonomy): Eukaryota > Viridiplantae > Streptophyta > Magnoliopsida > Lamiales > Oleaceae > Olea > Olea europaea. The sequence goes on along the minus strand of NC_036251.1, from coordinate 711,784 downwards.
TGAATAACTTTCAAAATTAAAAATAACAAGATAATAAACTAAGTAAAATGTTTGTGCTAATGCAATTTCATATGTTATTGGCCATTGATTTGGCATGCAAATAAAGTAACAAATTTGATTTAAAATTCAATACATTCCATCAATATTATTTGAAAGGGTTAAAGTGAGGCTAGACTACGTTATGATTTAATCGAAGTTCGATTATCTTAGGTGAGTAGAGTGGGTGGAAGCAGAGATGGAGTATTTTGCCATCCATTGCGAAAGTTTATTCTTTGATTTTTATAAATATGATGTTATATATTTATAGTATAAATATAAAATGTGAAAGAAATAATCAAAGGGGAATTTACATAAATGTCATTAAAAGTGAAAATGCACAAAAAATTTAATTTGCACCAATTTCTTCCAAAAATGTCAATTTTTTCTTGCAAAATGTCCATTTTACCCATTGACACCTTTTTATGAGCAATAAATGCTTGATTTGAATGCAATTAATGGTTTGATGTGATTATTTATTTTATTTATTTTTAACATTAAAGATATGATTATTTCATTGTAGAATATGAATTTTTGGTTAAAAAATTGGTGAAATCTTAAAAAAAAAATATGCGCGCTCATACACACACATGTAGGAATAGAAACCCTACTTTCTTCTTCATTATCTTCATTCCATCATTAACAATGCAACAAGAAAAACTATAGATCAATTTCAAAGGTGAGCTACTAGAAAAAACGTGGATAAATGTGTGTTTTATTAATTAATATAATTTTTTGTTAATAAAAAAGGGGTAAAAGAAATTTAAAAATGAAACATAAACTACAAACCCTAACTTTTCTCCATCTTCTCCATAAATTACAAAATGTCATTATTACCATTAAGGTTTTGAGTAATTTCTTCCATTCAAACCAAACGCTATTTTCATTAAATGTCTCTTTAATGACAATGTCAATCTGACTTTTTTATTTTGTCATTTGGCAGCTCAATAGTAATGACCATACTTAATATGCTGTGTTGAATAAGCCTAACTTCCACCCACTGCCATCTGCTTTCGGACATTTTCGACATTTCAACTGTCGAATTTGACGTTTACAAAACGTCAGGTTAGACGTTTGAAATGTCAAACCCAACATTTACAAACTGTCAGGATATACAGTTTTTACTATCAATTTGGACATTTCAAAACGATGGAAATCTTTAATTTGACCTTTTGCTATTGTACGGATTTACGTATTATGTAGTGCCACTTTTATGCTATTAAATGCAAACATATTTATTCTAAATTTTTACTGTTGTAATCTCAACATTTCAAGTGTGAGTAATTATTTGAGATTTATCGTGTTGCATGGGAGAAAGTTTGTTCATCTGGATGACGAATAGAAGTGGAGAGAAGACAAAACCACTTCCATTCTGGTGCTGACAAGTATTATCGTAGTCGAACTTTTGTTAATGTTGAAGGACAAATTTGGTATTCTTGATCCCCGCACTCAAATTGTATTGAAGTTCAAAGTTCCAAACTTGAATATACCTCCGACCAAAATACGCAACGATGAAGACTTAAATTGGTGGTAAAAGTGGTTGTCAAATATAATCTCGAAAATGTTCACCATATGCAGTGTACATTCCGAACTAATGTTATTAATTTGTTGTTATTATTATATGCCAACAAAAAATTGGTCGTTATGTTTCACAAGCAAAGTACCGATCATTACGATTACATTAGCACAAATGAGTGAATACATTATTTTCATTATAAACTTAACCGATCATTATGGTTTCATTAGCTTCACCTGACAGTTTGTCGAAATGGAAAATTGATTTCCATGACACCACAATTCACAAGTAAAACACCAACATTACGTCCCGACAGTTCATATGTCGTTCGCGACAGATGGTCTCTGTAATTCTCGACAATTGGGAACAGTAATGGCTCCTAAAAATACACTACTGCGGTTACCCATTATGGACATGCTGTTGTTACACATATGTAGAAGACGTGACCAAAATCATCCCTAACAAAAAATACTATACATAATTTCTTACAAAATGACTATTTATTGCACAATTGCATTGCTGTTGACAATTTAATCTTTTTCCCCACTTTCTCCATCATAAAATGTTCTAATTTCTTTAAATAGTCTTGAAGTAAATGGTAATGCTACCCTCCATTAGACATGCTGGTGATGTAATTGGCCAAAAAATTCAAATTAAAACCAAAATCAACCCAATTATTATTATTATTATTTTTTATTTTTGCCAATTCACAAAAACCAAAACAATAAAAATTTAAAAGAAATCACCTTTCTACCAGAGACTGTCAAGAGTTGAACTTGTTTACCAAAAATATCGATTACTTCGGCTATGACGTAAGCCAAATTCTTATATTCCACTCACACAGTTAATTGAGTACTTGAATGATAGATTAAGCTTGTATTTTTTGTGGTCTTCGTTGGCGGTGGACATTTTCACGCTGGTCGTCAACATCAATTTCAGTGGGGTAGGCAAATCGAATGAGTAAAGAGAGTGGGTTTATGTTTTTTTTTTTTTTTTTTTTTTTTTTTTTTTGGTAGTTGACATTTTGAAAAATTCCCAAATACACTTGATTTCTTCCCTGCCATCTGCACTTTTTATACCAATCCATTATCTAGTCAAATCTCATTTAATGAAGAACATGTTAGGTATTAAAACCATCTAGAGGGGCAAAAATGTTCAAAATTGACAATTTTGCAAGGACTTTAAAAAAGTGACATTTTTGTAAATGCAAACTTAAAATTTGACATCTAGCGTAATTTTCACATAAATCAAATTAGATGAAGTGTCCAAATGGTAGGAAATGTGGTATTTGTGTGGGACGTCAGGGGTTTAGGTCACTCTCCACGCAATTATTAAAAAATCTTGATTAGGGCATTGAGTTTCCTTGACTAAAATATTTTTTTTATTTATTTTCGAAATTATTTAATGGATCAAATTGGCCAGTATTTTTTTACCCTTTTTTGTAACAACCCATTACTCACAGTCATTAAAATACCCACTATTCGCAGTAATTAACATTTTGCATTATTCTCTGGTCATGGAGAAGACAATCACTTCCAATTTTTCCTATATAAACACATGTCTTGGTTTGGGAAAGACACGCACATCAAAGAAAATATAAAATTATTTGAAAAGAAATATTATTTCTCATATTCTGATTTTTTTTTACTCAATTTTTACATTTATTTTGGAGTACCTTTGAGAGTTCTGAAAACCATTCGTGATTGCTGCATAAGTGGTTTACGATCGTTGTATCCTGGGAGATTGTCCATGGAGGTTGCATCAATTATCCACGGGCAATTTCACTTTATGACATCGTACTGTCACGAGACTCGATCGGACGATAAGTTTTATAATTCTACATTTTTTTTGTTCTGAAATTGCTGCAACTGATTATTTTTCTAACAATCTAAAGTGAAATTATTTTATAATTAGTTGCCATGTCTGTCGTAGATATATCTGTTCTTAAGTATTATAAAAAACTTGAGTTGTTTGATGGAAATAATTTTAAGAGATGGCAAATGAAACTTCGATTTTATTTGACAACTTTTAAAATCGTTGATGCTATTGAATCATATAAACCTATTTTTACAATTGCTGACAATCCTACTAATAAGGAAACGAAGGATTTAGCTAATTGGTAACATAAGGATTATATGTGCAGGAGTTATATTCTGAATTGTTTGATGTTAGATTTGTATGATATTTACTTGTCGTATAAATCCGCAAAAGAATTATGAAATTCCTTAGAAAAGAAATATGCTACAAAAGATGCTGGAACTAAGAAATTTGTTGTGGGAAAGTTTCAAGATTTTAAAATGAATGATGTTAAAATTGTGGTTAGTCAAGTGAAGAATTGCAGATTATAATTCACGAAATTATTGTAGAAGGATATAAAATTTGTGAGGGCTTTCAAGTGTCAGCTATAATTGAAAAATTGCCACCTTTTTGGAAAGAGTATAAAAATGGTTTGAAGCATAAGAGAAAAGAAATGTCTTTAGAGGATCCGATTATCATGATTAGAATTGAGGAGGACAATAGAATGACAGAACGTAGAGAAAGGCCAGATTTTGATACCAAGTCTAATCTTATTAAAGGAAGTTTTGGCAGTAAGAAATTAGTTGAAAATTTACCAGGGGTTAGAATTTTAAAGGTAGAAACAAGGGAAAACAATTTGTAGGAAAGAACAATCGGTCTAAACCCCAATTCAAAAATAAAATTGTTTGTGACTGTTTTGTTTGTGGTAAACCAGATCACCTTGCAAAGGATTGCAGAAATAGGAAAGGAAAAGCAATGAAGAATCAGGCACATGTGGTAGAAGATGGGAATTTCTTTGCTATGGTGACAGAAGTGAATCTAATAAGCAACATGACAGACTGGTGGGTAGAATCTAGAGCTACCAAGCACATTTGCTGCACAAAATGTGCATTTTCTTCATTCACTCCTGCTAGTGATGTAAAATGTCTATTCATGGGGAATGTTTTCTCCACCAAAATCGAGGAGAAATGAACTGTGACACTTAGATTTATTTTTGGAAATATCCTTAATTTGAAGGATATCCTTTATATATCAGATATTAGGAAAAATCTGGCGTTTGGATCTATCTTAGTCAGGAAGGGATTTAAGATTTTATTTGAGAGTGGTCAAGTTGTATTGTCTAAGGGTGGTTCCTTTGTTGGAAAAGGGTATGCAGATGAGAATCTGTTTAAACTCAATGTTTCTGTGATTAATAATAAAGCATCTAGCTCTTCCGTTTACTTGTTGGATTCTTATAATTTGTGGCATGCTAGACTTGTACACGTTAATAAAACTTCCATTAAAAAATTAATGAGTTTGGGAAATATTTTCAAAATCGATAATTTTCCAAATTCAAAATGTGAAACGTGTGTTGAATCTAAATATGCTAGAAAATCATTTTCTCATGTTGATAGGACTACTTCGATTTTAAGTCTGATACATTTCGATTTATGTGATTTAAAAGGATATGTTATTTGTTGTGGAAATAAATATTTCTTAACTTTCATTGATGATTATTTTTGATATTGTTATATTTACCTACTTAAGAGCAAGGATGAAAGTTATTCAAAATTTATTTCATATAAAATTGAAGTAGAAAATCAGCTAGAAAAATCTATTAAAGTTTTAAAAACTGATAGGGGAGGAGAATATACTGAAAATTTTGATAAATTCTGTGTTAAGAATGGCATTATTCATAAGACTATTCCACCTTATTCTCCCCAATCTAATGGTGTAGTTGAAAGGAAAAATCGAACTCTTAAGGATATGGTCATATCAATGCTAAACTCTTCTGGGTTACTTTTTAACATGTGGGGGGAAATACTTCTTACTGCATGCTATATTCTTAATAGAATTTCTAGTAAGAAAAATAATAAGTCCCTTTATAAAATGTGGAAGGGCAGAACACTTGCATATAAATATCTTAGAGTGTGGGGGTGTTTAGCTAAAATTTCTATTCTAGCACCTAAGAGAACTAAACTTGATCCGAAAACTGTTGATTGTGTTTTTATAGGCTATGTTCTTCATAGTAATGCTTACAGATTTTTAGTCATTGACTCTAAAAATAATTTGATCGAAAAAACACAATATTTGAAACTAGAGATGTTGAATTTTTTTAAAATAGATTTTCGTTTAAAGAAAAGTTTGAAGGACCAAACAGTTCTTCTAGTATTCCTCCTATTGTTAGAGAGGGGTCATTAGAATTAGAAGAAGCTGAATTTAGGAGAAGCAAAAGACCTAAGACTACTACTTTCTTTGGTCCTGACTTTATAACCCACTTCGTAGAGGGTGATCCTAGTAATTTTGGTGAAGCTATGTCTTCACCAAATTCTATATTTTGGAAGGACACTGTAAATAATGAATATGATTCAATTATGTCTAATAATACTTGAGAGTTAATAGACTTACCTCAAGGATTTAAGACAATTGGATGTAGATGGTTGTTTAAGAAAAACTTAAACCTGATGGTTCGATCGATAAGTTTAAAGTAAGACTTGTAGCCAAAGACTATAGACAAAAAGAAGGAGTTGACTTCTTTAATACTTATTCACCCATTACTAAGATCACGTCTATTAGGATGTTAATTGCAATTACTTCACTGTATGATCTTATTATACATCAAATGAATGTCAAAATCGCATTTTTAAATGGAGACTTAGAAGAAGAGATTTATACGGATCAGCTTAAAGGATTTGTTGTAGAAGGCCTTTATGATAAAGTATGTAGACTTAAAAAATTCCTTTATGACCTTAAACAAGCTCCTAAGCAATGACACGAAAAATTTGATACAATTTTGACATCAAGTAGTTATGTGATAAATGATGCAGATAAATGCATATATAGCAAATTTGAAAATAATTGTGGTGTGATAATTTGTTTACATGTTGATGATATGCTGATTATGAGAACTAGTTTATATGTGGTTAATAAAACTAAACAGTTTTTAACGAGCAATTCGAAATGAAAGATTTGGGTGTTGCTGATGTTATTCTAGGAATTAAAATAGTAAAACATTCTGAAAGAATTATTTTGACCCAATCACATTATGTAGAAAATGTGCTTAAGAAGTTTAATCAATACAACTATATTCCTGCTAAAACACTTTATGGTGCTAGCTGACATTTGAGAAAACATTTAGGTCATAGTGTTTCCGTATTAGAGTATGCTAGAGTAATCGGTAGTCTTATGTATCTCATGAACTGTACAAGATCTAATATAGCATATGCTGTCGGTAGACTTAGCAGGTATACTAGTAATCCTAACAGTGAACATTGGGATGCTCTCATTCGAGTCTTGAGATATTTGAGATACACTCTAGATTGGGGAATACATTATACCAAATTTCCTGCTGTACTTGAGGGATATTGTGATGTTAATTGGATTTTCGATACCAATGAAAGTAAATCTACAAGTGGATATGTATTTACATTAGCAGGCGGTGCTGTATCATGGAAATCCAGTCAGCAAACCTGCATTGCTAGATCTACTATGGAATATGAGTTCATAGCTTTAGATCAGGCAGGTGAGGAAGCTGAATGATTAAGGAATTTTCTTATAGATGTTCCTTTGTGGTCTAAATCATTTCCAACTATTTCAATTCATTGTGACAGTCAAGCAGCTAGTTCAAGAGCTCAAAATTCATCGTACAATGAAAAATCTAGACATATTCGTAGGAGGCACAATACTGTGTGTCAGATGCTTAAGGATTGGATTATAGCTATTGAATATGTGAAATCAAGTGATAATATTGTTAACCCATTAACCTAAGGATTGGCTAAAGAGCTAGTTCAACAAACATCAAGGGGGATGGGGCTAAAGCCTATTACATATTAGATCACCTATAATGGAAACTCAACCTGCAATTGGAAATCTCATGGTCAAGGTTCAATGGGACAACAAAGTTATTGGAGTGATCTGTGGGGGTACTCATTGGATTTATTCCAAATCCCTCCCTATGATGCGTGGTACCAACTGTATTGATTAGATGATGATCTAATGCTTTTAGTGATTACTATAACTGATATTCAGTGGGGTGTTTAGATACAATGCACCCTTGATAGAAGCACATATTTGAGTGTGGAAGTGGGGCCGCTTCCTATGAGAGTTGAGACGAATTCTCTAGAGCACTCAAAGAAACAGGGAAAGTTCACGGTCGAAATAAACACAACCACGAGAACTCAATGATTGTTCTAGAAATTATGTGTGTTCTATTGTCTTAGTATGCAACTATAATTGTAGAGTTCAAGATATAGTTCACTCTACAGTTAGCAAGCTCGATAGAATATACAAAGCCAAGGTTCAAGTCAGTAGACACCTAAGCCTGTATAATTTCTACCGTACTCCAAAGTAATATTTTCATTAATATTATTTTTTTCATGTGGGGGATTGTTATATATTTATAGTATAAATATAAAATGTGAAAGAAATAATGAAATTAGATAAAGTGCCCAAGTGGTAGGAATTGTGGCATTTGTGGCAAATTTTAGTAAATTTTAATAAAAGTCGATAAAATGTGTGGGTCTCAATGTTTTAAAAATCAACCCAGCCATCGACCGAGAAAAGGAAAGGGTCAAGGGTCAAAAGGTCGAATCGGAGTCGAACGGGGATCCACCCGTTATTATTGGGGCGTCAAGGGTTCGAGTAACTCCCCACCCAATTATTAAAAAATCTTGATTAGGGCCTTGTGATTCCTTGACTAAAATAATTTTTTTTATTGTGTTATTTATTTTCGAAATTATTTAATGGGTCAAACTAACCAGTATTTTCTGACCATTTTTTGTAACAACCCACTACTCACAGTCATTAAAATACCCACTACTTACAATAATTAACATTCTGTATTATTCTTTAGTCATGGTGGAGACAATTACTTCTAGTTTTGCCTATATAAACACATATCTTGGTTTGGGAAAGACACACATCAAAGAAAATAGAAAATCATTTGAAAAGAAATATTATTTCTCATATTCTAATTTTTTTTTTACTCAATTTTTACATATATTCTGGAGTACCTTTGAGAGTTTTGAAAATCATTCGTGATTGCTATACAAGTGATTTACAATCGTTGTATTCTGAGAGTGATTGTCCACGAAGGTCGCAGCAGTTATCGACGAACAATTTCACTTTAGGACATCGTGCTGTCACGAGACTCGACCGAACGATAATTTTTATAATTCTACATTTTATTTTTCTGAAATTGCTGCAAATTATTTTTCTAACATATGATATAAATAAAATCAATCATAATCGAAAACATATTCAATTTACTTGCGTTAGGAGGATGTCGAGTGAAAGTAACAAAGATGTTATTTCTTTACTTTGTTGGTATACTAATAAAATTAGTACCTACATACTAACCACAGATAGATATTTGCTTCCTAATTCTCGTTCTATTCACCACTCAATTCATCTCTTTGATCCTCTACATCTGCGCAAAAAGAGATGTCACCTACATTCCACATGAAAAATACATTATTTCTATACTTTGTTAGTACGCTAATACAATCAGTACACGCAAATGGACTACGGACAGATATTCTCTTCTTATGTCTCGTTTTGCTTATCATTCAAATTCATCTCATTGATCCTCTACGTCCATACAAGAGAAAGCTCTCGAGTATGGAGAATCCCTTTCCCAAGGCTAATATCAAAAGTTTATCATATACACAATTATTTAGAGAGTTAGGAGTCTACCAAATCATATTCTTAGTCATATAATTCTACAATTGACTTTCGTTATGTCATTTTACGTTGCCTTATCTAACGTTGAGAGCCGGCCCTGAAAAATTCGAGGCTCTAGGCGACTATGTATCACGAGGCCCCATCCACTTGGCAAAGTGCAAACCAACACCTAAAACTCACCTACCCAACGCCCTTTCACTCTACTCGTACTAAGTGGTATGCTATGTTAGTAAATATGGCATTGGTAAGAGCTCCTAAGTCCTAAGCACGTGAGAATCTATCTGACAAATTGAGAAAATTGATTTGGCAGGGTTTCCCACCTCTCTCTCTCTCTCTCTCTCTCTAACTTCTTCTTCTTTCTGTATCTCATACAGACATACAAAATACAAATGCACTCCTATATTGGCTGCAATAATCGACAATTCCAAAAGCAATGATCTTCTCATGGCTGCAATAATGGTGCTAGCTCCGCTGCTACTTGTTATTTGTTAGGGAGAGACTCCACAGAAAGCCAGAAACCTTCATGCCTTTTTTACCATTCACCATATTTTTTGCCATTGTTTGGAGACCATCCAAAATTTGAGGCCCTAGACTCAACTGAGGCCCTAGGCGTTTGCCTTAGTCGCTTGGCCTCAAGGCTGGCTCTACTAACATTGACACTGATACTCTAAGTAGAATGTCAATTTCATGTACTAACTAGTATTTAAAGAAATATTTTTTTCAACTTTGAAATGTCAATTTATTGATTTAATAAAATAACTTGAACAATTTCGAGTATGATTTGCGATAAGAAATCACTTTGTCATGAAGAAAAAAGTAATTTAACCTTGTGTGAAATTGATTTTTTAAGAATACATGGTGAAAAGTGAAGATGTCCAATTAATTAATGGCATTCAATGGACACCTAAACTGGTGCTAAACATTCTGTGATTGAACAGTATTATTTTTAATTGACCTTATTATTTCATTCGATTCTATTGTCAAATCACATGTAGATGATCTTCACCTTGTACTAATATCATTATTTTATTTAAAAAAATCATTTTCATAGAAGGACCTAATGTCAGAGTTCGATGACATTGACCGTCACAAAAATCTTCTGCAGCCCGGAACAGGTAGATTTTTCCTTTTTTAAAAGAAATTTTTTGTTATGTTATATATAGGACTCAATAATTTTTTTCGATAAAAATTAAATGATTAAGAATGCATTCGCAGACACACTTCGACTTAAGTTTTTAATTTTTGATAATTTAACAAAACATTAAATAATATTCTCTGTTTTTTGCTTAAATTTCAATATTCACCGATTGAATTAACGAATATTTAAAGCGATAAATCATTTTCTATTTATTTCTATTGTATCTGATAATTGCAGTGAAATGTTAAAAGTTTTGGCTCCCGATAAAAGCAATGTTGTTTTGTTTAATTTCAATAAATTTTTCAGTAATTTTGTAAAAGCAAAATAAATTCGTTTATGAATAAGTATTTTGTAAATTAAGTTTGTTTAAAATGGAATGCATCGGCAGGGATAATTATTCTGATCTTGAAAGGTGGCGACCTCTCTCAAAAATCTGAAAGAGAGTCTTTATGAGTCACTGAAATTAGACCGACATTGCATTGCATAGCATAGACCACATATTATTGTTAGTTACAGTACTATAATTAATTTTCAGACATGACCATACAAATTATAAAGTCCACAAAATAGGCCGTGGCATCAACATTTTACATTATTACGAGAGTTATCGTAATGAAAAGATGGTATTTGGTGGAGATTAAAATTAAATTTTTGAGTAGATTGTGATAGAAGTTTTTAAAATGTGTGCTTTAAAAATTGTGGAACCTATGAAAGATGTGATTAATATTTATTATTTGAATTTGACTTAGATTAAAATCGAATTTTAATCCGAATCAAACAAGCAGTTGTATTCACTAGGCCCCTGTTTGGGAGCAATTTTGGCTAAATTTAAATTCATTTTTTTACTGTTTGAGAAGGTCCTTGGATCCTGGACATGCAGTAATTATTGAACATTACCGTGACTTTCAAATTGGTCAAATGTTGTGGGAATGCAAGATGACATGAGTGCCCTCTCCTAAATTTTAAATTTGTCTAGTGTTGAAGGGCAAAAGTGACAACTATCATAATATGGTATATATTTGAATTGGCAATTGTGGTGGATATGTTAGTTTTGGCAAAAATTGGCCCCATTCCAACGATCAAAAAATGTATAATGTGAAAAAAAGAGAGCTCCCAAACAGGGGCTAGATTTGCTTTTGTTCTCGATTCGTGTTTGGCAAAACTTTTAAACAATTGAAAATTGTTTTGGAATATATTTATATAATATTTTGAAAGTATTTCATCTGGCTAAAAGAACTGAAAAATAAATAAAAATTGATCAAAATTAATTTTTCCATAAAAATCTGTTATAAGAAGCAAAAGAATAAAAAATTCCATTAAATGTGTCCTAATTACAACTTTTTTAACGCCGTAACATGTTTGACTCTATATAGAAAACAAGTAACATTCGGTAAGAAATAATTGAATATATTAGAACTTTATCGTGTGGAGGGATTTTAACGATCATCCATTAAAGCTAGTGACAAGCCAGAAGCCACGTAGTACATAATCGAATTCTCTTTTTCCTCGCATCCACCTTTGATACGAAATTCTCTTTTTCCTCGCATTCTCAATTCTACAACAGCCTAGCATGTTGACCGACCAAACACACATATAGATATCTAAGCTGATATCTATGTGAAGTTGACAAAGAGTTATCTTGCGCGTCCAACGCGACTATTTAGATGGTTGCATTTATGCAATAGTCGATCAAACCATTCATTTAACTTAGAATCGTACATGACATTTTAGCAGCTATCATGTCCTCCAAGTGAGTAAACTAAGCTACTTCTTTTTGTATAGTTCACACCACAATTATTCTGTGTATATAGAATAATCTTTGTCTGACCTGTAAATGTCCTGTGAAAATCCCCGTCAAGTGCTTCCCTTCACACCATTCTTACTCTCTTTAAATTTGGCATGTTGAAAACAATGGAACATTCACGTGAACTAACATCGCAGCTTTCTAGGGTTAGGTGGTGATTCTTGGATGGTATCATATGGTCCCAAAGTTATCTTAACGTGACTCAACTAAGTCTGTAGTGTATTGAAAAAGTGTGGAAATATTGGTCAATGGTTACCAAAATCAACATATTTATTGTGACATAGGGGTAGGCCCGGCCCGGCCCACCCCAACCCACCCAATTATTGGGATTTCTCTATTGGACAATTGACATTATTCTGGTAGGTCTAAAATCTTTGTTTTATGTTGACTAAATATAGATACTACCTAAAACTCCTATGTCCCTACGAATGATTGGGACATTGTTTGTATGCATGCATGTATCTAATATATACTCTTCATGTGAAGATGAAAAAAAAATGTAGAAGGCCCATGTTGAAAAAAGACTAGAAACTTGAAAGTGATAGAAAAAGGAAATTCTTATAGGTACCAAGCAAACTAAAATAACATGCATAATGACATTTTTAAGAATAAGTTAACATATAAGATAACAATAATGAATGAAAAAAAAGGCTTATATATCTTCAACGATGATGACAAAAATAGCTTGTCGTGTCATTTAACGTTCAAAAATAAATTGTACAGCTTTATGAGGGAAAGTGAGCATATTTGTAATAAGAATTAAGGAGCCATTTTCAAAGGTCAATCTAGTTAAAATGAGTAATACAAACTCGAACTTCATCAATACTATGATGATTTGTTTGAACATACCAATCTTGGAGTTAGAATATCATTGAGCTTTGAATGGATATAATCACACGATTGAGCTTATTAGGCTCTAACATCATACTAAAATTTGGTGCGATTGAGTTTATTGGGCTCTAATATCATATTAAAATTTGTAATTCCATCTTAATAGATCAAACCTTGTTAAAAGGATCAGTTATCCAAGTCTTTATATGTTTTATATTAATTTAATCTCCATTCGACGTGTGCTATATCCTTAACAATTGAGATTGGTAGAGATGTAAAGAACACGGGGATGCAAAGAAGAGAAGCCTCTCAACTCGCTATAGTCGATGACAATATTTTTGTGATCTCAATCTTACTAACATCATGAAATTATAGAAATTCCCACCATTACAAGTTTGTATGTTTCTTATTGATTTAAAAGATATGTACACAGCGTTCGCTGGAAGTAAGAGTGGATAGTTTTTGTCTTTTAAACAAGAATTATAAAAAATTACAATAAATGAATGTTCCATAAATTAATAAATTTAACTTAAATCGTAAAATTTCTCAACCTCAACTAATGAACTAAATTAATAAAGTCGCTAAATGCATAAGAAAATAATAATTTTGTTTAAAATGTTTAGAGCCTATTGAAAATATAATAATAACTTGTTGAATAATTATAATTTTATTACAGAGAGTTTGGTCCTCATTTTTCTAAAACTCATTTTCAACCTCACATTCTTTCAATAAAATAATTTTTCGTATTGATCCATTACTTTTTTTACCGTCCTAAAAAACCACTTTTTATAAAAGTCTTTTACTCATCTTGATGGAACTTCGAGTAGAAGCCTGTCATCAGGTGCAAAATGTGCTAACTGATTGAATGATACTGATAAGAATACAACCAAAATAATTAGGAGGAATTAGTGAATTCTATCTGCGAAAGCCGTGACCTTCATTTATAATTAGAAAGATAGGCAATAAAAATGAACTAACAGAGAAAAACACAATTCATGGCATTGATCTCTTCTTACTATTGTTTGCTTTTTCTAAATGCGAAAAAAATAAGAACATAACAAGAAAATGTTAGAAATCTTGCAGTTGGCGGTGGCTAACACTACTGTGGCTAGAGATGTTAATAAGCCGAGCCAACTCACGAATCGAAATTCAAGGCTCGAGCTCGGCTCAAGTGAAATTAAGAAAGCTTTTTTGGCCCGAGCCAAGAGAGCAAAAGCTCAACCAAAAATTCGTGACTCGACACGAGCTTTTGGCTCAGGCCTTATCGAGCTGAGCCGGATCAATTATATATATATAATTGCTGCCTATCTTTAAAAAGTCAGCCTGCAACTGCCTTTTTTTTTTTTAATATGAGTCGGTGGGTCAAGGTCGAGCCTCGAGCTGGGTCGGCTTGAGCTTTTTTTGGGTCAAGCCAAGGGCGGCATGAGTCGGCAAGCCAAATTGTCCTTCCTAACAGTGGTTGTGGTTCAAGCGACATTGGCTATTATGAGGCTCACCAATCAAGGTAGATGAAGTTTGCTCCATGGGTAACTAGTGATGAAGTTTGTTCCATGGGTAACTGCCTTTTTAAAGGCAGCTATACTGCCTTCTTTCTTTAATATGAGCTGACCTGTCGAGCCATGGGTCGAACCGAGCCTTGAGTCGGGCTGTTTAGGGCTTTTTCAGGCTGAGCTACGGGTAATTCAAGTTGACGAGCCAAATTTCTATCCCTAATTGTGGCTGTAGTTCAAGCAACATTGGCTATTATGAGGCTTACCAATCAAGGTAGATGACGTTTGTTCCATGGGTAGGTTATAGGTTAGTGTTTAAGATATGGGGAATTAGGGATCCTCAACCTCACAGCAGTGTCAACCATTGGTGCCCACTTTCTCCAACTTCGTCGGTCTTATTTTCTCTATCTCCATTTTCTCCAAACAAGAACTTTAAAAATTGGAAAGAATTAAATAAAGTTAAACGAATTTTCTTCAAAAACAACATTAGCAATGGAGACTTCCCACCTACCAATGGGTGTGGTTAGGTGATTTAGTGGATTCGGGAAAATGAATATTTTTGTGAATTGATTAATTTTTGGATGGAAGTCGTTAGGTCCTTCGGGTGCATATTTATAAATCTTTGGGACCTCCACTACATAGTTTTGAAAAGTTTGAGACTTTTGATGCAAATAATCCATGTTAATTAATAAAAGGTTAACAGACCATTTTGCCATTTTAAATTTGATCAAATTATGATCAAACACTGACCTCTGGTCAACTAACGAATTTTTGAATCGAAGCTGTTTAGATTTCCTTTCGTCTCAATAGTTTGAATGGTTTGGGACTAGCACTCTACAAATCAAAAGTTTGAATAAAATCTGCATATTTTGGAAGGGTTGAGGTTACTATATGCTGATACTAAAATAGAATGAGCAGCCTATCCATATGTATGCCGATAGGTGACACCAAGGAAAATTAAAGGATGACAACTCAAGTTATCAAACAAGTCTCTTGCATGCTTAAGGAATCTCTAATTGAAAGAAAAATATGATGTCACTAAAATATGTTAAGCTTTTTATAAAGTAGCAATAAATGAAAAATAACGATAGGAGTTGATTTATACAGTGAAACATTAAATTTATTTGAAAATATACTTTACGGTCCACGTGACAAAGCTTTTGATAAAAAAAAATTTAACATATTTTGATAAAAAATGATGAAAATATTAAAATATTAAAATTGAACCCATAAAGGTCCATTTTTTTGGTTTGGAAAATATCACATAAAGTATTCTAGTATGTACAAATTTTAAGTCAAATTAAGTTGACTTTTTCTGTATACTATTGTATGATTATGATACAATTATTAGGCATGCCAATGTGTGCGTGAACCAGCAAGTTGCTAAAGTTGGAACATTTTTTTGTTGACGCGCGTGACTTTAAAAATGAAATAATTTCTTGAATTACTTTCAAAATTAAAAATAACAAGTTAATATATATAAATGTTTGCACTAATGCAATTTCATATGTTATTGGCCATTGATTTGGCATGCAAAAAAAGTAACAAGTTTGAATTTAATTCAATACATTCCAACCATATAATTTGAAAATGTTAAAGTGAGGCTAGAATACTTGTAACATTTAATCGAAGTCCAATTATCTTAGGAGAGTAGAGTATGTTTAAATACTTTATGTGCAGACGCGATTTGATTATGTAACGAGTATACACCCTTTATGCAACATGAGAAATTATATGACTATGTGAAGTATACTTTGTATTATGTGTTCGGCTTGGAATAAGATATGTTGTTATATTTAAGTGAACTATAAGATTGGTCATGACATACAAATACTTCGAGTAAATTTGTACCTCATGTTAAGGGACTTTGTGCCAACCTAGTAATTGTGTAGCACATTTGAGTACTTGTGTCTTAATACCCCAGTTTGGCCACAGTTTTGTAATTTTTTTAAAAAAAATTATTTTCAAATACAAATTATATGAATTTAAAACTTTATCAAATTTTCTCGCATTATTCTGAACTTTTGTTAAAACTACTAAAAATCTAACGGAATTCTAAAGAAAAGTCATTATTGATGGTCCAAGACCATACATATGGATAGATAACCAAATCAAACATCGGCTATATGTTGATCAATATAGCCAAGGCTTGTACTTTGTGGCCTATCTAGTACCTGCGTGGTACATCTTTACGGCCAAAGTTCTCATGTAGTACAATAGATTTAATATGAATGCTTGGCGTACAAATGTTACTTAGGGTTTGTTCCAGAATAGATGATTGAAATTGAGTTTGAAAAAACATAAATTTTTAAAGAATGAGATTCAAACATGAGCCAAGGAAGGATTCAAGACAAGATGAAAATCATGATTATATGCACTATCACACGAAGACCTTTTTTTTCTTCTTCTTCTTCATTGGATGTTATTATTTATTATCATATAATGACACTATAGAAATTTGAAAGATAACATGGTCATTGGTTACAAAAGGGTTTGGCAAACACTTTCAGACGAGACAAATGACGATGCATTAGTTGAATAACTAATGATATTTAGCTTCATTAGGGTTATAACCTCAATCTATGTGATATTAAATTATTAGTACAATTAAATGAGTTATTTAATTCTACCTTTCATTTAGTTTATCAATAAACGCCATATTTAAACTATTTTAAATTATGCCCATGCAGGTATCAATGTGATACCTTTAATAGATATCCCAAAGTCTGCATCTAAAGTGGTGATATCCATTCATATTTCATAAGGGTATTGATATCTTATGAAGAACTGCAAACTATTAAATATTTACTCAATTTTTTTTTAATTTTTTTTATATCATTTTCGTCACTTGTAAATAAATAAATGGAAATTTTTTGAATATTTTTTTTTGGATAAATGTTGCTTTAGTCAATTATTAATTTTATATTAATATTTTTTAGATACATTTTAAATTTAAAAACATAAAAAGATAAAGATAAAAATAAAAATGATTTGAAGCAAGTTTAGGATTCGGACGGGAATTATGTTTTCTATACTTGCCCGATTACCTAATAGGGACCGAAAATAAAGAACAAGCATGGATTTACTACATGTTTGGTATTGATTTTTTACTCCAAAAAATCAATTTTTTTTACTGTTATTTCATCATTCAAACTGTCATTTTCGACTTTTTTTCTCATAGGTAGGATCCATTTTTCTTTCCAACAGTCAAAACATCAATTCTCAAACTCATTACCGAACAAGCCCTTAGTATTTGCCATCCCTTGCTAAAGTTTTTCTTTCATTTTTACAATAGGATTTAAATCAAATCAATCATAAAACGAAAACATATTGAATTTACTTGAATTAGGAGGATGTCGAGTGAAACTATCACTCTTCGACAATAGACAGTTCTCGACTCTGGAGAATCCCTTTCCTTAGAATAATACCAAATAATTATCATATACACAATTATTTTGAGAATTAGGAGTCTGTCAAATCATACTCTTATAGTCTAATAATTCAATAATTGATGTTCGTTATGTCATTTTATGTTTCCTTATCCAATATTGTTGACACTGATACTCTAAGTAGAATGTCAATTTCATGCATCTACCAACGATATTCTTATTTGAATTGTCCTCTATAATTGAGTTAATGAATTGATTTCTTTAGCAATTAAATCTTGTTTAGTTCATCCAAATTAATAGAGATTTGTTGATTGAGAAATTGTTCAAATAATATAGTGAAGTATTTTGATCAACTTTGAAATTTCAATTTATTGATTGAATAAATATCTTGTATGATTTTGAATATAATTTTTTTTATTAGAATTCACTTTATTGTGAAGAAAAAGTAAATTTAACCCTCGTGTGAAGTTTATTTTTTAAGAAGTAATTTTGTAAAAAGTGATTTTTGGATAATGTGGAATTAAAAAATCAGTGTTTTTAAAATCGAATCAACCTGATTGATTCAACAGGAAAAATCAGAAATCGGGACCAAAACCTGTCGGTTAGACTTACAAAACCTCTAATTAAAAACCCATCCAAAAACCCGTTAAATTGGCCGATATTTGGAAATCTGTGACTCGTTCTTGGTTTAAATGTATCATTTCTTAATTCTGTAAATATATTTTTAATTTTTTAAAGATCACCGATTTGATTTAGATTCCACCTTTTGACCCTTTCTCTTTATTGGATCGATGGTTAGATTGATTTTTAAATCATTGTAAAAAATAGAGAAAAGTTATAGAGAAACGTTAAAATTGAATTTTTTAGTGAAAAATATTCTGTACAAACTGAGGATTATTTTCATATGAGTTGAAATTGAATGATAAAATCAGTAAAGAGGATCTCGTATTCGCGTATTCAAACAAGGCCTAGTGTTAGAGTTGGATGATATTGGACCGACCAAAAAATTGTCCACAAATTGGATGATATTTTTCCTTTTCCATTCTTTTTAAAGGGATTTTTTTTTAAATGTTATAGGACTTAATAATTGTTAGATAAAAAGTGAAGGGCTAAGAATGCAATTATGTTGAAAGTGTGAATTATGTTTGATTTTACCAAGTTTTTGAGTGTTTGATAGGCTTTTTTTTCCAAGAAATTTGCTTTCTTGTTTTTCTCGGGAACAAGCAATTTTCCATATTTTCATGGAATTCGAATTACAGCTACTGTAGCTAATTTTTTTTTTTCGAATTGTTATTATTATTTTGTTGGCAATGGAAACAAATTTTAAGAATTATTGTAAAAAAATATTTCTCTTTAATTGACAATTTTCATGTAAAACAAAGTAAAGCGAACACCAAAAGATAGATGATTTTTTTGAATTTTTTGAATTTTTTTTGGCAATGGAAACAAATTTCATCCCCAATACCAATAAAATCTATCCCTTTAATTGACAATCTTCATGTAAAAAAAGTCAAACAAACCCAAAAAAACTCTTTTATTTCAACATTTTTCACATGAAAAATTACACCAATCAAATACAATTAATTTACAATTCTCGGGAAAACAATTTCTAGACAATTCGATTCCCTGAAATTCGTTTTCAATTTAATTCAATTCCATTTTTGCAATCAAATGGATCCTAAAAGGAAACTGAGGACACACATCCACATTGGTTTATTATTATTATTATTATTATTATTATTATTATTATTATTATTATTATTATTATTATTTCAATAGAATATTATTAATTTAAATCAGATTTTAATTTAAATCAAAATCAAACGATCAATATTAATCATATATTTTATGGGCCCACAACTTTTCAATCATACATTTCCATTTTTTATTTATTTATCAAAATCTACTAAAAATCCAATTTTAATCCCCAACAAACAAGCGATAAGTAATATTCTCCATATTTTGATTAACCTCAAATATTCAGCGATTGAGTTGACGAATATTTGAAGCATTACTGCAATGAAAATGAGAAACATTTTGACTCCCGATAAAACTAACAATGTTTTTGTTTTATTTTAGTAAATTCGTCAATAATTTTGTAGATCATAATAAATTTGTTTATAGTGGCCACTATCTACACCAAAACAACATCGTAATTAAAGATATACCATGGACTAACAACACATTGAAATGAACACTATATTAGTATATAATTGTCAATTCCAAGTTAGTTAAGGATGGAATGTATGAGACCCACATGGTATTTCATAGTGTTAATTACGGTGTAATTAATTTTCAGATATGACAACAGGAATCATACAGTCCACAAAAGAAAAGTGCAAGAAACCCAATATTTTAACGTGACTCAAATGTCTCTAGTATATTGTAATGAAGATGAGTAGAAATAGGAAATAGGATGTCAATTGTTCCCATAATCAACATATATTTAGCCCGGCACAGCCTAGTAGTGCAAAGGATAGGAGTGAGGTTATCTCACGCCTTGTTGACAGATGCAGTATGGAGATTCGATTTCTGAGACGTGAAATTGGACTTTTTATAAGCGCAGTGTACAAGCAACTCTTGCTCCTTTGCTTGCTGGGGCACATTCCGCGATTTACCTCTCTCACAAGTCACAAAGCTTTAGGGGAGAGGCGAGGCGGGGCGGGGCGGGGCGGGACGGTGGGGGCCCTTAAAGTTGGGGTTCAACCTTTTTTTTAACATATATTTAGATAGGTGTAGCCCTACCCTACCCTACCCTATCCCACCTCACCCACCCCCATTATTGGGATGCTCAATAGGACAAATGACATTACTCTGGTAGGTGTAAAATCTTTGTTTTTGTTGACTAATATAAATACTTCCTAAAGCTCCTATGTTCCTATGAATGATTAGAACCTAAAGCTCCTATGTCCCTATGAATGATTAGAACATTTTGTATGATTCATGCATAGAATATATACTCCTCTTGTGAAATTAGAAAAATATGGAAGGCCCATCTTGAAAAAGGACAACTAGAAACCAGAAAGTGGTAGAGAAAAGAAAATCTTATTGGCACCCAGCAAGCTAAAATAATAAGCATAATGACTTTTTCTAGAATAGTTTAACATATATGGTAACAATAATGAATAAAAGTCTCATATATCTCCAATAATGGTGACAAAAATAGCTTGGCGAACTATTTATAGTTCAAAAATCAATTGTACATTTTTACGAAGGAAAGAAGCATGTTCGTATTAAAATTAAGGAGCCATCTTAAAAAGTCAATATTGTTAAAATGTATAGTAGAAATGCTAATTTCATCTATATTTGATTTAGGGATATAATACTCTTAATATGCATCATCAAAATGATGGTTTATTTGAACATATCAATCTTAAAACTAGAATATTCGTTGAGTTTTGAACAATGTTTAAAAAATCGGACCGACCTGGCTAGTTCGAGAGGGAATCGAGATCAAAATTTGGAAACCTGTAATTAAAAACCCATTCCAAAACCCGTCAAACCTGCCAAATTTTGGAAAACCCGTGACCCGTTATTGGTTTAGCCTATTCAATCAATGTAAATGTATATTTCTTTCTTCTTTTTAAAATTTTTCTGAAAGTATATTTTTATTTTTATTTTTATTTTTTTCAAAAATCATTGGTTCAATCCTTGTTTGACCCCGATTCAATCTTTTAATCCTTGACCCTTTCTCCTTTTCGGGTCGATGATCAGGTCGATTTTTTATTTTTAAAATATTGGTTTTGAATGAATCGAATGGTTTGATTAAACTTATTGAACCCTCATATCATATCAAAACCTATTTTCCATCTTATCAAGTAATCCTTATTAGGAGTTACTCAATCCTTAAATGTTGTGTACTAATCTCATCTCTATCACTCTTAATAGTTAGGACCTGATAGATATGTGAATGACACGAGTACGTAAGGAAGAGAATCATCTCAACTTGCGATAACCTAGGACAATATATTTGTGAGTTTGATCTTACTAACATTGAGAAAATGCGGAAAACTTTCAACCTCTTGATTTCACTTAGACATAATGCACTTATTTTTTTATTTTTTATTTTTAAATGTAACATCCAAGTAAACTTTATAAGAGAACTATATCAGAAGAATATTTTTTAATGAATATTAGACATTTCAAGATCGGCAGGGTCGATTCCTTCTTGTTACTTCATTTCATTCATAGTTTTTTCAATCATTATGATACAGCAAGAGTGTCTCTTCATTGGCTTGTTGGATAAAGACTGCATTAATTTGATTGGGAAATGGAGCTAACGGTCAACTCAAGGGCCCCTACAATTAATTTGCTTGCCACTCGTGTTTCTTGATAACAGCTATTCAAATTAGACCCCCACCTGCCAAAAATATCAAGTAAAAATTGGAATACTTGCACAATATTTGAATGATTTGTACGCTCAAACTAACAATTCATTAAGATTTTAAGTTCGAACAAATTTTGAAAAAATAAAAAAGAAATAGATAAGGAGAATTTCAGAATATGATAATTTGTATTATTATTAATTTATAATGATTTTTTTAATCTATTTTAATGAACACGATCGATTAAAATGGATACATAGTAACTTGAGAAGTTGTTAGCCTCGTAACTTAACAACCTTAATACTATTTCAGTGTTAACATAAATCACTCCGTCCGTGGATGAAAAAAAACCTATTTATTCTGAAAATACTGGATAAAACCCAATTCAACAACTTAAGTGCAACAATCTCATTCTTTCATCTCCTTCATCCCCCCAATTCCCCAACAAAGTACACTTTTTGTTCATCCCCCCAAAAAATAATAAAAATAAATAAATAAATAGAAAGATTTACACAAATTTGACAATTGAAATTCTAATTTATTGGATAAGATTATAGTGGTGAGTCGTGAAGAATCGGAGGAGGTGCAGATTTGTTGTGGTGGATCGCGAAATCATCGATAATGATGCAGCTATGTATTACACTATAACACGTGTGTTCAACGTGTAAAACATCATGTGTTATATGTGTAACACAACTTTACCTATTACACATGCATGACGCAATGTGCTACAGCGTATAGCTTATTACAAAAATTATAACATTTTTGTTACAAAAAAGTGAAACATTGATCAAAACTGTATACTGAGAAATAAAGAAGTCGAACAATAATGCACGAAATAATTTTAACTTTTAGGTACACCATCAATCTTTTCCAAAGAAAATTCTTAAGGGATTTTGGACCATTTCCAAATTATCTATTTTTTTAGCATATTGAAGCCCAATCACTTCTTTTCAAACTTTATAAAATTAAAATGACACAAAATTTATATTCAGAATCTCTTTATTTCCATACAAATAAATTAAACACAACAATTAAATAAATATATATTTTAAATGTTTTAAGCTTTTGAATGAGTTAGTTGTCCTTAATTTTTGTTTTTATTGTCGTAAATAAATAATAAAGTGTATCGATCCCACGAGAACTAAGTACCTAATCTAGTTTTTAATATTAAGCACCTATTCTAGTTTCTAATTTACCTAACTCTAATTGAATATAAAAGCAATAGATTGAATGATTTTATATTTAAAATCTAAACTAACCATCTAACATATCTAATAAATTAAGTGGTAGGAAAACGTTCATGATTTATCAAGTAATTGTTAAAGCTCTAGGATCTGAATTTTCATATATTCTTCCATCTTAATATCAATTTGACAATATTTATTTGAATATGAAAATCAACGATCCTATGTTGTTCAATAATCTCTCATAAGTAGAGTTAAACACATCCTCATATATGATCCAGTAATATCCACCTTGAATGCGAACTTCTGTAGAAGCGTTAAATCACAAAAAAAATTCAATTGGATGATGAAATGTATAGACAATTATCCCTACGTCTGTCGGACTTTATAATGATTTAGAACTTGTGCTAAATTCCTACTTCTTACCCTGAATGTCGATTAAAATCACGCATCCAATCAATTAGTTGTAAATTAATTGAAAAGCTTTGCAAGAAATATGAAATTGTCTCTATTAACCTATTCTATCTATTGATTATATGTTTTTCAATGTACAAGAGTTTCCTACCTTTCCTCATCTAATTATAGATGAAGAGTTATATTTATAGAACAAATATTAGGTCAAAATCTTGCCCAAATTGGATTTCAAGAAGAGGTTAAATTAAATTAGGAAACAAAATCTTCTAGCCTAACAATCATATGTGATCTAACAATCATATGTGATCACATGATTAGAACCATTGCGATTGCATGGTTCACCGATTTTTAAGCCGCAGGTGTTGACAATTAAGCCCTTGCAATCGCATGGCACAAATGTCTGCCCTCTTGCACTTTGGTCCCTGAATTCCTCATGTGTTCAACTTTAGCCTTTTTTTTAATTGCATCTTTAGTTATTCATCTTTAAATCATCCTAATGCAGTCCTCATAATCCAAAATTTGATCTTTAATTGATCTTATGCAAGTTTCAAAAGTTTGCAATTGAGCTCCGAACTTTTCATATATCAGATTTAGCTTCCGAAACTTGTGTATCTCCTTTGATTACCTTCTTGATACTTCTAACTGATCAATTGCAATCTGATTAATCATCAAATTAACTCCCATTTAAGCTACCAAAACTCATTGTCACGCCAATTGTATTCAATTATGGGATTTACCTATAACTAATATATTATACTAAATTAAGTAGATATTCGCTCAATTTAGTTGTAAATAACCACGTTTACAAGTACGGATAAGTGTATAAAATAGTTCTATAACAATCTACATGCAAGCAAAATATCTAAATTCAAGTATTTTAATATTGTTTAACAGTCTAAGATATTAGATTAAGTGATTTGCCAAGTATAGACCTTTAAAGAAATCAACTCATGAAAAGACTTTTAAAAATATTGTTAAGCACCCGTTTGACTTAAGTCAAACTCGGTATTAATTTTAACTACACATTTTATAAGATTCATAATTTTTTAATCATACATTTCATCAATTTTCATCAAAATCTACTAAAAATTTGATTTTAATCAAAACCAAACATGGGCTAAATCTATTATTTGTTTATCTTTAAGTGTAGATTAATCTTTTTACTTATCTGCTATCTAGATATAAAACTTATTTTTTTCTTGTATTTTTATAATGCAATTAATTAAGAAATCATAACCTTATTTTTTTCTCTACATTTTGTTTATTAATTTTAAAAAATAAGTAAACAAATAAATCTTCACTAATTACTTAAATTTTTAGACACCCAAATTAAACTAGTTTCCATGAAACAACCCATCCATATTAAGAGAGAAGTTTAGAGCATCTCCAATATACTCTATTTTCAAAGACAACACTCTATCATTTGAAGAGTATCAATAAATTTAGAGTGTTAAAATTTCGAAGTACTTGAACAAGCTCGTTATACTTAATACTTAATTTTACTACTCCGAAAAAAAATATTTATTATTTTTCTCTCTCTTTTATTTTAACTATCTTTCTTTAGATTATTTTATTATTTTTTTACATTAAATTGAAACATTTTGAATGCATTTAATTATAGAGAGTGAGTTTGAAAAGCCAAACTCACTATTTAAATTAAAAATATTAATTTAAAAAATCTATTGAAGCATGATTTTAATGACCGACTCTTTAAAATAGAAAGCATTTAATATTTAAAAAATTCTTTTGAAGATGCTCTTAATCTTTGTCTTAAATAGCAAGCAAAACTTCAAAAATTGTAAATTGTAAATGATAACAAAATGCAATGGAGAGTCGGGACCGGCCCCATTTTTGAAAGGCCTGCTTCACAACCAAGAAAAAGTTAGATAAATCTAATCACCCACGGCCCACCCCAATCCTCATATCAGCACGCCGGAGCCACCAACCTGCGTCGCTAA
>NC_036251.1:677602-685658 GCF_002742605.1 Olea europaea var. sylvestris | reverse complement strand
TTTATTTATTTATTTATTTATTTTTTTTTTTTTGGGGGAAGGGTAAGCACGGCGGCTCTACACAAAGATAGTACTAGTGACAATTCTAAAAAAAGAACCAAACATTTTCTTGTGCAGTAATAAGTATTCAATTATGCTACACTTACAATTTTATTGACATTTTTCTTGACACAGTACAATGTGACATATAATCTGATCATTTATTTGAATAACAATTATTCAAATCAACGATCAAAATTTTTATACAACAATGTACAATTTGAATGTAAAAATAACATTATCCACAATCATGCTATACTTATAGCTTTATTGATATTTTTGTTGACACTGTGTGATGTGACTAACAATCCGACTTATCTTGTTTAATTATAAAACAATTAACTGTCGATCAACTTGGTTCGATTCATTTCTGATTTCTCAAATCTAGATATAATCAACTTTAACTAGCCCTAATATGGTCTACCTCGACTCAACTTTTTACTTTATTCTTATAAATCAAATTATTTACAAGAAAAAACCAATTATATTGGCGTCCAGTTGTTTCGATATAAATATCAATAATTAAACAAACGTGTCAACATCAGTCGCATGGGTTATATTCCGAAATCACCATGGTCTTCCTCCTTGACCAATCACGTCATTGGCTGAACCTTCCAACCTGGCAACCCCTCTTGACCAATCTAATATCTCCACGTGGAAGTTGGAACCTTATAGATAGGTACCTACGCTCGCTATTTCCCCGTGTATAAATACTGCACTTGAATTTCACTTTGATTTCAAATCATATCAGAAAACAAAAACAAAATGGCCTTAAATTACTATTCTGCCACTGGCGCTATATTTTTGCTCTTCATCTTCTTCCTCTCGACTTCAATGGCTGCTTTAGTTAAAGAACAGCCCCTTGTGTTGAAATACCACAGAGGGCCTCTTCTTAAGGGCACCATCACCGTTAATCTTATCTGGTATGGAAAGTTCACACCCGTCCAACGCTCCATAATAGTTGATTATCTGCAATCCATCAACTCTTTAAAGGCTCCACTGCCTTCTGTTTCAACATGGTGGAAAACTACTGAGAAATACAAGAGTGGTACGCTTGGTTCATCAAAGCTCGTCGTAGGGAAACAAATCCTGGACGAAAATTATTCCTTAGGGAAGTCTCTCAAGAATTCCCATATAATTTTCTTGGCGGCTAAGGGCGGGCATTTAAGCGGGTCGGTTAATGTTGTTTTGACGGCGAAGGAGGTTTCCGTTGTTGGGTTTTGCATGAATCGGTGCGGTGGACATGGATCGACCCGTGGACCGACTCGGTTCGCATATGCATGGGTTGGGAATTCGGAGACACAGTGCCCGGGTTACTGTGCATGGCCGTTTCACCAACCAGTTTATGGGCCTCAAACGCCGTCGCTGGTAGCGCCGAACGGCGACGTAGGAGTCGACGGTATGGTGATTAATTTGGCTACTGTTTTGGCGGGTACAGTGACGAACCCGTTTAATAACGGGTATTTCCAGGGCCCGCCAACGGCGCCATTAGAGGCAGTGACGGCTTGCACAGGCGTTTTCGGGTCAGGCGCGTACCCGGGTTACGCCGGCAATGTTTTGACCGATAAGACCACTGGAGCTAGCTACAATGCGCATGGGGTGAATGGCCGGAAGTACTTGCTCCCGGCGATGTGGGATCCACAAACATCTAAATGTTCAACACTTGTTTGATATATGCGAGGAAAGGTTCAGTGTGTGCACATGTACGGTTGTAAATATGCAGATGCAAATGGGGTTTTCACCTTTATGGAAGGTTTGTATTTGGAAATTTGGTTGGGGGTGGGGGTCAATTTGTATTAAGTTTAAACTTTAAATTCTCTTTTCACATGAAAAATCTTGGAAAACAAAAAAATGTAATACTTAATTTAATAATGGAAAAGTAGTAAGAGTGTGTTTGAGCTGATTTTTGGGGAAAATCTCAATTTTTTATTCAAAATTGTGGGACCTGATCAGTAATTTAATAGGTTTTTGTCCGATATAAGAATGATATTTGACTTTTCTCCCCAATATTTTCAGACAATTTTTTCATCCCAACAGTAATGCTATCTAGCCCCCTTCCTGTTGAATATCAATCTGTGTGTCAACATGTTACGTGTCTTACTAAATGGATCATAGTTCATTGTATTTAAATAAATTTGTAATTTAATGACTATAGTACTATCACCTAAACTGATGTTAGCCACAAATTTTCCATGGAAATTTTTTGCACTTTTGGCTTGTTTGATAGCCAAAATTTTTTAGGCAAATGGTTTTCTTGGCTTGCCCGTCACGCGCCCGTTTTCTTGGTTTTTGATGGGAATTCCTTTTCTTGGCTGCATATTTTTTTTTTTTTTTGACAATGGGAACAAATATTAGGAACAATTATAAAAGATAATATTTCTTAAATTGACAATTTTCATGTAAAATAAAGTGAAATGAACATCAAAATACAGATGATTTTCGGATCTCTCTCTCTCTCTCTCTCTTTTTTGGACAATGGAAATAAATTCTAGGATCAATTGTAGAAGTGAATATCACTTAAAATGACAATTTTCATGAAAAAAAGGCCGGACAAGCATCAAAATACATTTTTATTTTAACATTTTTCACGTGGAAAATTATATCAATCAAACACCATAATTGACGATTCCTAGTAAAACAATTTATAGGCAATTTAAATTCCATCTTTGCAATCAAACGAATCCTAAGAGAATGTTTAGTAGGGATTAAAATTAGATTTTTTTAGTAGATTATGATAGAAATTTTTGAAATTAGTAGTTGAAAAGTTATTGGACCCATAAAATATATGATTAATATTGATTGTTTGACTTTAATTTAGATTAAAATTAATTTTTACTCTCGCAAACAAGCTCCAAATGGTATTAGTAATTCCCCAAATGACCCTGTCATACACTTTTCAACTGTGGACAAACTTTCTTCCCAGGACAAGAACACTTGATGAGCAAAAGTCACTATAATGACTAATGAGTACCAAGGTTGTTAATACAAAAGAAAAAAGAAAGAAAATGTTACATAAGTTTATATACAAAAGGAATACATAAGCAAAATAGAATGTCGCACCTCCCATTATTTATATCTTTAAATTATATTCCAACATAACTACAGATCATTGGCAAGACTAGCTTCCGTTTCTTGTAGAAGAGTTTCATAAGAAAGTTTCATTAAACCAACTTCTTTTTAAAACATTTCTAGTCAGACAAAAAAAATTTTAGAAAATTATTCAAATATGTTCAAAATTAACTTTTGATCTTTTAAAAATTTTGTCAAGCAGACTCTATATATGTACTTGAGACATGTAACTGCATGATTGTTATGCAACAAATGGACTCCTTTTGTGAGTAAATTTTACTATTTATTTTAAACACCCTCAAGTTTGTCTCTTTGTTGTGCGTTGTAATGCAAATCAATCAAATAAATCACATTCAAAACCAGCCAATAATTCGTTGATATGGTCAAGTATTTGGATAGGTTTGAAATTATTGGTCTTGTCCATCTTCCATCATTGGTTTGAACTGTTAATTATTTTATATACATATAAAAAAGGCCAACTTTCATATTCTCGATTGAATATTTCTTCTCATCCACTTGCTTAATTTAAAAATCACTCGCCTGTTACGTAGTAAATATGAGAATTGATTTTTTAAAGTTAGAAAGAAAAACTGGATCCCATCTGTGAGCGAAAAAGTTAAAAGTAACGATTGAAATAGTGAAATAATGATAAAAAAAAAATTGATTTTTTGAGATAAAAAATTACTACCATAAGAGGTCGTAAATAAATCATGCATAGAAACGAGAAAACAAATCAAGTGAACTTTATTCTTAATAAATTTAGATAAAGTAGTTGAATTTATTTAGCCACTTGATGGATCATTGGCACATTTACTAAATGATTTAGTATAAGTTAATTTTTTATAACCATAATTGGTCATATTATTTTTAATTTATCCTCTCTTTTAACATTTTCTATGAAACATATTACACTTAGAACCTCTAGGTTTATATAAACTGTATCGCAATCACTTAAATATCATTTTTTTAATTTATTCTCATCTTTATTTTTATTTTGGGAAAATTGTAACAGCAGTTCCTAACCTTTTAATTTTTAGCAGACTTTACACTGACTTTTATTTTGTGCCAGCTAAGGTCCCTAATTTTTCATAAATATGCACATGAGATTCATTTGGATGAAAATCCTTCAAAACACTGTCAGTTGATTGGAAAAGTTCCTTGAACTATCTGCTACTGCGACGATTTTATTGGATGTTAATATCTTTTTGGAGGGTTTTTCGATAGTGTTTTAGACGACTTTATTGGATGTTGATTCCTTAATTTTTCAAGTCAATTGACGATGTTTTGAACAGTTTTCATTCAGATGGACTTTAAGTGCATATTTATGAAATGTTAGAAACTTTTGCTGGCACAAAATGAAGTTTAGGGTAAAATCTGCAAAAAATAAAAATATTAAAAACCGCTGCTGCAATTTTCCCTTCTATTTTTTAGGGTTATTCTCTTTCTATTGCAAGACACACATTAACCTTAACACCCTCGTTTATGTTACACTTTTACGACATTTTGCCCTTTAAGAGAAATGTCCATCTAATTGTCATATACCTCTATGTTCAACACTCTAGTGATATGTTTTGAAACATAGTATCAAACAAAATTAGACAATATTAAGCCCTTGTTTGAGCCTCATTTTGGAGAAAATAATGAATTTTTGAACAGTGTATTGATATGAAAAATGTCTGATTAAAAATAAAGAAAAGTTTTGAATTTGTGATTGAAGTAATATTAAAATACTGTTGAAAAAATCATTTTTTCAAAGAATGAGGTTCAAACAAGGGTTAAATAAAAAATATAATTCAAGATATCGATCATTGTACTGTCAAATCATATTCATTATCCGTACGTTCGAATTGAAGCAGTCATGCACTTGAAGTGCAAGTTGTAGGAAACCCTTTGCTTGTTAGACTATTGGCTGGCAGGATGTTGATTTGTGCATAAATTGATTACTCCTTTGGCTTTAACCAAGTACTCCGTTGGTATATGTCACTATTTAGTCTTCAAAATCTACAGTTGTATGGCATATCAGCAAATCAAATATTTAATTATTACTGTTGGGAATTAATTATCTATTTAATGACAGCTGTTTAGCTATGAAAACCGTACACCAACTACATAATAATTTAGGGAGTAATGTTATTTGAATTCCTTCACTATCATAATCACACTACCATAATCACCCTACGTGACATAAATGTAACAACTAATTCTTATCAAATTTGTTTGCATAATATTAATATGACCGCAGATTTTAGATCCTTTATCGTTTGATATTATAAAAAGACAACTCTCGTCTCGTCGGATCAACTAGATTGATTAGATTCCAAAATTGAAGTTCTATTTGAACCCCATTTTTCCTAAAATTCGTTTTTCTAAAACTTGTTTTCAATCATGCATTCTATCATAAAAAAATTTCACACATAAATTCAAAATATATTTTTTAAAATTTTTAACCACAAATTCTTCAAAACTCATTATCCCCCCCCCCCCCCAACCCCCAACAACACCCAAAAATAAAGTAGGACTCAAATAGGCACTAATGCAAAATATTTTAGCATATGTGACATTGGAGTCTCAGACACATTGTTCAGAAAAAATTGGATGCAATTTAATACACTAATTTCATAGCCACACAAGTTAATGATCATCTGAACTCTACACAAATATCATTATTTAATATTTTATTCACTTTAAGATTTAAAGACACGTTTTTGGGTGAATTAAAATGTCCATCTCTAGAACTTGTTCTTGTTACAGGAATGAGCCAAATTTGAGGTGATTGGAGTCCAATATAGCTAGCTAACAGCAGTATTAAAGAGACATAATTGACAAAGAAGTAGGGAGCATATATTATAATTGAAAGAAACGAAAAGATGGGGCCTCAAGGATTGAGAATTACGTTTCAGCACCGTGGATACTCTCCCTCTATATCCCTCAAAAAAAAAAAAAAAGGGCAGCTGTCGAGTACATTTTAGCGCACAGTACTAGACTTGACTGTACCAAAAAAAAAAAAAAAAAAAAAAAAAAAAAAAAAAAAAAAAATGAAAAAGAAAAAAACACTCTTTAAAATGGGAGACAAACAAAAGCTAGCTTAGAGAGGCGTGCATGCTCAACACGTTTATCTATATTTGGAGTTATGTTAAATCAATCAAAGTTATCAAAAAGAATTTAATCTTCTTCAACATTATAATTGACACAATAAAGTGAAGCAAAAATCAGAAATGACTTATAGGAGAGATATATTGATGTTGGACCACTTACGAGGTGAACAAGCAGCTCCAATGTTCCAATCAATAAAAAAAACAAGAAGGCCATATTTTCAATGAAAAAATAATTGAGCAAAGAAATGAGAAGATTTGGGAGAAAATGGAAATCCTAAAATAATTGTAAACCAAAAGTACAGCACACTGTTCCTTCCGATGAAATCCATTAAGAGATAAGAAAAATCAAGCATCATAGTCACAAACATAAAGCAATAACAATCCACTAAAAGCTTCAATCCATTAATTATCACTTCTAAATGCTTGCGCTAGTCATACAACAGAGTGACCAAGGAATATTTAAGGGTTGACATGCAAATCTCAATCAAAATCTTGAGGCTTAGAAGTAAGGGTTGTATCTCATGGGCATTCTGAACCTGGGAACCTTCCTGCAAAGCAAAAGTAATTTTTAACGCAATAATGCCGAAGTATGCTTTCAGCCAAAATTTCTCCCCTCCCCACTTAAAAATTCCCAATGATCCCTATCCCTCCCCAAGAGCAGTCATCTGCTTGTGGTCCCCAAGATTTACTTCATGGGTCATTTTACCTTTTTCCTTCAATATTCTGCTGCAGACCCTTCGTTTTTGCTTTTTCCCTGTTAACCAAATTATTTTTCTATGTTCAAAAGTTCTTTTTAACTCAGTGAATTCATGTTCTCTCTCTATATGATTTTTAATTGTTGAAAATTCAATTTGGTGTGTCTGAGCACCAACTTCCGTTGCTTTTCGGAAACTACTTAGTTATTTCAGCTATTTATGTTTGGCTCACGTCTATAAATAGTTTATAAATAGAGTTATTCCACTTGTACATCAAGAAAGGTACATCAAGGTGTCCACCTGATATACATCAAGCATAACCCTTATAAATATTCAAGTCACTTTTTATCCACACATTTAGAGGGGCCCATAAGTACTACCCACTTATTCACAATTCATTTTTATTTATGTATAAACTTAAACCGTTTACAAACACTTCCCAAACAGCTCCAGTTGAGTTTCTACCTTGTTGAGGAAAGAAAAAGTCATGCTTATGCGTTTTATGCAATGGCCATTACTTGAAACGTCGGTAAAGAATGCCTACGGCTGTAGAAGCAGACAAATGACTTTGACATGGTCCCCCCACCCCTCCTAACCTTATAATTCTAGAACCATCGTCATTTCAAACTAAAGAGTAAAAAATCCAGAGGATGATGACTCATACCCATATCCATAAGGAGAATAGAAAATTGGAGCAGGCATGTATGGTGTCCTAGAGCGATAACCCGTGTGAGGGTTGGCACGCCGTGGGCGAAACTGTTTCATGCCAGGAACGTTGGTCCTCTTGGCTGACACCTGGAACAATACTCAAAAGGAATTCAAAATTAGGAGGATAGAATGACCATTAAACTGCCATAATCACAAGTTTCAGATCCTTATTCACATGGTTGGTCCATGCAATGAATGCAAGTAACAAATAAATATATGATGTGGCTTAACCTTCAATTGACGACCATGAAGTTCAGTTTCATTCAGAAGAATAGCCTGTTCAACAGCTTCTGCCTCAAGAAACTCGACATATGCATACCCCTTTGGTTGCCCATACTTGTTGGTCCGAATAGTTACTCTATTAACAGTCCCACATGACTGGAAATGCTGCTGCACTTCCTCTGGGGTACATGAATAGTCCACCTACAAAGCAAGTTTCTTCCGTTCAAA
>NC_036251.1:642362-677597 GCF_002742605.1 Olea europaea var. sylvestris | reverse complement strand
TATGAGTGCTGTTACGTGCACTTGTATGTATCTACTGAATACGTGTAGGTGTATTTAACTACATTAAAGCTGAAGTTTGTAAAGAAAAATATGTATGATGCAAGCCTAGGTACTCATCAGTTATGTCAGCAAACAACAAATTGCTACAGAAACAAATCTGTAAAGCAGTTATGTCAGCATTATGAAAAATTGAAACCAATGATTGCTAAGATAATGCAATCAACAACATTTCACTAATGGCAGGAAACATAAACGTTAAAAATGTCAAAAACTAATATTTCAGAAAGAAATGATTTTTCACGATATATATAGCCTCTGTTTGGGATACATTTTCTTTTCCTAAATTCTACTTTTCAAAGTCAAACATTAATTTTAGACACACATATCTTAGGACTCACTAGTCCTACCCAGTAATCAACCCACTTATTTTTGAGAAGTAGAATTTTAACAACAAAAAATGAAACCCAAACAGAAGCATTGAAGGAAAAGGAAGTATCCAAGTCAGAGAAATTAAAACAAGCAGCATCAATCAATCTTGAAGCACAAAAGACAGAATTCCTATTAACAAATAATTGTAAGCAAAGCAGTGAAGATAGCGAGAAGGCAGAAAGGTAACACACATTGTTCGTACACGCACACAGCCAATTTCTTTGGTTCGTGTCACATATCCATACATAAAATAATAAATGGAATATGCAGACATAAAATCCATCTTATCTTACTCTTGCTATTATAGTGGAGGAATACATTGTCTAATTCAGCAGCAAGCATAAATAAGGTGGCATCAGAATAAAATACTCAGCAGCTCACTAATTTGCATAAGACATAATTAGAATTTATCTGCTAGGAACAATTTTTTGAATAGCTCAAATAGATATATCTAACATGTTCCAGAAATGGAAAAAAGAACAGCTCATCCACATAAAGCACACCTTATAGAAAGATGCCTAAACAATACCAGCAGTGGAAGTTACCAAGGGCGAGGACTACATGTGAAATTCTCTTAAAACAACTGCAACTTGTTGGTGAAGAAGCCTTACATTGCCAACAAAGATTGAGCGAGAATCCACTTCTTCTCTATTTGCCTGATTAGCTGCAGCAGCAGCAGGATCTGGTTGCAATAAAGGAAATGGGCATTGATAAGAAAGGTAATACAAAATGGTATCTATTGAAGTCATTGACTTTATCATACAGAAGCTATTACTTAGACATGGGCATCATACCACTCATAAAAGTTAAAAGAGTAGTAAACATCATCACCTTCATTGATCCACATTGTTATCTCGAATTTAATTTTATAACAACGCTAGTAGACGTGCTGATCATATGAACAAAAAATAAGTCCTTATACACTTCGGACCAGTCAAGGTCTCAAGGTCCATATAGCCAGAGGCATGACCACTGTAGTATATTGTGGTGAAGCTCACCAACAGATGTCTATCAAATAGTGTCTACAAATAACTACTGAAAAGGGTAACTCAAACATAAGGCACCACCAAATATAAGGTGTAGTAGTTAAAAAAATTAAGCTTTACACTTCAGACCCTCTCATCACCCCATGCATCTGCCCACCCAGCCAAAAAAAATAAATTTAATAATAATCCAAAGAAATAAGCAGCAAGTATATGTCCAAATACAAGAAAAGGCTAGAAAGTAAAATTGACACACCATATAGGTAGTGAAAACAAGTTCAAGATATTTATTCCACAACTTGGCAGAAAAACCACGCAGATCCAGAAACTAACACATGGCGAGAACAATATATCAAGAATATTGATAATTACAATGAGACATAAAATGAGGCCATAATCAGCAGGTTGAAACACATAGGATTACAACTTGACATCTTGATCTAGAACCGTAAAAGAAAACGAGAAAGAGAGAAAGAATTCAGAGATTACAGAGATACGAAATAAATATCTGAATTAGAGATATATTTCATCAACATTGAGCAGTCAATAAGACCAGTCTTATTCATGTGCAGAAAACCTTTCTAACTTGAAGATCGACAATTACCACAAGAAAATAAATTCTTATTTACTTCTTAAAATTTTGTCTAAACAAATTAACTATTTTTGGATTGCAATCTCAATCATATCTAAAAAGGTTTAAACAACCTTCATCTTGTAAATTTGGCATCAATTCAATGTTTAAACTCTCAAAAGAGTAAGTTCATTCAAAAGCTTCGAATTTTATACTCCTTGTTCAGCCCTTATAGACTCATCATTCAGTTGAAAATTTTTCCAAGCATAGTAATTATATATTTTTCTTTATTTGAAGAAACAAAATTACTCCTAAATGGAGCCATTTCAAGATTCAAAAGAGAATGGGTATAAATCTATATTAACAAGCTAAAGTTAATTCAATTTTCACATTTTCCATGTATATTTTGCTGCACCCCCTTTTCTTGAAGTGAAGACGCATACTTTTCTCATCAACAATGAAAAAGAAATACGCCTATAATTCTAATTCACACGCTATAATCAGAAAAGAAAAAAGAAAGAAATTTTTGCAATGTGAGCGTCCACAAGCATCTAAATTCCAAAAGAAAATTATTTACAGGGATTAGGAGTGACCTTGAACGGCGCCCATTTCTTGCTCAACTTTTGACTGCATTTCACGGAGAGCGGTCGCTTCGTCCTCCATATCTTTAAGCCTCTTCTTCATATCATCTAGCTCCTACGCGTTGCCCAACGATACATATACACACAAATATACATATGTACAAAAGTTAGGGATTTCACAGGGTAGCGAAAATAAATCTGAAAGTATTTAAAATTACACAAACAGAAATTCACATACATATGTACAAAAATTAGGGATTTCACAGGATAGCGAAGATAAATCTGAAAGAATTTAAAATTACACAAACAGAAATTCACAGAAAGTGCGATAAAGAGAAATAATACGACGCCAGATCCGCCGTCTGCCGCCGCCATCTCGACGTCGCCCTCCTCCATCGGTCACTTACAAGACCTCCCCCTCTCCCCTAGCCGTACAAAAATTAATCAATTATTTGAGAAATAAATTATAGGTCTGGCCCTAAATTATCGATGCCATTTTAATTTGGTCCTTCTTAAACTTCCATTTTTGGTCCTGCTTAGGTTCCCACTGGACGAAAATTACACGATTCGTCTACAACCTCTTAATTGGGTTGCAACCTTCTCCATAAACTTTTTAGTTGACACGAGAATTTTGCGGTCCTAAGTCACTTATACAAGCGTAAAAATACTTAGATATTTAAATAATATACTTATATTTTAAATAAAAACTTGGTACAATCCAAAAAATAGAATAAAAAATACTATATCGACAACTTGAGAGATTAGGGTAGCATAATTTTAAGCACTATATCCCTTCGATGAAAAGATCTTATCAGAGTGTAAATAATAATATCTAAAATTATTAATTGAAAATACTCGAATAAGTTGTAATTTAGAAATCCAGGGAACGATTTAAGAACCATAATTTGAGGCCCTAAGAATCTTGCAATTATGACATGTAAGGAGAAGAGGGTTTTAGATTACAAAATGTATAAAATTTAGGGATTAGATTGTAAAATGTGAGAAATGCATATTCTTAAATAATAATATGATGAGTTACAATTATTTTGCGACGATAAACATAACAAGATTTTAATGATATTGATTCAAGAACCTTTCATTAAATTTGAGATTTTGGGGGCCTAAAATTTCGAGGTCAATAATGCATTTAGATCAAAATGCATATTTATTGGAAGATCAATATTGGACTCATTTTGAAACTCGTAATAAATGACACATTATGGATTTACTGAAAAGTTAATTTGGATAAATCAAATTCAAGTTATAACTCATTAAAGTGAACAACTTATTTATAATATTAGTTTTCAAATTAAACCATATTACCATAGTAATATTGGTCTAATTTGGTAACTCGCAATTAATCATGCATATTAAACCCAAGAAAAAAATATTTTGAATGAGATTGAACT
Organism: Olea europaea var. sylvestris; assembly: GCF_002742605.1. Classification (NCBI taxonomy): domain Eukaryota; kingdom Viridiplantae; phylum Streptophyta; class Magnoliopsida; order Lamiales; family Oleaceae; genus Olea; species Olea europaea. The sequence continues at coordinate 673,624 of NC_036251.1, read as the reverse complement.
TAATTAGAGTCAATCACAAAATTATAATTACTTGAATTTTTAAGTAATAAATTAGCAATTATTATCATGTTGTGTTTTTCAATTGGAGGCCCCAGTTGAGGTCCTAGGCCATTGCCTAGTTGGCCGTAATTGGTGCTGCATTGGCTATCGGGCTGGTGGTTCCAAGGATGTTGGCTAAACATCCTACATTTTTAAAAAATTATCGAATAAAACCTTAGTTGCTTGTACAATGGAAGATGAAAATATCTTGTGCTCCAAAATGAGGAGAAAAATGCCCAAATTTTCTATTGCAATTTTTTTTGACTGGCTTAATTTCTAATCCTTCTGATTGGCTTCTAATTTTTTCCAATCGAAATTAAAGATATTGTGGAGATGTGAATGATGTGCTGCACAAGTAAGGCATAATTTGATTATGAATCATTGCACAAACTTAAACTGAATTGACCGTTAATTAGTTATTTATTATACATATTGGTTGGTGGATATTTTGCATGGAAAAATTTTATTGTTCAATGTTGAGGTCAAATTGGCTTCCTTTTTGTAAAGGAGTGGACACCTGAATAAAAAGAAAAAGAATAAACCAGGTTCTGCCACGTGGATTTAAAAAACCCAAAAACCTGGCAGGGCAGCTTTCTTGATATACACCAGCAGAATCCATCCCCATTCCCCTCCAAAATTTATATCACAAGACGACTTCACCCCCTCCACCTGCAACTTCACCAGCCCCACCATCGTCGTATCCACCATATGGACAACATCCACCAACACCAGGCATGGGATCCCATCTCCCACCACCACCACACATGTCACCATATGGACAGTATCCACCACCACTACCAGTCATGCCTCCCTACTGGAATGGATCTCAATATCCACCACCACAAGGTCCAGGCATGCTAGTGATGCTACCCTACTTGAGTGGATCTCCATATCCACCACCAGCAGGAGGAGGTCCAGGCTACTGGAGTGGATCTCCATATCCACCACCCCCAGGTCCAGGTTATCCATACTACTATCCTATCCCGCCACCAAATAAGGTTAATTCTTCATCTTTCATGAAAGGAATGTAAGAAAAATCCCAAGTTTCACCAGTTCGGTCAACCGAACTTTTCTGAAATCCGGTAAGTTTATGAAAAATGAGGAATCCGATATTCTCGATTTCAATACCGTATATGCCTTTTGTCCGATAAGATGATATATAACAGCAAGTTACAGTCGTACAACTAATTGAATAATAACAGAATGAACAACAAATCAACTATTGAATTTACTATAATAAATAACAGAACGAATAATTGAAATTGTAGGAAATGAAATTTCAAACCGAGGCCTGTGTTTCACACAGTTTCCTTAAAATAGATTCGCCCCCTCACCGTCCGTGCTTGAGGTTTAAAACGAGCGTCCGTTTATCAAGATACAACGGTAAAACCGGGAGCTTCCAAGCACCGCAGAAACCACTCCGGCGAACTGAACTAGTGCCTGAACCACACCACCACTAAGACAAAAATGCAGAAAAGACAGAATTCTATGCAAATGAATCTCTTGTGTATTCTAAACTTGAAATCTTTTGTTTTGGTGTATTGAAATGAGGAAAATGAGCCACTATTTATAGGCTAAGCTACCATTAATGACAATAACCTTTGGAGTTTCTCATCTTTTTCCTATGTGGGACAACTTCATTTTTCTCACATAAACTCCCTTTTGAGTGGCACACTTTGAGCCTCAATTTTTCATTCACCCAAGTATCATCTTTGGAAAGTAAGTATATGATTTCGATGTACTCACGGAGGAAAACACAAATCAACTTTCATCTTCCAAATTGAACAACCGGGTCCCACTCAAAACTCGTGTCAAAGTCGGCCCATAACTCAAATTTTTTTTCCAACAATCCCCTACATGAATGAAAATTGGGAGCGACTCATGCATGTGACACATGATGACTTATGAATGTGACACATGACGACTTGGTGATATAGTTCAACAGTTGAAACCTGCATAGGATAAGTAGGTGTTATCCTTTGAACCTTCCCTTGTGAAAGCATATTTACTTCACTGACTGACCAGTAGACGTGATGTCCTTGAACTGTTCTGCCGTTTATGTAAATGATGATACACTTCACACAGGATTCTTCCTAAGACATTTCACTTCTCATTATTATGTTCGTTTTGGCCATGAACATACGCCTGGTTCTGTGAGAGTTCACAAGAATTGTGCCCCACACAATTCCCTTAGAAGTGGCCCCACTTCTCTCTCACATAGGTGATTTCTTATTACAAGTAACCCGCATTACTTGGCTCGATTTTCGATGCATAAGAATCATTAAAAGCCTATTGCTTATCTTCTATTTTTACGGGCATCACTGTCGCATCACAGGAATGGACAGGAGGTAATATCCCCCACATTGATTCTATCAAGTCTTTACAATTAGGTTGTCCCTTTGAACCTAGATCTTGGGATCTTCAGTTAACTAGGTTGGGTTTTCCTTTATATTAACTTATCCATTCAAGGGCTTAAGTCTCATTCCTCTCGATGATTTCTCAACTAACTCTCTATTTAACCCTTTGGTTAGCGAATCCGCAATGTTATCCTTTGACTTTACATAATCAATAGTGATAACTCCAGTTGAGAGTAGTTGCCTAATGGTATTATGTCTACGACGTATATGTCTAGACTTACCATTATACATGTTGCTCTGTGCCCTTCCAATTGCCGATTGACTATCACAATATATGCAAATTGTTGGTATAGGTTTTGACCATATTGGAATATCCTCTAAGAAGTTACGTAACCACTCAGCCTCTTCACCACTTTTATCTAGAGCTATAAACTCAGATTTCATAGTGGATTTGGCTATCACTGTTTGTTTAGAAGATTTCCATGATATAGCTGCACCTGCCAATGTGAACACAAATCCACTCGTGGACTTTGAGTCTTTTATGTCGGATATCCAATTAGTATCATTATATCCTTCAATGACCGCTGGATATTTGTTATAGTGCAGTCCAAAATTACGAGTATATCTCAAGTACCTTAGTACTCTTACTATTCCTTTTCAGTGATCAGCTCCTGGATTACTCGTGTATCTACTCAGTTTGCTCACTGTGTAGGCTATGTCTAGTCTTGTACAACTCATCAAGTACATCAGATTTCCAATAATTCTCGAGTATTCTACTTGAGACACACTTTCACCTTTGTTCTTAGATAGATGTTGACTCGTATCTATCGGGGTTCTAGCCATTTTAGTATCATCCTTACTGAACTTTCCTAGGATTTTGTCCACATAATGTGACTAGCTTAGAACAAGACCATTTGATGTTCTTGAAATTTTGATTCCAAGTATAACATTAGCTAGACCCATGTCTTTCATGTTAAATCTCAAATTTAACATGGTTTTAGTGGATTTGATCACCTTATCGTTGCTGCCAACAATAAGCATGTCATCAATGTAAAGACATAAAATGACATAGCCATTTTCAGTGCCTTTAACGTAGACACATTTATCACACTCGTTGATCTTAAATCTACTCTCCATCATGACACTGTCAAATTTCTCATACCATTATTTTGGTGCTTATTTCAAGCTATACAATGATTTCACCAATTTACACACCTTCTTTTCCTGCCCTGGAGACGAAAATCCTTTGGGTTGTTCCATATAGATTTCTTCATCTAAGTCTCCGTTCAAGAAGGCAGTCTTAACATCCATTTGATGTACTTCAAGATTTCGCAAAGCAGCAATCGCAAGTATCATTCTAATGGATGTTATTTTCGTTACTGGAGAATATGTATCAAAGTAATCAAGGCGTTCCCGTTATCGATAACCTTTTATTATCAACCTGGTCTTATACTTTTCAATAGTTCCATCTGCTTTCATTTTTCGTTTGAAAATCCACTTGTAGCCTAGTGGTTTACTTCCTGGTGGAAGATCCACTAGCTCCCATGTATGATTTTACAGGATAGAATCTATTTCACTTTTAATGGCCTCTTTCCATTGAGGTCCTTCCAAGAAGTTCACAGCCTCTTGATAGCTTTGAGGTTCACTTTCTAGCATATAGGTCAGAAAATTCGGACCATAAGATTTTTCAGTCCTTTCCCTTTTGCTACGTCTAGGTTCAACCTCAACCTCCTCTTCTGGTTTTTGGTCCTGACTATGTTCAGTCATAGTCTCATACGTCCGTTTAGAAGAACTTGCCTCTTCTTCGGACCTGCATGGAAACACATGTTCAAAGAACGAAGCATTTCTCGACTCCATTATCGTGTTTCTGTATATATCTTGGATTTTAGATTCATACACGAGAAACCGATAAGCACTATTGTTATGTGCATATCCAATGGATATGCAGTCTACAGTTTTTGGGCTTATCTTCACCTTCTTTGGTGTTGGGATAGTCACTTTAGCAAGACACCCCCACACTCGTGAGTATTTATAGGAAGGCGTTCTTCCTTTCTATAACTCATAAGGGGTCTTCTCCATTTTCTTTCGGGGCATCTTATTCAAAAGGTAATTTGCTGATAACACAACATTCCCCCACATGTTCTAAGGTAATCTAGAACTTACTAGCATCGCATTCATCATCTCCTTTAAGGTGCGATTTTTCCTTTCAGCAACACCATTTTGTTGCGGTGAATACGGTGCGGTGGTTTCATGTATGATTCCATGTTGTGCACAGAATTCAGTAGACGGTGCTTTATACTCACCACCTCGATTGCTTCTTAGCATCTTAATTTTCTTGTTAAGTTGATTTTCAACTTCATTCTTATAGAGAACAAATTTTTCTATCGTTTCATCCTTACTTTTTAGCAAATACACATAGCAATATTTCGTGTTATTGTCGACAAAAGTAATGAAATACTTGTTGCCACCTCTTGCTTGTACAAATTTTAAATCACATATATCACTGTGAATTAAATTAAGTGATTCCGTATTTCGTTTAATTGACTTAAAGGACGACCTAATCAATTTTGCTTCAACACAAATCTCACACTTATGTTTGGAATCAACATGGAATGCTGGTATGCATTTCAAGTTAACTAGCCTACGTAAAGTATCATAGTTAACGTGTCCTAGTCTACCATGCCACACATTGGAAGACTCAAGCAAGTAAACAGAAGCATTCACTTTATTATTCATTTTTGGTTTAACAACCATTACATTGAGTTTAAACATTCTATCGGAAACATAACCTTTTCCGACAAACATTTCAATTTTTGACAAGATGACCTTGTCTGACTCAAATACAATGCAGAAACCATGCTTATTCAAAAGCGACCCGGACACAAGGTTCTTGCGAATTTTCGGTACAAACAGCACGTTGTTGAGAGTTAGCTCTTTTCCCGAAGTCATCTTCAGAACCACTTTTCCTTGGCCCTTAATTTCAGAAGTTGCTGAATTTCCCGTGAACAACTTCTCTCCATTCTCAACTGCTTCAAAAGTAGTAAATAACTCTTCATCAAAGCACACATGTCTCGTAGCTCCGGTATCAATCCACCATTCTTTTGGGTTAGAATCCACCATGTTCACTTCAGAAATGACTGCTGCGAGACTCATCTCCAACACATCATGTGACATGTAGTCAACCGCATTTGCTTCTTTCTTCTTCTTTGGCAATCTGTACTCCAAAGATTTGTGGCATACTTCGTCACAGTTGAAGCACTTCCCTTGAAATTTCTTCTTAGGAATGCCCCCTTTTGGTCCCAGCTTGATCCCTTTTCCACCGGATGGCCCAGCTTTGGTTTTGTAGTTCTTACTACCTTGACCATGTTCAACAATATTGGCCTTAGCTGCACCAGGATTGAACCGCTTCTTTTCAAAACTCTTGTTGTCTTCTTCAATTCGAAGTCTAACAATCAGTTCTTCAATGTTCATTTCTTTTCGCTTGTGTTTCAGATAATTCTTGAAATCTTTCCACGCGGGATGCAATTTTTCAATGATTGCAGTCACCTGGAAAGTTTCACTCAAAATCATCCATTCGACATGAATTTTGTGAAGAATCACTTGGAGTTCTTGCACTTGACTGATTACAGTTTTGGAGTCCACCATCTTATAGTCCAAGAATCGGCCGACGATAAATTTCTTAGCCCCGACATCCTCAGTCTTATATTTCCGATCCAAAGACTCCCACAACTCCTTAACAGTTTTCATGGTGCTATACACATTGTATAGCGAATCTACCAAACTGTTCATGACGTAATTCCGGCATAAGAAGTCCGAGTGGTTCCAAGCATCAACATCACTGATTGCTTGAACATCCACCTCACCCTCTTGGAGTTTTGGAGCACTTTCAGTCAACAATCTCGCAAGATTCAAAGTGGTCAGATAGAACAGCATTTTCTACTGCCACCTCTTGAAATTCAAGCAGTTGAATTTCTCCGACTTTTCCCCATGGTTAACCGGTACATTAATCGGAACATTAGCCACATGTTGGCTCACAACATAACTTGACACTTGAGCCACAGTTTGAGCTATAACAGAGCTAGGCCCTGTAGCCATAACTGCACCCATAGCTGAACTAGGCCCTGTACCCATAGTAGAACCCACAACCCGAATTTGGGTACTTACAGTTTGGGACACATCCATGTTGGAATCCATGTTTGTGGAACCGGTTGCCATTTCGTCTTCTGAAAGAACCAAACAACAAATTAGTTTCTACAATATAACAAATATAAGAAGGGGAATTTACCAAAATGTCACTTTTTATGAAAATGCACAAAAAACTTTGATGTGCACACAATTTGTACAAAAATGTCACTTTCTTGTTGTCAAATGTCTAAATTACCCTTAATTTGACTTCTTTGGAGCATTTAATGCTCCTTCATGATTGGTTTTCAAAACAATTAATGTTGTGATTTGATTGTGTACTTTGTATATTATAATCATTGAAAATATGAATATTATATTGTAAAATACGAATTTAGTTAATAAAAAATGAATATAAAATCCTTCTAAACCCTAGTGAACATTAAAAAATAAATTTATTGTGAAAGAAACCCTTATTTCATTATCTTCTTCATTCATTTTCTTCTTCCTGAAGAAGACATTATTTCAACCATCTTCTTCATCTATCTTGAAATGTAAGTTTTTACGAATTGTTTATATTTCTACGTAATAAATTACTTTTTTTTAGAATGTTAAAAATAACATGATGGTCTTGTTTTTTTAATATTGTTGAAGGAAAAATATACCCAACATATTTAGGAAAATGTGAAGTATTCCATATTTAATGAAGCATTCAGTCATTTATTTCTGAAAATAGGTTGTGATGTTGTAGTTGAAGAAATGATTATAAGTATTAATGCTACCAAACACATTTGAAACTTCTCGACAGTTTCGACACTCGAACCATCGAACTCGACATTTCGAAAATGTCGAGATCGACATTTGAACTGTTGTACCTGACATTTATAAACTGCAGGGATAGATAAGTAAACTGTCGAATTGGATAGCTGAAAATTCTTGGCACCCTTAATTTGACCTTGTAGTATTGCATAGGTTTAAATATTGGAACGTGTCACTTCCATGCTATTATATAGTCGACATTTTGACTGCGCATAATTCTTATCATTGCATTCCCAACATTTCAGGTATGAACAATAATTTGAGATTCATCGTATCGTAAGGGGGAAAGTTTGTTTACGTCAATGACGAATGGAAGTGGACTGGGAAGAAAACCACTTCCATTTTAGTGCCGAGCAGTATCACACTACCGGAGCTATTGTTACGGTTGATGAGAAACTTGGTGTTTTCGATCCGCGCACAAAATTGGAATTGAAGTTCAAAGTTCCGAACATGAATATACCCCCGGCCGAAATACTCGAAGATGAAGACGTAAATTGGTACATATCAGTTCATAAGGAAACTGCCCTCTGCGTTACGACTTTGGAAACCGGCCTGCCAAGTGTTGAAATGGAAAGGGATACAAATTACAGCCAACAATTGTTTACCGTAGCGGAAGATGACCACACTGTACAGGACGACGACGTCAGTCATCAGCAAAGTGTCCCAAATAATAATGCACCGGATACTCCAATTTTCGATGTTCGGACTGCACCATTAAATGAGATGTTCGACGATCCCTTATATGGTACAAATACTGGTAATATTGCTGACGTTGACGAAGAACTATTATCACATTTTAAAAGTCCGGATACATGCGACTGGATTTCCACTGTGAATACGCCGGATCTTACCGAAAGGGAAATATTTTTTACCAAGAAAGAGTTGTACTCGAGAATTCATCTACTTGTATTGCGAGAGAAGTTTCAATTTCAGGTTAGCAGGTCAAGCCAAAAAATGTTAACCGTTGTATGTGCCGACGGTAATTGTAAGTGGATGTTACGTGCTTCGAGTGTGAAGCAGTCCGCCATCTTCATGATCTGCAAATTCAACAATGTGCACACATGTTCCATAGATTATCGTCGTAATGCACATCGACATGCCACTAGTTCCGTAATTACTGAGCAGATTATGGGAAAATTGGATTATACGTACGAATCATATGATCCTACTACTATTGCTCGTGACATGGAACGTGAGTTTGGTGTGAAAATTAGTTACCATCCAGCCCGTAGGGGAAAGGTCGCTACTTTACATTTGCTACATTTGATTGCGCATAATTCTTATCGTTGCATTCCCAACATTTCAGGTATGAACAATAATTTGAGATTCATCGTATCGTAAGGGGGAAAGTTTGTTTACGTCAATGACGAATGGAAGTGGACTGGGAAGAAAACCACTTCCATTTTAGTGCCGAGCAGTATCACACTATCGGAGCTATTGTTACGGTTGATGAGAAACTTGGTGTTTTCGATCCGCGCACAAAATTGGAATTGAAGTTCAAAGTTCCGAACATGAATATACCCCCAGCCGAAATACTCGAAGATGAAGACGTAATTGGTACATATCAGTTCATAAGGAAACTGCCCTCTGCGTTACGACTTTGGAAATCGGCCTGCCAAGTGTTGAAATGGAAAGGGATACAAATTACAGCCAACAATTGTTCGCCGTAGCGGAAGATGACCACACTGTACAGGACGACGACGTCAGTCATCAGCAAAGTGTCCCAAATAATAATGTAGCGGATACTCCAATTTTCGATGTTCGGACTGCACCATTAAATGAGATGTTCGACGACCCCTTATATGGTACAAATACTGGTAATATTGCTGACGTTGACGAAGAACTATTATCACATTTTAAAAGTCCGGATACATGCGACTAGATTTCCACTGTGAATACGCCGGATCTTATCGAAAGGGAAATATTTTTTACCAAGAAAGAGTTGTACTCGAGTATTCATCTACTTGTATTGCGAGAGAAGTTTCAATTTCAGGTTAGCAGGTCAAGCCAAAAAATGTTAACCGTTGTATGTGCCGACGGTAATTGTAAGTGGATGTTACGTGCTTCGAGTGTGAAGCAGTCCGCCATCTTCATGATCTGCAAATTCAACAATGTGCACACATGTTCCATAGATTATCGTCGTAATGCACATCGACATGCCACTAGTTCCGTAATTACTGAGCAGATTATGGGAAAATTGGATTATACGTACGAATCATATGATCCTACTACTATTGCTCGTGACATGGAACGTGAGTTTGGTGTGAAAATTAGTTACCATCCAGCCCGTAGGGGAAAGGTCGCTACTTTACATTTGCTACATTTGATTGCGCATAATTCTTATCGTTGCATTCCCAACATTTCAGGTATGAACAATAATTTGAGATTCATCGTATCGTAAGGGGGAAAGTTTGTTTACGTCAATGACGAATGGAAGTGGACTGGGAAGAAAACCACTTCCATTTTAGTGCCGAGCAGTATCACACTACCGGAGCTATTGTTACGGTTGATGAGAAACTTGGTGTTTTCGATCTGCGCACAAAATTGGAATTGAAGTTCAAAGTTCCGAACATGAATATACCCCCAGCCGAAATACTCGAAGATGAAGACGTAAATTGGTACATATCAGTTCATAAGGAAACTGCCCTCTGCGTTACGACTTTGGAAATCGGCCTGCCAAGTGTTGAAATGGAAAGGGATACAAATTACAGCCAACAATTGTTCGCCGTAGCGGAAGATGACCACACTGTACAGGACGACGACGTTAGTCATCAGCAAAGTGTCCCAAATAATAATGTAGCGGATGCTCCAATTTTCGATGTTCGGACTGCACCATTAAATGAGATGTTCGACGATCCCTTATATGGTACAAATACTGGTAATATTGCTGACGTTGACGAAGAACTATTATCACATTTTAAAAGTCCGGATACATGCGACTAGATTTCCACTGTGAATACGCCGGATCTTATCGAAAGGGAAATATTTTTTACCAAGAAAGAGTTGTACTCGAGAATTCATCTACTTGTATTGCGAGAGAAGTTTCAATTTCAGGTTAGCAGGTCAAGCCAAAAAATGTTAACCGTTGTATGTGCCGACGGTAATTGTAAGTGGATGTTACGTGCTTCGAGTGTGAAGCAATCCGCCATCTTCATGATCCGCAAATTCAACAATGTGCACACGTGTTCCATAGATTATCGTCGTAATGCACATCGACATGCCACTAGTTCCGTAATTACTAAGCAGATTATGGGAAAATTGGATTATACGTACGGATCATATGATCCTACTACTATTACTCGTGACATGGAACGTGAGTTTGGTGTGAAAATTAGTTACCATCGAGCCCATAGGGGAAAGGTCGCTGCTTTACATTTGCTACATGGTATACCGGATGATAGCTTTCAAAAACTTTCTTCGTACTGTCACGTCCTAGGAGAGAGTAACCCGAGGACAGTAACACACATCGAAGTAGATTCTCGTAACAGGTTTCACTACCTTTTCCTAGCTTTCGGTGCAAGCATTCAGGGTTACTTGCAGTACATGAGGCTCGTTATTTGTGTTGACGGCAGTCACTTGAAAGGTCCGTACAAAGGTACCATTCTACTGGCAACTGCCCAAGTCGCCAACAAACAGATTTATCCGTTAGCGTGGGGGATTGTTGATGCCGAAACGAATAGATCGTGGATGTGGTTTTTATCAAATTTGAAAGATCTTATAGGTGACTCGGACAAATTAGTGTTTGTTTTCGACAGGAAAAATAGTATTGAAAATGCCATTGCTCACCTATTTCCTCGGGCTCACCACGGGTGCTGTGTTTGGTAATGGAAAAGAATTTAATCCAGTGGTACAACAACGCAAGTTCAATATTTCTATGCAAAAGAGCCGCAAGAACTTACCGGACCGAATAGTTTGAAAGACTTATGGGACAGTTTCGTAGGGTTAATGCAAGAGCGTACGGGTACTTGGAGTGAGCAGGTTTCCCATTTTGGTCACGTGCACTATTTGTTGGCCAACGGTACAACATTTTGACGAACAACAACGCAGAATCTTTGAACTCAATGTTGAGACATACCCGTTCGTTACCGATCACGTGCTTAGTGGAACACATTCAGCATACTATGCAGAAGTGGTTTTATGAACGTCGAGCAAGTGCAACCGCATGCAGTACTGTTCTGTCACTAATGATGGAGAATGAGTCACGGACGATGTTCGAAGCAGGTACTAGGCTGCGAGCGCATGGGTTGACAAATAACTTAACACAAGTTGGAATATCCAATGACACGGACATCGTAAACTTCTCGGAAAAGACGTGCACTTGTCGTGAGTTCCAGCTGAATCGTATGTCGTGCGTTCATGCAACCCGTGCTGCTTGCTTGAGAGGTACGTCATTGTACGATCTCTGCTCACCGTATTACACTTCCGAGTACTGGAAGGGTGCCTACGGAGAAGCTATATATCCTATTCAGCATGAAGAGGACTGGAATGTTCCACTCGAAATTACAGATACTCCTATTATGCCCCCTAGTGTGCGTCGTCCTCCAGGTAGACCACCCACACGACGTAAACGATCTAGACACGTGTACACCACACGGCTCAGGAAATGCACTCGCTACGGTGGACTTGGTCATAACCGGACCACATGTTCGAACCACACTGTACCACGTCCGATGTAAGCAGCATTTTGTACGTGACTGGTTGAAATTGTAAGTGAAGTGTTCCCCCACTGTTGTTTGTATATGACAACGTAAATATTCTATTAATGTTTTCATTCTCTTACGCGTAAACATTACTCTTTGTTATGTTAACATTTCTAGAATGCAAATAGGTACATCGCACTGCATAACTGTCTCGAACCAAAATACAAATTTCTTATGCATAACATTGTTGCGATTGTTGACACATGTAAATAGAATGTACAGAATATGAAAAGTTCATCCATTATAGAAGCTTCCTTTGAAATGCATATTACGAACACATCATTTGTAGCGCATAACACTGTCCGCAAAGTTCAGAAACTACGTTCAATGTACACATTAGGTTGTGTACGTTCACCCAAACTACATGTTATATGAATATGCATAGATACACAGAAAATTTGACAGTAAACCCCGACACTTCATCTATCGTTCTCGACAAATGGTGCCTGCCATTCTCGACAGTTGTGCGATGATTCGCTTAACAAAATACAAAAACCACATAACTTGCCAACGGGGTTTCCTACTTGCTACAGAATTGGTTAAGCGTCACAAAATCCATCCGTTATAAAAAACCACTATACATACATACGTAGAAATCCACACACGCAACAAAGCCGGATTCTTCACTCGGAGCTAACACTTGAACCTTCTTCCTCACTGTCATCATCCGAGCTGATGACAATTACCTCGGGCGATGAAACGCGACCTTGCCCTTCATCCTCGTAACGTTGATCTTCATCTGCATCCATAAATGGGACGACCCATTCAAGCACATTTCTCGGAGACTCACCTTCATCAGTTGGAACTTCGTCTAGGTTCAGAAAGGGAACGACAGTGATGGCTCTCCTACCACCATTCGAACTCACTTCGTCATCGTCTGAAGAAATTACGATGGGACATAGCGGGGTCGAACCGGGTGTTGGCATTGGCTCCTCAAGTGCCAGTGGTGAATTGCTTCCCGTGGACTATGCCATTATTTTCGTACGAAGAAACAGACTTCAAATAGTTTGATACGTTCCTGCTACAAGATGCCTCTGAAAGAGTTTCATATATCCCACTTGAAGAGTGCAAGCCTTGCTTTATACTGGAGGTATATGAGAACATTTAAAACAATTTACCAACCAACCACCATTTCATTTGTAATTAACACTTGATTGACCATTGATGTGATGGTTTAGTGTGATGGTTAAGGGTGTATGTGTACTTTAATGCAGTCCATGAATGGTGAGAATTATGACTAAATTGTACCCATGTGCAATACTTGCAATGGCAACATTCCTGCAATGTATTTGTACTTACATTACTTAACAGAATTTATGTACTCATTAGTCACAATTGAATACCGTTTTTGAATTCTAAATCAAATGAACTGCATGAAAAATTGATAAAATTAATATCCCTGTCAATGAAGTTGAACATTGGATGAATTTACAAGCCATTTTTAAAATAAACTTTAATTTCTACGAACAAGTGAATTTATACTCAAACGCATTTCGAAATAAACATACATTGGTTGCAATGTTGGGGCTAACGAAGCAAAGATAACACCGACTTTTTCATTCTACAATAATGCGACTTTTACAATAATCATTGTCCTCGATCGTTCGACCACACTCCATTACACAGAAAATCATTTCATACCATGACTCATTTCTGCAGGTATAACACCTTCAACTCCAATGAAATGAAATTACATAATACTACTACTTCATCAAGTACGATGAACATCAACTTAATTATAGTACAAACGAATGTCGTGTCTGAATGTGCGTTCCACTTAACCATATCCCCATATGGAATTGAAGTAATCTCATAAACCCCGTTCACATCATCAACGATTACATCATATGTGATACGATGTAATCGTCTCCACAATTGTACGTTCAGGCATCAACCCAGGTTTGGATCCCTTTGGGTGTTATTTGGTGCTATTAACTACACCTCTTCATCATTGTACGAAAGATCGTCATCACACCTCGATGAAATGTTTTTGATATGTGACAAAAGAATCCCTCCCAATTAATCAGCTGCCTACCTGCATCAGGTGTCCAGTAAACTGAAATGACAGAGCAGAGCAAGTCCGTAACTATCCATCCAATCAACGTAAGAACCAGAAAATGTACTCACCCATGGAGTAGAAAACGTGTAGGCAATCTACACGTCAATATATTTATGGCCTATGTTGTTTATGATATGTGAAAGGGTTCATAAACAATACAGGCCATAAATAAAATGGTGAAGCCAACATACAAGTCAACGAACGAATCGCACCAGACCAACACAGAGGCTCATGTTCGCTGGTTAATAGCTTCGGATGGCCTTAGTTCGGGCGACTATAAAATTCATAAAGAGTCCACACTGCAGTTCGTGTCGAGGATTGGTGCTCACAGGCAGATTATTGTCAAAACTCGAAGACAGTAACTCGTGAAGATGAAGCTTCGACACCGACGATAATGTTAAAGCTACAATTGAGGACAAGGAAAGAATCCCACCCGACAAAGAGTCAACTCTGCACTTCGTGCTGAGGTTGCGAGTACATGTGCAGATTTTTGTGAGGACTCTAACAGGAAAAATCGTCAGTTCGTGTTGACAAGTCATGTGACTGGGATGTATAAGAATGATGATATATTCATTTTAGTTATGATGTTGATGTACCCTTTCACATTTCATGAAGAAGACATGCATTATGTCGTCAACGCATACACACAAAATTTACCGACACTACCACCCCATGCTTGCACTAAACATGTATTATAGCAAAGCGATATGTACTCTACAAATGACAGTTTAACCTGTAGCATATTTCAGGAACAACATATGCATTATGTCATCAACGCATACACCCAAAATGTACTGACTATACCATCCCATGCTTGAACTAAAAATCAAACCAGATTCAAAAATCAGTCCAACAATATGGGTGAGCAAACGTATCAAACCCAAAATCAAACCAAATTCGAAGCATGTCTTTGTTACCAACAACGTAACTACTATTACGTCAGACCTTACGAAACCACTTCAACTCACTCATTTCTTTACTCTCTTTGCCCTTTATCTCGTGTATGGCGTCCGGGTAGGTGGTGACGTTGAACACGAGTCGATCGCCGCCTATTTGCGCTGTCCACATGGCCTCCCGTCTCCGGTACGGTCACTTGTGCCGGCAACTCTGTGGAAGCAACCATATAAAACATTTCAACAGTTTAGTGAAACGGTTCTGTGTGAACAACACCACATAGTCGTGGAATCAGATTAGTGAAGGGAAAAAAACACATACCGTCCACCTCGGTGACGTCATGGGTCGATGGGCCTTCCTCATCGTCGGTGGGGAGAGTAGGGACTGTCTCTCCTGAGTCTAGTTTAAAGAAAATTGGGTGAAATGGAGAAATATAATATATGAATTATCATTTGCGTAAGGGGGAGTGTTTTGTAATAGAACCCAAATCACAGAAGTAGGAGAAATATAATATATGAATTATCATTTGCGTAAGGGGGAGTGTTTTGTAATAGAACCCAAATCACAGAAGTAGGAAATAATTACGCACGTACCGTTCATGTCCTGCATGTCACCCTCCTCCGTGCGGTTGTCATCCTCTGGGGTCTGTTCGTCTCCGCCTTCCCCGTCTAGTTGGAAGACAAAGAACAAATGAATGAACGAGTGAAATTGAATACATATGCGTATGACGAAATAAGAAATTATAGAACGACTGAAATTGAAGACAGTAAGTACAGGCGAATAAAATACAACAACCATGATATCAGGAGATGACATGACATAAAATACAAAATTTACGCACGTACCGTTCCTCTCCTACATTTCGACGTCGTCAGCATGGACGTCGTCATGCGGGCTCTGTACGTCGCTGCCTTGCCCGTCTACTTCGAAACCAAAAAAAAATTTATTATTACAGTCAAATACAATAGACTAGCATATCACGAGATGACATGACATTGAAGACCAAAAATGTGTTACATAGAACTAACGGACATACCATTCACGTCCAAGTTCCCGATAGGGGAAGGACGGCCACCGTCATCCGGGCACATGTCCATGTCGCCTCCATGTACATCTAAGTAATTTGGCAATTTCAAAAATACATTTGTAAGCAAACGCATACGAAAAATTGCACACATGTTGTAAATGGAAGTAACAGTAACATAAACTCATACCTTTGTGTCCGAAAGGTTTGGCTCATTCACTACCGGAGCTACAGCGGAAGTGGAGGTGCCACTAGACGGGGGCACCAAGGTAGATATGAAGTCTCTCAGTTTGGCGAACTCCTCGGTGACGTGTTGCATGATTTCAAGTTTCACGGTGCGCAACCTCATCTCGAAGAGGATGCCCTGGTCATACAACATGCCCTCCACGTCCTCCCTCGTTATAGTCGCTCCACCGCGCGTACCCTGAACCCCATATGTCGACGGGGCAACCACTGGAGTGGGTAATGCACCCAACTTCCGTCCCGAGGCATCCACTTCGTTCTCCCTGTCACTACCACTGGTCTCACTGGAGTGGTCGCCACCGCTTTCTCCACTGTTATCAGGCTCAGCCCCATCCTCCCCGTTGCCCTCCAGTGTGTGATGGCCATCGCTCGCGGATGTGTCAACGTCCTCGGCCCCTGCACCGGACTTGTTATCATGCTCATCACCCGCATCGCTACCGTCATCTCCCCCACTAGCTGGTGCGGCCTCATGGAACTGTGGGCTGATAACCCTCCTAGCGAGGTCGTCCAAAAATTGTACTGGACGGTCGGGGAATGACACCAAACTGGCAATGTATGGCAGATCACGCTCGACCTCCGTGGGACGCAGTGTGGCATGGACGTGCAGCTGTAGAAATAGGGGAGAACATGTAGTTTAAATGTAATGCATACTATTCCCAATTAAACAAAATAATGGAAAGACAAATGAAAAATGTCCATGACCTGTACATCCTTGAAGAACGCATCGTATGTACGTTGCTGTGGTTGTTTGGTGGAGTTCCAACACAGAAGTCGGGGCGAGCGTTCAACCACACGCTCACCGAAGCGTTCGCCGAGTTTGGGCATGACCTCATATGCCCAAATCTGTCTGGACAATAACAAAACAAATGTCACATTAATATCCGTCCAAACACTATAGAGGCATGGTCTAATACTGACAAACAAAACACATAAACATAATTTTATTCGTACCTGCATGACGATTGGAAATCCGTGAATTGTATAACTGACGTCCTTCTCGTTCTTCATCTTCGCATCGCTCATTTTACGTGCCCAAGTACCCCGGAATCCCTTCAACTAATGCCTATACCCCACTTTCGCCCAGGGGTGCGCAAAAAATAGCTCCAGGTCGTCAACGATGGCAAGCGTATCCTCATCAATGCCGACATTATTGTTCGGAGCAGTGATAACTCCTTCCACAATTAGAGCAAGCTCGAGCTTGTATCTATCTGCCCGGGGTGTCGACGCGCGGAGAAAGGCCTTCTCCAGCTGGGCACATGAAATCTTATCCAGCGATTTGAAATATTTTTCCTTCAATCTCCTCTTCTCCAATGCCTTTGTGTACCGATCGCCCTCCGGAAACGACCCAACATGCAGTCCAGTGACGATAGCATACTCCTGTAGTCCAAACCGGGTAAGGTGGCCCTGCACGTTGAACCACAACTCATGGAACTTATCGCAACGGATCCCTCGGCACACCAATGCCTGGATCAGCTGAGCGAAAAACTGGATCTCCGGAACGTCAGTAAGAAACCCAAGGCAGGAGTCGCGAAAGTCAGCCCGAAGTCGATCGTCGAAGTTATCCATCACTGTTTTTATGTACTTCAAGTTGCTCCGTTGCGAGATACGGGCCGGCAACCGTACATTCTTGGGCACCAGAAATTGAAAATCCATAATATCTACAGATGAAACGATAATGGTTAGACCAAAAGAACATCAATTGGAACAAGTAATACAGAAAATGTATAACAACATATCATCTACCCGAAGTTGCCGTAAACATTTATTATGGCGAATTGTGCTTGCAATATTAAGCAAAATAAAATGCTAGCAATAAAATTTTGTAATGTGGAAATATACATGCGGTAATGACATATGAATGTTTGACAGACATGTTTCTCGACGCACGTGCAGTGTCGTCTGTGCCCAATGTCATTTGTCGAGACACTGTCACTGAAACCTGTGTCGATAGATGACTGCACTCTGCCTTACAGTGGCGTACAACATCTGTCGAGAATGCCCGCAGCTAACTATCGGGAACGACAGTTCATCTGTCGGGGTCAGCCAACTGTCGAGAATAACAGGAGGCAAATGTCGGGAACGACAGTTTTGAACATAAATATGGCATATGTATGCATGGTGCCCCAACCCACAAACTTGCTACATAACAGCGGAAAACTAGGCTCCCGAAAATTCACAAAACGCTTTAAAATTTAGATGTTACATATGCATGGTGCCCTATATGAAAATGTAGAACATGCCCAAATCCGGTCATCCCAAAAATCACAATGAAGGTGGAAACGTGGATGTTAATTCTACAATGTCATTTGATAGCCAGCCATGCAAACAGGTACGAATGTAAACACATCGAACCAACCAAGTAAAAAAGGACCGTTACAGTGGAAGACAAGCAAACAAGACTAGTTTCCCCTTTATAACTACATCCAAAACACCAAATGATGCAACTGTGCACCGAGCAATCAAAGAGATATGCAAAGCAGCAAGTTGGTTTGTGAATTTCTTGTGCGAGATAAGTTCAATACATATTCGTACATCACAAACACAAGAGAGAAGAAAGTGCTTTCACCTGGTCTAGTTGTAGCAGTTGCAAAGAGCTATGGACAGATACGTCTCTTTTCTTCGTCCACACTCTACAAAGTTTGGTTCTGCAACAATAGAAAGAAATGTTGCGCATAAAAAAAGGTATTGAAGAAGAGCATACATTGAAATTGCCACATTTCTTGAATACCAATCTCCAAATCTTTTAATTATTACACATTATAAACTGAAAGTGTATATCAAGTATAACCAAAAGTAATATTAAAGCTAATTTCTAATGGTCAAATCCCTTTTCCAAATCAGCCAACAGAATATTGATTCCTATAAGTTACACCTAAAGAATTCATGGTTTTGATAGAGACCACAGTGCTGAATGCTGAAATGTGAAGCAAGGATATCAAGTTCACGACATATGTATCAAGAGATTGTTCATATTCACACATGAAGATTACTGAAATCAAGAAATTAGAAATTGACATCATAACCCAACTAATTGATGTTTAAGCAGTTATAAAGAGAAAATACACTACATGCTTACGGTTTCGCATATATCCAAATCAATCTGGTATTCTCGTGCAGTACTACTGCATTTGATTACCTAAATGAGTTTAATGACGAGCAAAAGAACAGGTACTGATTATAATCAATTCTTCATATAATCAAGATTTATATACTAACAAGATTTTGTCAAAAATATGCAGAGAATTTCTTCTGCGATTATGGAAGTGCGATGGGAAGGTTTGAAACTGGGAATCAGCAGTTACTATTGGAGAATACTAATAAAGATATAACTGTAGAAGAGCATGTGTAGGATATGAAGATAGTTAAAAGGCATAGAGAAGTAAAAACCCATACAAGTAATTGCAAAATCTTATCAAAGGAAACAATTCCTCAGTATTTTCACATGCCAATTACAAAAGCAGCAAGGGAAGTTAATGTGGGATTAACCCTTTTGAAGAAAAGGTGTAGAGAATTAGGAATTAGAAGGTGGCCACACAGGAAGTTGATGAGTCTACAAACCCTAATCAAGAATGTCCAGTTATGTATATACTGTTTACTGTCAAGCCTATGATATCGAACTTATTACAAAGTATTTAAGTTACTCGCTTTACGGGTTTTACAGGAGTTAGGGCAGGAGGAAGGAGAAGGGAAGTTGAGAGATGCAATACAAATTTTAGAGCAAGAGAGAAAGTTGATGGAAGAGGTTCCTGATTTACAATTGGCGGACAAAACTAAGAGACTGAGGCAAGCGTGTTTTAAGGTAAACTATAAGAAGAGAAAGCTCATGGTTGGAATGCCATCAATGATATCGAAATCGAAATCTGCAGGCTCTAGTGGTGATAATCCAGCAGCAAGTGTTGAAACAAATTTCAAACAATGGAGTATATAGAGGATCATACAAGTTACGAACACATGCACAATCACATCTAAAAACACACACAAATAAACAAACACATTCAGAACAATCCATCTTTTCAATTTCAATTTTCATCTCCAACTTCAATCCACAAAAAAGTATACACCTATAAACAAACATATCTAAACACACACACATATAAACACCAAAATGAAAACCCAATAAATCAATTTCAAAAATGACAAAGACAACAAATGCAATCACAGAAATCAGATTCACTTACGTACAGGTAATGCTCGGCAGTCGGCGGCGGACAGAGAGGACTGACTTTCAGGGATTTACGGACTTCGGTGAGGGAGAGGAGTTCGCTAGCGATGGTGGATTTCGTCACAGAGTGGACCGATTTTCAGGGATTTAGGGATTTCGTTTCGTCTTCCTTTCCTTCACGACATTTTGGGTGGCCGCCGGTGGTTACTTTCGTCACAACAACGAGTGACTTTTACAGATTTACTGATTTCAATTTCTCTTCCTTTCGTTCAAGGCATATGGGGTTCGCCGGCGGTCGTCTACTTCGCGAGAGAGAGGACTGAATTTTAGGGATTCAGTTTTCTTCACAGGATTTCTCTTCTTCGAATGGGGGGCTGGGGGAGAAATACAGCTTGCATTTTCGTTTTGCCATGCATTTTTTCTTTTTCTTCAATAATTCAATTTCATCTGACAATCTTTCATAGTTTTGTACAATTTGTTTGATTGGTCAAATCAAAATTTCATTAGGATATGTTGGGTATTTATATTTAACTTTAAGGCCAAATATGTCTAAAATTGTCTACAATTGACATTTTTGCAATGTCAAAAAATAAGTGACATTTTTGTAAATACAAACAAAAAAGTTGACTATTTTGATAATTTCCTCATATTATAAGAAACTAATCAGTTCAAAAATAATCAATATAGGAAACCAATTTTTTCTTTCTGAAAATCTGTTTTAAGCTTGTAGAGAAAATCTCAAGTTTCACCAGTTCGATCGACCGAACTTTTCTGAAATCCTGTAAGTTTATGAAAAATGAGGAATCCGGTATTCTCGATTTCAATACCATATATGCCTTTTGTCCAGTAAGATGATATATAACAGCAAGTTACAGTCGTACAATTAATTGGATAATAACAGAATGAACAACAAATCAACCATTGAATTTACTGCAATAAATAACAGAACAAATAATTGAAATTGCAGGAAATAAAATTTCAATCCGAGGCCTGTGTTACACAGTTTCCTTAAAACAGATTCGCCCCCTCATCGTCCGTACTTGAGGTTTAAAACGAGCGTCCATTTCCCAAGATACAACGGTAAAACCAGTAGCTTCCGAGCACCACAGAAACCACTCTGACGAATTGAACTAGTGCTTGAACTACACTACCACCAAGACAGAAATGCAGAAAAGACAGAATTCTATGCAAATGAATTTCTTGTGTATTCTAAACTTGAAAGCTTTTGCTTTGGTGTATTGAAATTAGGAAAATAAGCCACTATTTATAGGCTAGGTTACCATTAATGGCAATGACCTTTGGAGTTTCTCATCTTTTTCCTATGTGGGACAACTTCATTTTTCCCACATTAACTCCCTTTTGAATGACACAATTTGAGCCTCAATTTTATCATTCACCCAAGCATCATTTTTGGCAAGTAAGTATATAATTTCGATGTACTCACGGAGGAGAACGCAAATCAACTTTCATCTTCCAAATTGAACAACCCGGTCCCACTCAAAACTCCTGCCAAAGTCGGCCCATAACTCAGGTTTTTTTTCCCCAACAAGGAGTGGTTCTTAGGAAGCTTATGCATGGAACTGATGCTGCTGACGCTCTGAATGGAGACCTCCCCTTTCCCTTCTAATTACGTACTACTTCTTGGTAGCAATATGTCGTTTGATTTGCTGAATGAATCTGGTGTGTGTGACATTAATCACAAGTTCTATCTATGTCAGAAACTATTTTATATATTGAGACGTTTATGATCCTATGTATTTGTTGTATTAGGGTTTATTTACGTTCTTTTTATGGTTAATGAAGAAGGTTGGTGCTTTGGTATTATATAAATAACAAAATTGTCTTTGTTGTGCATAAAACATAGCCTCTTAAGTAGTAAAAAATTCATAATTACCATGAACATGACAAGTAACTAATAATCATAAAATTAGTAAGAGCATCTCCAAAAAACTATTTATAGTTTCTTGTCATGGAAAATATTGTTGGATCTCCATAGTTGGTTTTGATGTACTTTCTTTCCATTGTTTTTAATATGATCATTTCGAGTATGCAGCTACATATACATGTTATAATCAAAATTTTCATGGTATTGCTGGATTGTTTTTTTTTTTTCCTCCCTTCCCCAAGAGGCTTTCAATCTGAGATTCGGGTTCTTTGCAACAGGGTCAAGAAATTTATGGACTTTTAGTTAAATTTTATTACACCATTAAAAAATAAATTTTAAATATTATGGTTCATGCTGTAAGTTAGATAATTTCATTAGTCTGCACCAATAGAAATCGTGTGGCATTTATTTTTGCAATATATTAAATAATTCAATAGTGAATTGGAGAAATATACAAAGATAGATATTTATTTGCCTAAACAATAATCTAAAATTCAAAAACTCTTTCTCTCCCCCTCCCGACGCCTTTGACTTAGCCCCCGTTTGGCCTCCATTATAATTTTTGGAATTATATTGTTTTGAAAAATGTGTGGCTGAAAAAGAAGGAAAAATTTTTAATTTATGTGTAATATTATTATATAAAAGATCATGTGATGGAAAATAAAAGAGAGAAAAATTATAATGTAAAATAATGGAAGTAAAAGAGGGGCTTATTGTCCATTGAAATTTCTTGTCAAGTAATTTATTTCTCCATTCTTTCTTAGTCCCTGTACGTGCTCCATTTTAATTAGATTTTGGAGAAAAATGTATTTTGTAATAATAAATTTTTTAAGAATGTGTGGTTAAAAAAAGAAAGAAAAATTTTGGATTTATGCCTAATATTTTGGATTAAAAGCTAAAATTTAGAGGTGGCAAGGTCGGAGCCATCCACCCAAGCTCAACTCGACTAGGCTTGTTGACCAAGGGGACAAACTCTTTTCAACTCATAGCCCTTGCCTATAACAGTCAGCCAAGTCGACTCATGAGCTTTTTTATTCTTTTTTAGACATAATTAAGAAATTTTAGTATTTAAAAATAAAATATAAGATTAAAAATAGGAAAATTTAAGATAATTATATAAGACAATAAAGCAAGCTTGCGAAGCCCACAACTAGGGGTGGGCGCGAGTCGGACCAAAATTTTTGGGTATCTAGTAAATGGAACCATCGGGTCCAAATATAATTATGGAACCGTTGGGTTTGGTTCGATTCCGTTCGGTTCTGTACTATAATTAAATTTTTTAACATTTATAACAACATTATATAAATACAACTAATAACACGTTCAATGGTTTTGGAATGTCAGATACTAGTAAACTACTTTGTTCAAATGATCGCTACGGTCAAAACTTCGGTCGGTGGAGGTCACAGTTTCGGTTGGTGGTCACAGCGTCAGTCGACGATTGTATAGGTTTTGGAATGTCAACGAGCCTGCGAGAGTGAATGTGAGAGTCGAGACAGCGTTATGCACTTTAGTGTAGGTGTTTATGATTATTTAGTGGATTGGATCTTGTTGGGTTAAGAAATGAAACAATAAAATGGGTAATTGGGCCAAAAATTAAAAAATTAGAAATGAAATAAATTATTGCGCCAAAAATTTGGATTTAGAAATTGTTAATTTGTTTAGAAAAAATTAAAATTAAAATAATTTCATTTATTCAATATAAAAAAATTAGAAAAATTCAGTTCTTATTCGGTTTTTCGGTTCTTAGTCTAGAACCGAGAACCGAACCGTTCCCGTCGGTTCTTAATTCAGATACCCGTTCGGGTATTTAATTTGACAAGAACCGTCGAGTTCGGTTCAGTTCGGTTCGGGTTCGATTCGATCGGTTCGGTTCGGGAGATTTGCCTAGCCCTAACCACAACTATTATTTGGCTAAGCTTGCCTTGTTGAATTCGAGTCCGTCTCTATGCATATACTCTTGGTGAAACAGGTCGAGCTATTACGAGACTGGCTAGCTTGTGGAGCAAATGAGCAGCGCCATTGCATTTGGGTTTTTAATTTTTTTTCCCACCTTATCCAAGCACATGTTATGCGTAAAATACTTTTTAAGAAATAATTATATTTTTGTTCGAGCATGAGAAAGAGTACGTGATGTAGGAGGTTCATAGTGACAAAAATCATTGTTTAAAGTTTAAACACCTTCCTTCACCTTTGTTATCCCCATAATTTTACAGAGATGCTTCAGAAATAGGGATTTTAGATAGGGATTTATACAGGGATTCATATAAAACCTTGTCTAAATTCATTGTTTGACTAGCATTTCTGATAATTTTATGTTATTTATTGGCACGAACTTTATGATTTTGGCTATTTGTAAAATTTGTTTATGCTTTGATTAGTATGATACACAAATTTTTGTATCTCAACGTTTAAGTACAACAACAAATTTAAAATAGAAACTTGTAAAACTACAATCTTATTAAAAAAAACTTATAAATCTTACTTTGAAGACTCAAATAACTTAAAAATAATCATCACTTTGGAAAAATCCCCTTTATTTATTTATTTGGAAGTTGGAACAATAAATTATTTGCTTTATAATTTTAAGAATCATGCTACACGAACTTAGCCGTTGACGGTTTGGATGACCGAACATGTACACCTCGGAGATCGAGCATTATTTAATTTATGCTGAGCCCATGCACTTTCTGAAGGTTGATCAACTTGGTGGACAATTTTCTTCTGAATTCTAATTTTAATATAAATTAATAACAAGAGTTTTTTGTGGGGTCTTAGTATCTGCTGAACGTGACATTTTATATCAAGGATTAGGAAAAAAAAATACTTCCAGACGCAATCCAGTAAATAAAAAAACAATTTTTGTCTGAATTGAAACTTGAAAAACGAACCTTTCATACAAGTCTGTCCGGTTGACTCTTTTCGGTCTGCACCCTGCATCTCACTCCGTACAAGTCTGTCCGGTTGACTCTTTTCGGTCTGCACCCTGCATCTCACTCCGTACACCCTTTTCTTCTTCCTGCCCACAAAATTATGCAATTTCTTCGAGAATTGCCCAATCTCCCTCCATTAAATTGATCCCAATTCTTGAATTCTTACCCATTTTCTGATTAAAATTTGGTAATGGCTGCTGCTGCTGCATGCTGTACAAACCATGGTTCTGGCATCATCAAACTCGATGGATACATTCTGAATAGGGACACCACTAAAAGGCAAGCCCAACTTATCTGTTGTTTTAATTAGATATTTTGCACTTATGATTTTAAGATTTGATGTAATTTAGGTAGAATTAGAGAACAAATAAACAAGAATGGTTTTATTAATATTGGTTATTAGTGTCTTTCACCAGTTAACTTTCTGGGCTTGGCTCATCGTATAAAGGTCTTTAAAGAATTTGTAAAGATGAAAACTTAGATTAATAACCCTTCAAAAATATAAGATTTTCTCTCAAACTTTTCTTCTTTCAAGTGTAAATTGGCCTTTCTTGGTACACCTTTCATATTCCTAGTCCAACTCGCAGATTTGCCTCTATCAAAGCAATCATAGATGAAAATGGAATACATTTATGCCCTGTTTGTTTGGTAAGGTCGACTGTACATTTCTAATGAAATAAAAGAAACTTCAATATTGTTCATTATATTATCTAGTCCTTTCGAGTATTGCATACCCAAACATGTCCTTGTATTGCTCAAGAAACTCTATATTCACCTAGGCTGACACCCTTCAATTTCAGGCCTTGCACAGTATTTTTTGCACAAGACACCGTGCAAAGATCGTTATGCTGCTTCAAAAGGTCTCAAAGATGTTGCATTGAGATGGACACTAGAGAGTTAAGATCAAACAAAGAGCTTCCACGCCATGGAATGTTACAAAAATGCCGAGCAGAGCTTAAGGTAACATCCCATGAAGAGGAAAAGGAAGAAGATATTTCTCGAGCAACGTTGATAAGGAGAGCCATCAAATTACCAATGTACTCCATCGCTTTGATTCCTCTAGCTGTAAGTCTGTTAATTTAATTAATTTGTCCACAAGTTTTTAACATTTCCAATTTGATATGTTTTCTAACAGCAAAAGAGCTAATGATTGCAAATGAAGTAGATAACAACTCATCAAAAATCAAAAGTATGAAGGGAGTCTGTGCTCAGTATAATAAGAAGAAACTGAAACTAGGAGGCCTAAATTGCTGTTATTTACGTCATTCTCCACTTTAAAAAACAATTCTAGATGTAAATCTAAAACTTCTTGAGATAGTAAAATCGACTTTTAAAGTATTCATTGTCATAAAAATCAATTCACCAATTCTTCTGTAGTACTCGAGGATGGAAATTGATAAGAGTTTGAGCATTTGCGTGTGCGGATTCGAGTTTTTATTCTCATAAATTCAGAATTAACCAATTCCGGTTTCATCGGTTCATTTGTTGTTGGAATCAAACTTTTAGTTGCTTATGCACGTCTTTTAATTAAGATTGATAACATTTCCGCTTGCAAAAATTTCGTCATTGCAAACAGGTAGGAACTGCTGCTGCTTACTGGCAGACAGGTCAGTTTTTTGCCAGGCGGTATTTCATGCTTTGGGCCTCTTCGGTTCTCGCCATCCTGTGGATCAACTTAAGGTCAGAAACCAACTGAGAGTTTTTCCGTTGCTTCTCATTTTCATTCATTGGATTTTTCTTTTCTTTTCTTTTTTCAAAGAAAGTACATCTATGTGATAAGTGGTATTTGATTTTAAAGACGATACTGAATTTTTATAATCTGCTACAGTTCCCTCTTCATCTGTTTGATGACGTATATGCAGCAACGACGTTTATGATTTTGATACAGGAGCAGATAAAAACAAGAAAGAGTTTAGTTGTGAATTTATTTGGAAGGTGAGAATTGATCCTAACAACAATACTTGATAGTATAAATGAAGAAAATATGATCTTGTCGATTGTACTATCCAGTCGTATATAATCCTAAGTCACATGCACTAATTGGCTGATGTTGTTTTATGTTGCTCGTTGCAGTCGCACGGGAACTCATGTTGTTGCTTGGTTTGCACTCGTACTCGGCTACGTGGGCCTTAATTTGGTATCAATATTGGAGGCTAAAAGCCTGCGTTCAATGCCATTATTTTTTTCTGCTGTTTTTTGCGGCTACATATATCAGGTACAACTAATCTTCTGGACGTCTAAAGATCAATACTTACAGGGGATTGCATTCTCATTTAGTTACAGATCGCCTCTATGAATCATTTTTCCAGATGAAATTGGGTCGGCTATATGAGATATACTCATTTTCTGTGAAAAAATAATATGTTGCAGTGTCCACCATATCGTTTGAGTTACCAAGGACTTGGAGAACCGTTAGTCTTTGCGGCATTCGGCCCATTTATCACCATTGCTTATTATTTGCTTCAAAGAACCACAAGGTACACATTTTTGTTCATTGCCTGTAACTTTGTAAAATGTCAAAAACCAATGTCTACTAATACTATCTTCTAGTATTATGATACAGTGAGCTGCCCATTACTAGCACAGTTGTGGCAGCATCCATTCTAGTCGGTTTTACAACATCCTTGATCCTTTTCTGTAGTCATTTTCATCAGGTTCAACTGTCTCTCTCTCTCTCTTTCTTTCTCGATTATTCCATATAGCTACATTTCTGTCTGAGAAAAATAATGGAATGTTCAGATCAAGGATGATATGGCTGTCGGCAAAATTTCCCCTTTGGTGAGTAGAGCAGACACACGTTTACTAAGCTTAAGAATCAGTAAAACTTACATTTAGATAACTTTTTTGTTTTCAAACATGTTTGTTCAAGTTAAAGCAAAGAAAGTTGCTCATTTTGAAACATAACTCATTTCCAATTTAATTAATCGACAATATATTTATTCTGGAACTCACCTACTCAAGTAAATCTTTAAAGCTTCGGTAAATACCATAGATAGGTAGTCAAACTGTCGAAGGAACCAATCCCGTATCCTTTTCCATTCAATTCCAGGTCAGACTTGGTACTGAAGCAGGTGCAAAAGTAGTGAAAATCGCTATGGTTGCACTCTATTCACTTCTATTTATTTTTGGAGTCGGCCAAATTCTTCCTTTACCATGTGTTGTAAGTATTTCTCTCAACATCTTCCTTTACCGTGTGTTTTAAGTATTTCTCACGTTATCTTTCTTGAGACGTGAGGGATTCAGTTAGGGTATGTTTGGTATGCTAGATTAAACAAGATTGTGCGAGATTATAAATAAAGCACATGATAAAGTTTATCATTTATCCTATGCAATTCTATTGAGTCAGCATACCAAACATACAACGAGGCTATTTCTGGGCACTTTTTGATATAGGTGTTATCTTGTTCCAGATTCTTTGTGGTTTGACACTACCCTTGGGAAATTTAGTTGTTGGCTTTGTTGAGGATAACCACAATGTTAGTACAAATACTTTTACGGATGAATCCTATTTTACTATCAAAATAAGTAACTTTTTATTTATAATTTAAACATGTTTGGACACAGAAAATTACTTTAGGTGATGGTCTTAACAGGACAAAACAAAGATCTTCATGGCAAAATATTATTGTGTGAGATTGCATACCATATTTGGTGCTGCATTGGCTGCCGGGCTGGTGGCTGCAAGGATGTACGCTAGGAAACCAATTTTCGTTTGATGATTTTAAATTTGATCCCTGTCGATCGTCTTTTGATTTTTTTAATTTATGTTTCTTTACTTTTATTAAATAAATTTGCAGTATTTTCATCTTAAAACACGCTTCTCTCATTTTTATATTTAATCTATCGTATTGAAGAGGTTATGTAGAGCTTAATTGTCTAACTTCTCATACTCCCCATTTTTCATGCTGCATTCTTTTGCATTCGACTAAAATAAATTTTCATTTGTCGATTAGTTTGTATCTATAAAATAACTGACGCCAAATTGGAACCCCTAGAATGATTTGTTGGACCGCTACAATTCAATTATTTTAATAATACATATTTTTGATTTTTTAATATGTAATAAATACTACAAAATCTTTGTCATGTATTAATTTCGTGTTATTAATTCTCAATTAATTAAATTTTACCTTATCTAGATTCACTAAATCTTGACTTGATGAATCTTGATGTACATGAATTTATAGTTATCATAGATGAATTTATTTCTATTCATGTATTTAAGTTTTTTAATGAGTGTTTAAATTTATGTATTTGCAATTAATTCTTATGCAACAAATGTAGTATAGAAAGTTGCTCATTTGTAGTATTTCATCATAACAAAAATTTGAATTAATCATAAAATTGAGTTTTGAGGGTACAAATTTTTTCTCTTAAATTTCTATCGTAAAATTTTATTTTCTTTAGTTTTTTGAAATTCATTAAATCCTCCCAATAAATTGTATCAAATATTACTTTTACAAGAATTATTTTTTGATGATTTTAACTCTATTACAGTTTAATTATTTCAATAATATATTGCTTTTTGTTTTTCAATTTGCAATAAATGTTACAAAATTCTTATCATGTATGAATTTTTAGTGTTATTAATTCGCAATTAATTAACATTTACATTAATCTAGACTTGATGAAACTTGATCCATATGAATCTAGAATTGTTATAGATGAATTTGTTTTTATTCATGTATCTCGAAATGTGACCACCTAAAATTTAAAAAAATCACGATATTGGAAAACAAGAAATTTGTAAGAGTGACCAAGTGAAAGGCGAGAGACAGTTATCATTAATAACTAAATGATATATATAAAGATATTAAAAGTCGAGGAGCGTTCAAGAATTAATCAAGATTTAAAACAAACACAACAAACAGTAAAATAAAGTGCAGAAAATTGTAAAATGATCACAAGATTTTTTGGGCCGAAGCTCCAGAGGTTCGGCGACCACTTCTGACGCCTATTCCCTTGTTGAGCATCCATTAAAATGGATAAAACTCGATTGCACTATAAAACCCCAAAAATCAAGCAGTAAAATACAAGAATATTTCAGCAGTACAACAGAACTAAAGTCACCAATACTTGTCTCAAGAGAAATCACAAGGCATAATAACATCCACTAAGGAATCAGCCCAAGATCACACAAATCTTTCGATACCCGCCACTGCTCACTTTAGCGATGTCAATGGGCCGAGTCGAGCCGGCTCGGCTCGTTACCCTACGAGCTCGGCTCGTGGCTCGGGCTCGTTTGGCTCGTGGGTGGGGACGAGCCGAGCTCAAGAGCTCGAGCTCGGCCCGCGAGCTCGGCTCGCGAGCTCGGCCCATGAGCTCCTTTTTAATTTTTTATACATGTTTTCTTTCTAAATATTTTTTAAAAAATACAATTTTGATAAATTTTTATCTTATAAGTATTTTTATTTTGTAAACAATTTATTTAGATAAAGTATGTTTTACTAATAACTTATAAGTTATAATAAGTAATTTTAATTATAATGTATTTTTTTTATGATTTTATCTTATAAATAATACTTACTTATAACTTATAAGTTTTTTTTAATTATAATTTAATTTTTTACTTATAAGTTATAAATAATTTTTAGTTAATATATTTTAATTTTCAAGTTTATTTTGAAGAAAACATATTGATTGAAAATCATTATTTTATAAATGATAAAATTAAATATGATATGAGAAATTGTAAAATGATTTTTCCAAATATTTTTCCTTTTTAAAATAATAAAAATAATAAAATATAAACCCTCCTCTTTTATCCGGACTTGGGACCGGCTACTTCAATAGTTCTTTTTTCGAGTAGGCGGAGTTAAAAATTGTACACGAACAAAACAACTTGTTACGTGTACAATTTTTTTTAAAAAATTATAAAGGTATTAAAATAAAAATTCATCATAAATATGATTAAACTAAATATCACTTACTTGACTACATGCAATTTCGGCATATTTATTTTGCAGTCGAAAATGAGCGTCTTGCCAGTCCTTCACGCACATTAATGCTTCCAAAACATCTTCTT
>NC_036251.1:623173-642101 GCF_002742605.1 Olea europaea var. sylvestris | reverse complement strand
TTAGCATAAGGAATTTTAGACATTCTTTCAAGTTCATCTCCAGTTTTAGGACACGAATCAGATGTTAATATAAAGTGATTAGCAAGGGGTAAAGTCACAAGTTTACAATCAAACATATTAAACCTCTTTAGGATCTTATTCACATAATCTTGTTGACATAAGAACAAGCAATCAGATTTCTCATCTCTAATAATTTGCATACCAAGTATTTTCCTAGCAGGACCAAGATCCTTCATATCAAATTTTGATTTTAATTTGTGTTTGATATCATCAATTTCAGATTTATTGGCACTAGCAAGAAGCATATCATCAACATAAAGCACAAGATACAATGAATCTTTACCTCCACTTCCTTTACAATAAAGACATGTATCATAATTGCTTCTACTAAACCCAAGCTTCAAGACAAATGAATCAAATCTTTTATACCATTCTCTTGGAGCTTGTTTTAGGCCATATAATGATTTTTTCAACAAACACACAATTTTTTCAGGATTTCTTTTAATAAATCCTAGAGGCTGTCTGATGTAGATCACTTCATCCAATTCACCATACAAGAATGCAGTTTTTACATCTAATTGATCAAGTTTCCATTTAAATTGCACAACTAAAGCAAGAATACATCTTATAGTTGTATATTTAACCACGGGGGAAAAAATCTCATCATAGTCCACACCCTATTTTCGTGTGAAACCCTTAGCAACTAGTCTAGCTTTGTATCTAACATTATTAATGCCACCTTCCCCCTCCTTTATTTTATAAATCCACTTGCAATCAACTAGTTTCTTATCCTTTGGTTTGTCAACCAATTCCCAAGTTTCATTCTTATATAAGGAAGACATTTCTTCTTCCATAGCACTCAACCACCACTTAGAATCTTTAGATATCAAGGATTCATGATAGGAACTAGGTTCAGTTTCAATTTCTTGTTGGTAAGTGAACAATGACACAAAGTCATCACTGTTGAACCTAGCCGGTGGTCTAATTTGCCTCCTATCCCTATCTCTAGTGAGTTGGTATTCATCTAGAGGTATATTTATGTCATCACATAAATCAGGTTCGACCAAATTAGGCTCATTTTCATTCTGGTCAGCCTCATTAGTTGCTGTTTCTAAGGGGAAAGAACTGGTATTATCTATTTTAATAGGCTCCACCTCAATTTGGACATCATTTTCAGTTAAATTTCCCTTTTTCCCTTCCAAACATAGCATACATGATTGATTAAAGACCACATCCCTTCTTATGATAATCATGTAACCTTTTTCCCCATAAACCCACAGCCTCTAACTTTTAACATTTTCAGCATAGCCCAAAAACACACATTTAAGTGATCTAGGTTCAAGTTTACCAACGTTTTGATGAGCATATGCAACACAACCAAATATTTTCAAGCAAAAATAAATCACAGACTTTTGTGTCTACATAGATTCAGGCACATAAAGCACTTGTAGGACTTCTAATAATCAAATATGCAGCAGTTTTAACAGCTTCACCCCAAAATAATTTGAGCAAGCCCGAACTTAAAAGCATGCATCTAACTTTATTCAACAAAGTTCTATTCATTCTTTTTGCAATGCCATTTTGTTGGGGTGTGTATGTTACAGTCCTATGTCTTAAGATGCCATGCAACTTGCAAAAATTATTAAACTCATAATTGCAAAATTCAAGTCCATTGTCCGTTCTCAAAATTTTGATTTTCAAATCAGTTTGATTTTCAATTTGGGTTTTCTAATCTTTAAATGTAGTAAATGTTTCATCTTTAGTTTTCAAAAGAAATACCCAAAATTTTCTTGAGAAATCATCAATAATAAGCAAGTAATACTTGTAACCAGACAATGTGGGGGTGGATGCAGGACCCCACAAATCAGCATGTAAGTATTCTAGAATTTACTTTGATTTATGAGTACTAGTGGGAAAATGTAATTTAACTTGCTTTCCAATTAAACATTGTTCACATTTAGCAAATTCACCAATATTCGATTTTCCAAATACACTTTTATTTTGTAAAGTCTTTAAACCTTTTACCCCAATGTGAGCAAGTTTACAATGCCACAATTTTGCAAGGTTAAATTCATCATCTAAAATAGCTGCTGAAAGACCCAATAAAGGTTTTGCATTTAGAAAGTATAAACCATATCTCTTTGGGATAGAAGTGAATCAAGTGATCAAATCACTATTCCTAAAGATTTTAATGTGTCCTTGACGCAATTTTATGTCAAACTCCATGTCATCCAACATTCTTAGAGACACAAGGTTTCTTTCTAATTCAGGAACAAATCTAGCATCTTTTAATAATAAAACTGTCATTTTTCAAAAGCAATTTTATTGTTCCAATACCTTTCACTTTGCAGATCATGTTGTTTCCCATAATAACTTGGCCTCCTTTTGTTTGTTCAAAATCCAAAAAATAGTTTTTATTAGGGCATATGTGGAAAGAGCAACCCGAATGAAGAATCCATTCATGATTCACGTTCCTTTCAACATTTACAAGAACCAGTCCATTATCAATTTGTTTCTTATCATAGGACATAACAGCATTACCTTCACTTAGCTTCTATCCTTTCAAATCATTTTGCTTTTTGTAACAATCCTTTGCAAAGTGACCCAACTTACCACAATAAAAATATTTCTTTTCATTTGCCTTTGTTTTGGATTTCATTTTGTCATTGTTCCTTTTCTTAGGGTCACTTTGAAAGTTTGAATGGAAATTAGATTTACCAACATTTTTCCCCTTTAACAAAAGATTTTCTCCATTTTGATGGTTGATGCAATCTGATTTTAATTCAAGAACCTTATTTCTTAAGGCATTTATGGTGATATCTGTGGTAAGCTCATCTCTTTCATATTCCAATGCATTTGTTAAGTCTCTATGCCTATGACTAATGGAGTTTAACAAGACCACAGCCAGCTGATCCTCAGATAATTTCTCATCACAGTTGGCAAGGTCCTGGGTCAGTTTTGTAAATCTGTCCAAGTTTTCATCCAAGTCAACCAAAGGGTCCATTTTGAAAGAAAAGAATTGTTTTAGCAAAAAACATTTGTTTGGAACAGTTTTTGGCTCATATTGAGCTTTCAATCTGGTCCACAATTCTTCAGGAGTTTTAATTTCACCTATACACCTGATCACATTGTCCGAAAGGTACAAGAAAATAGTACTCCATGCTATTGCTTCTAACTCAGTTCTTTTAGCAACAGACATTTCAGTAGGCTATGAATTATCTAAGGCTTTAGCACATTTCGTTTGCATTAAGGTAGCCCTCATTTCTGGCTCCACATATTAAAGTCCCTCTCCAATTAAACATGCTCAATTCAAACTTAGTAGTGGCCATGACAAGATTCAACAAGAAAGTTCACAATACACAAGTTTGATTTCAAGAACACATACAGACACACAATAAAAATACTGCAGGCAGACTAGGGGATCAGGGGCCAATGACCAATGCACTTATACAATTTTCACAAACAGTAAACACTTAGCACTAAGTATAAGAGGCAGAATCACAAAGAACGGAGATATCAATTCCTATAGACTCTACTGTAAAAACTAATTACAGAATGCAGTAAAGATCTCACCAAACGAGTTTGATAAAACTCAATTTCCACCAGCCAATGTTTATTGCAGTTTGAAGGAAAGTTTCAGAATCCAGTCAATTCATAGGAATTAGAGACGCTCCAGTAGTCCAAGATTGCTCTGATACCACGGAAAAGTCGAGGAGCGTCTAAGAATTAATCAAGATTTAAACCAAACACAACAAACAGTAAAATAAAGTGCAGAAAATTGTAAAACGAACAAAAGATTTTTTCGGCCGAATCCTCAAGAGGTTCGGCGACCACTTCTAACGCTTATTCCCTGTTGAACATCCATTAAAATGGATAAAGTTCGATTGCACTATAAAGCCCCAAAAAACAGACAGTAAAATATAAGAATGTTTCAGTAGTACAACAGAAATAAAGTCACCAAGACTTATCTCAAGAAAAATCACAAGGCATAATAACATCCACTAAGGAATCAGCCCAAGATCACACAGATCTTCCAAAACCTGCCACTGCTCACTTGCAAATCTCACAGATTCTTGTAAAGATAACACCTAGCAGTCCACAACTATATGGGTCTATCACGTTACAAAAGATTTCTCAACATTCATTCACTGGAACCACCAAAATATGTGAGCCTTAATAACCAAAAATGGAATTCTCACATAGGAAAGAAAACGACCAGAAATCTGACCCAAAACCAAGAATATTCTCCAGATAAGAACCCATTTATCACCTAGAATAATGGTTTTCATGCAGGGAAGAAAGAGAGACCAGATACGGGCTTCCAAGATGAAGAATAGTGTCTCTCAAATCTGAAAATCATTCCCAGCAGCAAGAATAGATTCTGTCTCTCGATTCACAGCATTACATATGCATTTAATCACTATAATCACTCAAGTATTGGAACCCTAAATCACCAAGAAATTAGGAATTCTTGTAGAGAGAGAAAGGGACGAGTCGGACTCAACAAGAAGAATAATTTCTGAATTCGGACTCAACAAGAAGAATAATTTCTGAATTTTTCTCCCCTCAGAATCTGCCAGTCAATGGAGTCACTCCAGATTTATATATTGCAAGTCACTAGCATAAGATTGGACAGCCACAATAGTGCCGCTTGTCAAGATCTTGTTGATTGCCTCAACTAATAGAGTTGCTATTTGTAAAACATGTTTTCTTCAATTTTGGAAGCACATCTTTTACTGCCACAGGTTTAATTCTCAACAATCTCCACATTGCTTCCAAAACTTAAGGCTATAGTGCACCTACGAGCTTCACCAACATTTATAATGCCATTTGCTCCAAGTACCTGTACAATCAATGAAAAGAATCAATAGATAACATCTTTAAACAGTTTTGAAACTTATTTAAAGGTATCACCTTAGTTCCCATATTTGATGGATTATACAAAGTAGGAATTTTATTTATTTTCAGCAATCCTTTTGATATAATATCCTTTGGACACTGCTCGAACTGCTCCCTTTCTTTGGTTGCTCAAAGGTATTTTTCTTTATTTTCCTGTGTATCCGCTCACTCATTTGTGATTACTTCCTTAAATTATTCTTTTAGTTATCGATTTGATTTATCCCATTNCTCGTGGCTCGTTTTAGGCGAGCCGAGCCTACGAGCCGGCGAACTACTCGGGCCCATTGCCACCACTAGCTCACTTGCAAAGATAACACCAAGCAATCCACAACTATACGAGTATGTCACATTACAAAAGATTTCTCAACATTCATTCACTGGAACCAGTAACCATTATATATATGCCAAAGGTAAAAGACTCTCATCAGCTCGAGCAAATTAGTACAATTTATATATATGCCAAAGGTAAATGTATTCGAGTGAGTTTTATTTATTTGCTACACATTTTTGTTCTCGGTGCTACATCAAATTTATTCTCTAGAAAGAGAGAAATACTACTAAATTTGTGAATTGTCACGTACAATGTTTCTTGAGTTAAAATAAGAAAGAGATAGTTGAGTCATATTAAGATTACTCCATCGTGAGTCCTTTGCAAAAGATCAAATTCATAAATTCCTTTTAACGTTGCAAACTAATGAATTAGTTGATTGTGTTACATGTACATTGTAACTTTACAAATGTGATTATCAATCAATGAGGTGATAAAATATAATTGAGTCGAAATATCACTAACCAACCCACATTACATTAGTACAACTATTCAAGTGATAAAGAGATTTTGAGAGTGTTAATCAATTCTTGAATATGTTTGAAAAAATTAAATAGAGGAGGAAAAGAGTCAAAGGATATGTTTGAAAAAAAAAAAAAAGAAGGAGAGTGGGCCCAACTGATCAGCAGACGCGTCAAAGAATATGTTTGAAAAAAAAAAAAAAAAACAAAGAGTGGGCCCAACTGATTAGAGGACAATAAATAGAGGAGGAAAAGAGTCAAAGGATATGTTTGAAAAAAAAAAAAAAAAAAGGAGAGTGGGCCCAACTAATTAGACCAATAATTAGAGGAGGAAAAGACCAGCAACACTGGTTCAGTGCCTTCGTTGCTCGTTAGAATAGCCATCACGCTTTTCAGTGAAATTATAATTATGAAACAAAATCAGAGGTACTTTCTAACACTTGTGACAATACTTTTTAAATTTAAGTATTAGACATACCTCCTAATAATTTTTGAATTTTTGAGTCATATCACGTAAAAATGAGATTGATGTACTTAAAATCTCGTTGCAAAGAAGAAGATGATTTTTTTATTTTATTTTATCAATGGTTATATTTTAATTTGTTTAGAAGCGAGCAACAAAAATAGAATTTAATTTCTTATATACAGAATACGTATTCAATACTTAACATAAAATGAATACGCTCATTTGATCATTCATAGACTACTGTGTGGTTAAATTTTATTTAAATTATAAAAGAAAAATGTTTATATTTTAACAAATTATTTTATTAAATGCTTGGTTATGATTTTTTACCCTAAAAAATTAATTTTTTGACAAATACTTTCTTAAGTCAGTCGTCATTTTTGACTTTTTCTTTAATAGGTAGGATCCACTTTTCTCTCTAACGTTCAAAAAATCAATTCTCATAATCACTATAAAACAAGCCTTTAGTTTATAAGTTTATGTAACGACCCAATTTATTTATTTTTTTTTTGAAAAAAAAAGGTTTTGAATCGATACCAAATTTTTTTTTTTTTATACATGGATTTATGTTAGTATTATCCTTTAATTAAAGTATAATTATCATGCAATGTCCAGAATGTACGTAATTCAACTTTAGCACTAAATTTCTCTACAAAAACCATACAGTACATAAAAACTACCATGCACAAATTAATTGATAAAATGAACAATTATCAATTTCTATCAAATTTTCATAAGTAACGAATTGATGAGAAATTCTTCTAAAATCAACTTACATTTCCAGTGACTCATTTCCCATTGTCAATTTTCTAAAGAGATCTTAATACATGCATCTTATTCTAAATAATTAAAATAAAACTTTTGTGCCACTAATGTAAAATAACACTTAAAGAAAAATCAAACAATTTAAATATGCGCAAATATTATTAACCAATTTCTGTACCTTTGTTAAGATAAGGAAATAAGCATAATAGTTCATTTTCTTTTCCTTCAGTGAGTAGAACATGGCATTAAACTTCCCTAATTTAATATCATTATAATGAATTTCATTAATTGAGTATGCATGGAACTGTCAAACAATCACCCGTCTTTAAAATCTCCAAAATTGACGTATAGGACACCCAAGGGAGACAAATGAAGGTGTGGAGTGGCAGGGACATCATTATCTTGACCCTAGGTTTCCATCAATTCGGGGAAAATTATAGAGAAGTACAAACATAGCATGCAATATTTTTATTTATATATGAACTTATACCTATGCAGTAATCAATGTAATTTATTTCCCTTTTCTCTTCCATCATATAGAGACACAAGGCATAACATATCACTAGAAATTAAATGATTCACATGCAATATATTTTCGCTTCCTTCAACGTGTAGTGCATGCCCTCGAAAGTCAGAATATAAGTAATTTAACATCATCTTTGACATAAACTAAATAGTAATACATGTCCAGTTACTTTCTAACGACTAAATCGGTAAAAAAAAAACCTTTAATTCAAAATTTATTTAAAATGCAGATTACATATATTCATCTGCAATTAAGCATGTACGAAAATTTATTTGTAACTAAATGTCTATTGTAATACTTGAAATAAATAAAAATTACATGATACTTAAATCTTTATCCAGCGAAAACAAGGCACCACTACGCCATCGAACCACCACGCTCCGTCACGACCCGATCTAACCTGTGAGGTGTAGGGAAAAGGGTGAGTACATGAAAATACTCAATAGGATATAACATTTTAATGGTGCGATCCCAAATAATAATTTTAAAACATGTGTTAGAATGTCATACCGTCACTTAACTTTAAAATCCGATAAGAGATCACATCATAACATTTCATTTCATTTCATTGTACCGGAATGGCCATATCATTCATATCATAGCATTGATATCATAACTTTAACTTTCATGAGTATAAAATTCGTCAACATGTGAAAAAAAAATAATTAAACGGGACATAAAAAAATACTGCACCTTATATCCTACCTTGTTAAACTGCTTTAATTTTTGAAAGATAAAACAAGAATCGCGTTCCCTTCTTTCCTTCTTTTTTATTTCTGCCTCTACTATCACTGTGAGCAATGCACGTATATTTTTGTGTGTCTATTTCGTGTGGTGCATTCCATATACATAGACAGTTGCACCCTAAATTCTGAAGTCTATGTATTATGGAAGAAACGTGTAAAAGTGGGATATGATTATCGATAAAATAGGGAAACGGATATTTTGAATTAAAGATATTTGACTAAGTCTTGTCACCCAATAGCCATGCGTTACAGTAAATGTGGGCATCCCTAAATTCAAAGTTCTAGTAAGATAACAACAATAGATAAAGTTCTCAACCACCACTCACATCCTTCCATATCCTTCTCGTTCTCTCTCCATTTTTTATTATAAAATTATTATTTAATCAATTAAAACCTACCAAAAGCCACTCTCTTTTCACGTGTCTCCCTCATTAAGTCTTTAATTCATTAAACAACACAATTAAAATATAATTTATAGCTACATCTTTCGACCTCAATAACTTAGTTTTCGCTAATCCAAATTAACTTTTTCTCGAACCTAAAATGCATGATTAAATACGAGCTTTCCAACGGGCCCAATATTTATATACTTATTGTCACTCTGTCAATATCTACATTTTAGCCTAAATTATATTAAAATTTACTTTATATACACTTTAGTCCCTAAACTTTCAAAATATTAAATTATAACATACATAATTTAAATTCTATTCTACGAAATGTCGGAATATTATAGTTTATATATGTGATATTTTTATCAATAAGTTTGTAATTGTTAATATTTTAATACATATAATTCAAAAGGAGTGTATATCCCATAAATAAAGGTGGTGTGAAATGGTAGTAACGCCGGCACATCAACGTCTTAGGCGCCCTTGTCTCCTGCATCTTCCAGGTGCAATGTTAGCCCGAGCTGTGCTATTTGCACAGGGTGCTGTGCACGGGGTGTGAGACATGGGGGTGGACCCCACAGCCTGTGCAAGGAGAGTTTTCCATGTTAGCCCACCCCTTCTTACACAAAATTTTCACACATTGAGCCCCGCCACAAATAATTCGCTGACCGAGCCCACATGTTCACATTCTGTATCTTCTCTTTCCTATATAAGAATTTTCGCACATTGGCGGCTCCGCCTAAGTGAAATACCTCTAGATAGCCTAAATAAAAGGGAGTTTTGTAAGATTAGACCAAAAAATATAAACATTTAAATAATAGCGTTTGAACAATAACTTTTCCAAAAATACCCCTTATTGTGAAATTGCAACCAAAGCCACTACAATATATAAAAACCTTCAATTAGGTCCTCAAAGAAATATAGATAAAAAATCTTTAATAAATTTAACCCCAAATATTATACAAAATTTTATTGATCTAAAAAACGCAACAGAAAATGAATTAAATTATTTAGAAGAAGATCTGAAAGGATTCTTCACAAAATATTTAGATCCAAAATTAAAAAATAAAAATGTTTCTATAGATTATAATACAATCAAAACAAAAAATGATATATATAAACTAATTCTTAACATCAGAAGAAGAATTAGAGAACTAAATATAATTATTAAAGAAAAAGTTTTAATAAAAAATAGTGAATTTTATAAATTCTATTGTGATATTTTAACTACTTATGAAGATTTTAATTGGTTCAAAAATCTAAACCCCTCCGCTGCACACTCCGAAGAAATGGTATCAGAGTCATGTTACGAACCAAAAATTATGATGAATATAGTAGATGAAGAAAATATAATTGAAGAATTTTTGAAAAAGGTTGAAAAACATAAAAAACCTAGTTATCCCTATTTACCTAAAAACACCACAAATGAAAGTTTTGAGGATATACACAAAAATTAGAAAATCTAGAATATAATCTACAAGTAGGAAATGCTCTTTTAGATAAAAATTTTAAAGGAAAAGATAGGATTATAATTAATCCATCTCAAGATTTTAGGATAACACAAAAGGAAAATAATAAAGGGAAAAAATATGAAGAAAAATAATATATGATTACAGATGTAAAAGAAATAGAACAAAAATTCTTAGAATCTACAGGTGAAGAGTATGAAGAATATAAAAAACAGTTAGAAGAATTAACTGAAAAAATGAAAAATACAAAGATGAATACTTATCCATCTTCAAGTCAGAATATAAAAGTAGAATTCAGTAGTGATGAAAAACAAGATTATCCTTATGGTATCCCAATACCTGATAAGGATGGTATTTACCAATATAGAAAAACACAGAAAAAATAAACTAGAAATGTAAGAAAATAGTCCATAAAAGAAGTAAACCCAATGAAATCTTATAATGAACCAATCCACACAACAGGAGTATGGTTAGACCTAGACTGTGTAGATAAAAATAAAGCTATTGAAACATGGATGAAAAACACAGATTTAGCAATACAATTTAATAAATGGGAAACATATATAGCTTTTGGATTTATCGAACATACATTCAGAGGAATTGTTTTTGAATGGTGGAGAAAATTACCAGAAACTATTAAAGGAAGGATAAAGTATGGAGCAGGTAGAACTGATGTATTAGATAATAGGAATACTTTAAATGAACAAAATATACAGGAAATATTAAAAAGGTTTGAAAAAATCTTAAGAACAGAATTCTTAGGAGATAAGTATACTTCTAATGATGAAGAAAGAAAACAAGATGAATATAATCAATGAATGATAGCAATGGAAAATTTAAAGATATGTGATATGTGTGAATTAGAAAGATATACTTGTAAATTTGAAGAAATATACTATATATTAAACCAAGGAGATTATCATGAAAATAAACCTATATTAAGATCTTATTTTACGAAGTTACCATTCCCATGGGGAATTAAGTTATAAAAAGAATATGAAAAATTATTACCTCTAGGAGAAGAGGAAGGAATAAAAATAGATAGTCTTAGAAGTAGGATTGGATTTATAAAAAGAATGATAAGTATGTGGTGCAGAGAAGTTTTAGAAAAAAAAAACATATAAAATAAGAAAAAATTCATTATGTTGTTACAAAAATATTGGCCAAGTTGAACAATTTGGATGCCATAAGAAGAAATATAAATCGTATAAGAAATATAAAAGAAAATTCAAAAACTATAAAAAAATTCAAGAAAAGAAATTTTAAATCACACAAAAAATATTTCAAGAAAAGAAATTGGAATAAAAAATTTAAACCAAGAAATATTAAAAAATGTAGATATTTTATATGTAAATCAAGAAGGATATAAGAAGAATCTTCTTGTCCTCATAGATACTGGAACAGATAAAAGTCATGTAAATGCTAAATTTGTTAGTCATTTAATAGACTTTGAAATATCAGAACCATATATATATAAGGATTATTTAGGAAATAATCTTGAAATAAGAAAATATGTTAAGTTTCCTCTTATATTTATAGGAGAAGATCATAAAAAATATAATAAAGAAATAATTCTATATAAAGATGAATTATATGGAGTAGATCGTTCACTTATTCTATTAGGAATGAACTTTTTTGAAAAATATAGTCCTTATAAAATCTGCTAAAGATATTTAAAGATAACGGTTGATGATAACCCAATCATCATA
Source organism: Olea europaea var. sylvestris (assembly GCF_002742605.1). Lineage (NCBI taxonomy): Eukaryota > Viridiplantae > Streptophyta > Magnoliopsida > Lamiales > Oleaceae > Olea > Olea europaea. Next base: position 630,340 of record NC_036251.1, on the reverse strand, counting down.
TCAAGAATAGATGAAAATATGAAATCATTGTTATCATGGAAAGAGCAATAAGTACTAATCCCATGAGTTCATTTATTGAAATTACACTTAATATAAAAAGCTATTGTAGAATTAAATTTCGTGCTTACTTAGATACAGGAAATACAATAAGCTTATACTTATCAAATGTACTACCATTTGAATATTGGATATACAATTCAAAAAAGATAGTCACTGCTACAATAGCAGGTGAAAATAAGGTAATATACAGCAAATATGCTAAGCAAGTACCTTTTCTAATTTCCTTTAGAGAAGTATTTGTTGATACGATATACATGTCAACCACAATTGGATGTGATATTTTATTAGAACAAAATTTCCTATTAAAATATGCACCATTTACACAATATATTGATAAGTATATGTTCACAACACCTAGTGCACATAAAATATTTACACCAAAAACAAATAAAGCTGTTACAATAGCATATACAGATATAAACCATCAGAGTTCCTTAACGCAACATGGTGGATGTTGGAGTACAGAAAAATTTAAACCAATTACAGTCTTAAAAATGACAACAGAAAATAGGATTGAAAAATTAAAAAAAGAAATTTCTGAAACATATTCTGAAAATCCATTAGAAAAATGAAATACAGACAAAATAAAGGCAAAAATAGAATTAACCAATCTAGACACTATTGTTAGAGTCAAACCCATGAAATATAGTGTTGATGATCAAAATGAATTTAAAGACCAGATAAAAAAATTGCTAGAAGCCAAATTAATTAGGCCTAGTAAAAGTCCACATAGCAGCCCAACTTTTATGGTTAGAAAACATAGTGAGATAAAAAGAGGAAAAGCCAGAATGGTGATAAATTACAAAAAAATAAATGAAATTACTAAATTTGATGGACACTACTTGCCAAATAAGGACACCCTTATTAAACAAGTACAGAACAAAAAGATATTTTCAAAATTTAATTGTAAGTCAAGGTTTTGGCAAATCATGCTTACAGAAGAAAGTAAACCACTAATTGCATTTAGTACCCCCAATCCTTTAGGACAATACAAATTGAATGTAATGCCATTTGGGTTGAAAAATGCACCACAAATATTTCAAAGAAGAATGGATGAGGTAATCAAACCAATTACTCATTTCTGTATTGCATATGTAGATGATTTTCTTATTCATTCAAATCATATTAATGAACATATTGAACATCTTGAAAAATTTTGTTATATTATGAAAAAACATGGTATTACACTTTCTCAAAAGAAAGCTGAGATAGCTAGAACAGAAATAGAATTTTTAGGATTATTTATAAAAGAAGGAGAATTGCAATTACAATCTCATATTGGAGAAAAACTTCAAAAATTTCCTAAAGAAATCAAAGATAAAAAATAATTACAAAACTTCCTTGGTATACTAAATTATGCTAAATGATTCATTGAAAATTGTGCCAAATTGAAAAATTATTTTCTTCCAAAATTAAGAAAAAATATAATATGATTTTGGGAAGAACAAGATTGTGAAAATATAAGGAAAGTAAAAGAAGAGTTAAATGTATTGCCCAAACTTATAATACCACAAGAAGAAAATTTCTTTATCCTTGAAACTGATGCTTCAGATAATTACTGGAGAGCAGTATTAAAGGTTAAAAAGAATCATAAAGAATATAAATGTGAAAAGAATTGTTCTTGTCCGGAGATACTTGCAGGTTATACATCAGGAACATTCAAAGAAATTGAAACAAGATATGAGATGAACAGGAAAGAACTCATTGCTGTAAAAAGAGGAGCTCAAAAATATGAAGATTACCTATTACCAAAGAAGTTCTTGATTAGAACTGATAATACTCAAGTTAAAGTATTTTTGAAAAATAATGTTGATCCATCTATTGTCAATAGATATATTATTAGGATACAAATTTGATTTTCATATTTCAAATTTGATATTGAATATATAAAAGGTAAAACTAACTTTCTTCCTGATTATCTTAGTAGGGATAGAGCTAGAACAATTAAGGACGAAAGTCCAAATACTTGAGATAAAAGTTTCCTATTTGGAAACACAAATTCAAAATATCCAAGATAGCCTCCGAGGAAAAAATATAGCCCTTGAGGCAGAAGTTACTTGTAACAAATCTAGTATCCCTTTGTAGGGACTTGTAAATACTAGTGCTCTCCCCGAGGATAAAGGGAACGAAAAGAAGGTAATATGAACCCCTTCATAGGGAAAACTTGAACCTATTACTGGTAATAAAGATATTCAAGATATCAAAAGAGAAGGTAGCTCCTCACAGAGCCAAACTCAATCTAAACTTTCTATTGAAAGGATAGATACAAAAGATATTGTCAAAATATGCCATGAAGCAAAAATTTCCAGAAAAGATAACCATGAAGAAGTAACACTCTTTATTGCTATTTTCAATATTTTATCAGATTGGTATTTGGAGATTGGAAAGTAGATGAAAACTCTCCACTACTCAAAATACAATAAGATAAATTTTTATCCAGGAGCACCAGCCAACTGTGTACGAAATTGTTTTGAGATAGAAAATATACTTTGTATATATCCTAGCAAAGATCTCAAAGAGATAGCTCAGCTTCCAACCAACATCAGGAAAGCTGTTAAAAGATATACTAAAGTTGTCAAGATAACAAATATATATATCAGATTCCATTCAACAACAATGGAATGGGATCCCGTTCTTGAATATATGCATCCATCGTTCCATGTAATCAAAATGGGACTTACAAATCAATATTTTTTACCAACCAATCAAAAGGTTATTAAAAATGGATATCAAGATATTCTAAATATGATGCTCTACAGAATAGCAAAAGGGTACAAAGAGATATTTGAACATGTAACCCAGATTATTAATGAGAAAGAAAAAATATGGGTTTATCCATCTGAAAATCATATTATCTATTCTAATGCAAGGATGGCCACCAAGGAAGAAGATATTTGTTATCTCGACCATTTATTATCTGCAATTATTTCTAACCAAGTGCATGGATCAGAAGATATGGCTAAAGAATTATGTAAATTACTCTGGAACTACAGTGATCACCATTGTGAATACTGTGTAGTTGAAGATATGAGTCAAGCATTTCTTAACAGTGAAGAATTCCCTGCAGAATTCTTTGATTCGAAAATGGAAAAGTGATGGTGACAAAAGTAGCCCTTTATAACTACTTTAATAAATAATTTTATTAAAGAAAAACTGTGGCTACTAAAAGACAGAAGATAGTGCAAGAAAAGTCTCCATAATTGTGACTACTCCCCACCAATCGTCACAAATAGCAGACAAACTCAAAAGATAAGGTATATAATTTCAAAAGGAGAGGTCCATTTAGCAAGAAGATAATGGAAAATTCGGTGGAGATAAGATGGCCTAGCTACCCAACAAAGAAAGGTGGAAAACACCTATCAAGATAAGATTCTCAAAGGCTTCTATAAAAGGAGGCAAGGAGGAAGAAGGAGATATCTCGAAAGAACTTATCTCTTAAACACTCGGAGGAAACACATCTTAGAGAGATATCTTTTGTAGTCTGTATACACCACTTGTATTCAGAAAAATATTAAATAGCTTGAAAATAGTAAAGCGTGTAATAAGGTAATCACTTATGAAGTTCTAAACTTCATAAGGCGAGTACCAAAAGTATGTAAATATAGTTTGTAAGCATGTACAATTTCAATTTATGAATATCAAAGTAAAGTTTGTTATGTTCAACAAAGCTTTCATAAAAGGATTTTGTTAAGTTTCTCATGATTCCTCGGCAGTACAGATAGAGATTTTAAAAGATTTTCAAAACATTGATTTTGAATGGATGTTAGCCATGCCAAAGTACCCGTCTTTGATGAATGGTTTAGGGGAAAAAGGCAGTTTTCTAACAAAATTGTAGCACCTTGTGTGTGAGTTATCTTTTAAAATTTCGTTCCAAGTAGGAACTTGATTCTGAAAAGAGTTTGGGTAGAGGTGAAAACAGAGACTCTGGATACTGTGAGATAGCGTATGTGGAAACACGGCTAGTTCTCTAGAGTGAGAAATGCAACCTTAATTGAAAAGCCTTTTGCGGAAGCAGTTGTGGACACAAATGATTTAAAAAAAAAAAAACTCTACTGGATTCAGAAGATTGATTAAGTACATGCAAAGCATCTATAAGAACATACTGGAGGGAAAGCCTGTTTATTTTCATTTGATTACTGTAAGTTATTTACTTATTTTTACATGCTTATGCTTTAATTATTCTGATGAACAAATCACAAGCATCCACATCTACTTCTACTAATGATAATAATCTCATATAATTTTTAGATGAAAAAAATGTTTCGTTTTTATTTAAATTAGTTGAAAAGTCTGAAGATATATTTCCTGTTGGCAAAGAAAAAATTGAAGAAATATATAGAGATATATATTATAATTGTAAAAATAATATAGGACTTGATTCTGTAGGAACTAGTAGAGAAATAAGAAAGGTAGAAGATATTATAACTAAATATAGAGATATACAAGAAGAAATTTCAGAAGGATTAGTTCGAGAATATATAACCAAGAAAAGTCAGCCTAGGATCTTTAAAGAATTATCAAGATACAAAGAATATTTAAAAGTGTTTGAAAGATTGAAAAATATAGATATAGGTCCTGATTAATAAATCCTTAAAAATATAAGATACATCTTGCAAATAACTATAGTAAGGGTAAAATTGTACTTCCAACAGAAAAGACTATTGTGGAAAATTGAATCAATTATCCAGCCATTTTAAAAATTGCCCCCCCCACATGTTCACATTCTCTATCTTCTCTTTCCTATATATAAACGGGCTTTTCCCTTTTGCTCTTCATCCATAAACTCGTTCTCACAACTCACTTTTCACTCACTCACTCACTCACAACTCGGGAGAACCATATTTGTAAAACATTCGAATTTGATGGCTGCCTGGGATAAGGTTAATGGGATCAAGGGAGGAAATGGAAAAGTTAATGGGGTGGTTAAAAAGGTGCACTATAGGGGTGTTTTTGTGGAAAACGTACCTACATTTCGTTTTTTGACGGATTACACACTCACCTTTACCTTTTTTTGTGCAAAACGTCATTCTGTCAACTTTCCGTTAAAATGATCCGTTAAATCAAAGGGTAATTAGCACAAAAGGTCCATACCTTTCAATATTATTGTGAAAAACGTCCCTACCTTTCAATATTAATGTGAAAAACGTCCATATCTTTCATTTTTAGCATAATTAGCACAAAAGGTCCATACCTTTCAATGTTATTGTGCAAAACGTCCCTACCTTTCATTTTTAGCATTTTCACCCCTACATTTCACCTTTCATTGGGCAAAAGGTCATTTTCATCCATTTTTCAATAAATTGACGATTTTATCCTCATATTCAAATAAAACGAAAAGAAAAGAAATGAAAAGAAAAGAAAAATAATTAATTAATTGTAATCATAGTCCTAAATCTTTCAAAACATTACAGATTAGTCATAAATTCTCCACTACCACCACTTTCACAACCCCACCAAGCCACCACCTATAGATCCATATAGCACCACCTTTCGACCACACACCTATCGAACTCCACCACCAGCAGCCTCGCCTCACCCTCCCCATTATCCTCCTCCATATTGGTCACCAATCTGTCCGAAACAATCACATTTACGGTGGTGGAGTCCGGTGGGCATGGTAGCTGAATGGTGGTGTTATGTGGATTATAGTTGGCAGCTTGATAGGTTGTGAAAATAGTGATGGTTGAGAATTTATGATTTCTTTGTAATTTTTTAAAAATTTAAGGACTATGATTGCAGTTGGTAATTCATCTTTTCTTTTTGTTTTATTTGAATAGGAGGGTAAAATAGTCATTTTATTGAAAAAATAGATGAAAAGGACTATTTACGCAATGAAAGGTGAAAGATAGGGGTGAAAATGCTAAAAAATATTTGCACAATAACATTGTAAGGTAGGGACCTTTTGTGCTAATTATGTCAAAAAATGAAAGATATGGATGTTTTGCACAATAATATTGAAAGGTAGGGACCTTTTGTGCTAATTATCCTTTGATTTAACGGAGTATTTTAATGGGGAGTTGATAGAAGGACGTTTTGCACAAAAAAATGTAAAGGTGAGGATGTAATCCGCCAAAAAACGAAAGGTAGGGACATTTTCCACAAAAACATCGAAAGATATGGACGTTTTGTACTAATGACCCTGTTCTTATATATATCTGCCTAATGCGCCTCACCTAAGATCACTATCTGTTATCCAAACTTATTCATCACCACTTATTCTCTCCCAGTATGATTTTTCCTAAACCACAACCATCATCTCTACCACCGCCACCGCCACCGCCACCGCCACCTTTACCGCCATCGCAACCATTTTATCCATCACCAGGAAGCATGGCATCCTATGCCTTACCATATCAATATCCACCAACAACAGGCATGGAACCCTATGCCTATGTATATCAATATCAACCACCACCAGGTCCAGGTTACTGGGATGGATCTCACTATCCACTACCACCACCGGGTCCGAGCATGCCAGTAAGGCTACCCTACTGGAGTGGATCTCAATACCCACCGCCACCAGGTCGAGGCTATCCATACAACTATCCTATCCCGCCACCAAATAAAGTTGATTCTTCATCTTTCATAAAAGGAGCGGTGCTTGGGAAACTTATCTATGGAGCTGCTGTGTCTGACTCTCTGATCGAAGACTTCCCTTTTCTCTCCTAATTATGTACTGCTCCTTGGTAATCTGGCGTCTGCCCTTTTGTGGTTAGATCTGTATACTCCAGATTCTATTTATGATCACCATGTATGCCTCGTTTGATGATTTGTTTACATTCCTTTTATGGTCAATAAAGTGTGTGCTTTGGATTATACTAATAATAAAATGTCTTTTGTCATTGAGCCGTGCTGTGTGCATAGCTCGGCACACAGCATGGCTCATAACTCCTTCACATTGGGGGGGCCTTTTATTGGCGCAGCCCTCACCTCAGTGAGGGGGCTGTAGGTTTTACAGTCCTAGTCGGACTCTAAAACAAGAAAAATCCTTTGTCATTAGTCTCTCGTTTCTCAACTCTTTAAGTAGTAGCTTGAAAATTCATAATTACCATGAACATGACAAGTAATTAATTCAGCACTTAGGCCCTGATTTGTTTTGTAAATGGA
>NC_036251.1:543654-623119 GCF_002742605.1 Olea europaea var. sylvestris | reverse complement strand
TCCCCCCCCCCCCCCCCCCCCCCCCCTTTTTGCAATGGAAATAATTTCTATTCCTTTAATTAACAAATTTCATGACAAACAAAGTCAAATGAATACTAAAATATTCAAAATTTCAACATTTTCTAAATGAAAAATTATATCTATTAAGTACATTTAATTGACAATTCCCAACAAGTTCTAAGCAATTCAATTATTTGGAATTCGTTTTCTTTTCACCCGAATGCCGTTTTTGCAATTAAACGGACCCTTATTTCCCTGTTCTTCCTTGACCATCCTCCTGTTAACTCTATTCCTCTATTCTTTATTAAACCTAATCTTATTAATAGTATTTTGAGTTTGGAAGACCATACATACTTAACATATCAACTCTTGAGGAAAGCAATAACAATCTTCATAATATGTAACGACACATCATATCACGACTAAATGAAAAAGAAAAATGAAAAACGAACTTAGCATATCGACTCTTGAGAAGGGTTCAGATGTCTTCGAAGAACAGAAGGGCCAGCTTGCATCATATATGGGATTCACCAACTCGAACCCGCCATGCTAGACTAAGGGGTTGTTCGGCACAATTTTTGATGAAAAATTTAGCAAATTTTGATAAAAGTTGATGAAATTTAGGGTTGAAAAGTTGATAAAAATTGTGAACCTCATTAAATATGAGATTAAAATTAATTGTTGACTTTGAACTTAAATTTTAACATCTAAAAATTTTCCAAACAAACACCAATAGAACCCCAGCCCAACATAGATTCTGTCGATCCATGTGTTGCTTTTAGTCACGGGCTAATCTTGTTTATGGAGTTCAAGCCCAACAATTATGGGCCACGTGTTTGAATCATTGGGGCCACGTTACTTACACAAATACCCTTAATTTCAGGTCTTTTTGAAAAATCATTATAAACATGAAGCTAAAATATAAAATACTACAACACTTATCAGCCAACCGTAATTAATACGTGAAAAACAGAAACAGGAAAATAGAGGTTTGAAAAACCGATACCTAAATCCTCCAAATCAATCAAAATCGAAATCAAAAGAGGAAATTCTTGATTCAAACAAGATCAAGGGCTATTTCAACTAGCTTATCTTCAAAGTTTTCTTCTCCAAATATGTAAATAATCAACAAAAATCTACACGTTTGTAATTTCTTACTTTTTATTGAATTAGTTCATATTAGTTTGATTATTAAAAAATAAATTATATATTTCATGTTTTTTCAATAAAAGGAAAGCAATTATAGAGTAATTTCTAATGATAACTACTAATCAATCCAACTGTTGGAATCATGAAACATAACTTTCACCTTGATTTTGAGATTTATTTGTTCTAGTATATATGACATTTCATCATTAAATTAATGATTAGGAGTTAGAATATATTAAAGTTCAGATTTATATGAATTGGATTGAGTTAGTATATGAAAATTCAACTTTAGATTAATTCAAGTGACGGAAACGTGAGAAGAAGAAAAGTTACATCCCCTGTCACCTTTTTTCAAAAGGTCGCAAACTATCTAATTTTAATTCTTTTCGTATCAATTAAATATATGTAACATGTGTGCTTGTGAAAAATTAAATATGAATATGAATTCAAATTTGCTTTATATTAAAAAGTAAGATAATGTAATACTTTTTTTTTGACTTTTGCATACGAATTAAGGTGCTATAATTTAAAAGTGACATTTTCGATCACCTCATTTTTATTTTTTAAAATAAAAGTCGCAGACTGACTAACTCATTTGAATTTTATTGTTCTTTGTATTCTGTCTGACTGTAATTTGCAATTGTCCCCAATTTAACAAGTGAAACCCTGAATTTCGTGATTGCTTGTTGCTTTAATTTGATGAAGCAATATATTGAATCATAAAGGATTTTTTTTTTTTTTTTTTTCCTGCATAAAAAACAGACAGCTAGTTGCTAGAATGGTCGGTGCTAGACTGTTCCCTTGTTTCTTCACACTCTTATCTCCTGTCATTGAAGTATACATTGAGCATTTAGTGGGTACTTTGCTTCCATAAATAATTTTTTTTCTCATTTATTAATTAATATATATTGTGAACTGATAACAATATTATATGGAAATGAATTTGTTGTATTGTCGTTGTCTTATTGACTTATTACTAGATATCTTGAATTGTTGTTNCCCCCCCTTTTTTTTTAATTTTTGAATTGTTGTTGAAGTATTGAATTATTGATGGATTATTATTGTTCTCCTATGGTATAGAATATACAATTGGATTATTAGCATTATATGTTGACGATAACGAACGGATTCTTAAACAGATACTATTTTATGTTAAATAAGTCCTACTAGATAAATCTAATTGCCATGTTGCAAAAATCATTGCACATACTTTTTGTAAAGTATAATCTAATTCATAAAATATTTAGCATATCTACTTTTCATTTGCATGGTAAACAATAATATTTTACGGGGTTTGCGACCGTTAATTTTTTGCTTTCATTTCGGCAGAGCTTTTGAATTTATTAACGTTCAATCTCTAGGTAACGATCAATTAGCTAAATTAAGAAGGGCAAAATCTGAAATATGGATACAAAAACGCCAATTTCACCAGAATATTCCTCATGTTTTAGAATAAATCATTGACAGTGTTCAATTTTATTGGTTATGTGTTGATTTTCCACGACAATACTGTAGTCTATGACATGATTCATTATAAAAATGAGATAACTATGTTTTTGTCATGCAGTGAAAAATAAACTTTTTTGAGTGATGATTGGACTATATGCACTTTGTTCTATAATCTTTTAAAAATATTTTCTGGTTCCACGTAATGTGGAACTCATTATCCCGATAATTTAATATATTTTTTAACAGTTACGTTGTGTAAAAATGAAAATTCTTCGTTATTCCAAGTATATCACGATGGAGAACAACCTCAAATATATTTTTCATCATTTACCGATAACTTTTATTCTAATTGCAATGTTTGAATCCCCTCTAAAGTTAGCGGGTTATTACTTGTGGTTACTTCAATATAAACTATACCTTTGAAACAAATATGTCATCAGTACAAGATAGAATTACAAATTGTATACTTCATACTCAAGTTCAAACTACATAGAGTTAACTCTTTTTGAATTTCAAATGTATGATAATTATATGCTTGGACCCCTTACATGGAACGATCCATTAGCAGGGATACACTTCTTTAACTTACTTTAGTGATGAAATACACAACGATATCACTAGCATATATTGTTCTGTATAGTTCATGACATATTTACATCATTCACGACTTTATTATCCCTCTAAGACATAAGGTCTTTAAATGGAAATCACATTTTGAATAGAGTTTTAACACGTGGAGAAAATATTTCAAATCGAAAAGAAGCAGAAGTTTTTGTATGCCAATGGCTTGAGTCACCTTTTGCCTTGTTAAATATGTTGTAATTGCAAACGTGGAATGTAGCAATGTAAGCACGTTATATTTATTTTATTTGTAAATAAATTGTATTTATTTCATTTATGCAGAAAAATTGTACACGAAATGTTGATTTGCTTACAATTTTAACTTTAGCTTTGTATCATGTGGCTAATCCTAAACCCGGGCAAAGGTAGAAGATTCTTGCGATTTCAGATTTCTTTTATCAAACAAGTTTACAAAGTTGACCATCTTCAATTTCATAGTTTACCAATTCACAACTTCTTTACGATTTGAAAAACGATTATGAAAATATAATTTGAATATAAAACATTAAAGAGGGGCCAATGAGCGACTCCTGTTTTTGTATGAGCTAACTAGTGTTGGGCTCGCCCCAAAGCGAGCACGAGTCAACTTGTATAATGGGCCGAGCCAAGCTTAAAGATGGGAGAGCCGGCTCGGCCCATTAACGCTACTGCTTTAAAGAATAATGCTATCTGCAATCTAACACCAGTCTAAGTGTCATAATGTGATAGACTCAATTAAAGGTGGTATTATATGATTCATTTAATTGTTCATATAATTTAATGCCACTTAGATGTCACTTAGACTGGTATTATAATACCAATAGTGCTAAATAGCATTATTCTATTTTAAATCATTGATATTTGGCGAAGTTGGTACTACTCATTAATGCTATTCCCACATCATTGTACAACATTTTCCTTTTCTAGTGATACTTAACAAAATGAAAAATAATATGGTCACAAGGTCTCACATCTAATTGCATACCTATTTCAACAACATTAGTATAATATAATAATTTGTTGCAGGAGTCAAGACCAACAAATATATTTGCCATTGAGCGGTGTGAACTTGTATTGTTCCTTCTCTTATATCGTCAATATACATACATATTTCTGTATTATTTTTGGAGTGTGAAGGAACACACTGTAAGAATAAATATATCACTCGCCGCCAATCCTTGATAGCTAAGAATTTGTCATCAAATGAAAAGAAAAAGAAATACAAACTAGGCTAACCATAGATGTTCGGAAAAATCTTATAAGTACATGGGATCGTTGACAAATAATAATGTAGTGAATTAAAGAATCGTCCCATGAGGAATAATGTTTAATTCTAGTAAACTAGTGTTTACCAAATTCGATCAATTGTAACAAAATCAAGTGTTTGTTGATTTTTTTACACTAAATTATACTACGATGGCAATAAACTATGGTTATTTATAAAATACGAAATGAATGTATTGGATATCCAACTCCACCAAGTTGAACAATGTAATTAATATGTTTGTAACAATCGATAAGCTAATTTTGTTTAATACTCTTTTCCAAGATACACTAAACCTATGTTTAGCCTGATCTAACCCTATCCCTAGTTTGAATTCATATGAAAAACACGCATTTAATTTTACAATTATCTCACATGATCGCACATGTTATAGATATTATTTCTAATATTTATTATTCGTGTGTTTTATATACACTGTTCTACAAATTTTGAGTTTTTTAACACTGCAAATAAGCAATTAATTATCCTAATGGTGCACAAGTATTAACACAATACAAATGGTGCACAAGCATTAACACAATACAAAATTCATGTATCCGAAATCACCACACGATAATTAATTGAAAAACACAAAGTCGTGAATTAATAACTAAAAATTAAAAAAGGTTTTGTCATCCATCCAATACAATGAAGAATTTGCCTAGAATATTTCTATGAAAAATTACACAAAATATTAAAGAAAAAATCACCTGAATCAAGAAATAAAACGGAGATCTTGAAATCTTCAATTTCCTCACCTTAATCCGATCCTGAGCTATGAAATTCTCTTTCTTCTATGTAAAATACTCTCTTTTCCGCTCAAAATATGCTAGAATGAATGTTCTATGTGTTATGAACGGCTTAGAGTTCATAAAGGATGCATTCTTTAGTTTCCATGCAGAGTTTCATTTAAACAAGGAAATAGAAGATTTGCTTCAAAAATCAACTATGCGGCTGCATAGTGCATTCGAGTGCGGTCGCATAGAAGGTGCAGTTGAGCTTCTGTTAAGCTTGACGGCTTGGATGCAGCAACTCAACTTCCAAAGTTGACATTTTAGCCCCCGAACTTTATATTTGCTTCAATTAAGTCCTCTTTCGCCTTTTTTATTATTATTTATAATTATTCCACCAATATCATTGATGTACTCCTACAAAACATAATTTACAACGAACTAAGCCATATTTCAATACAATTCATCAATAAATATTCTAGTTTAATGGTTCAAATAAGCATACAAAATACACTTATCAATAGACCTTGAAAATTAATCTTGGATGAATTAAATTTTTTAAAATATCTGATCGTAGTCTTATGTTATAGTTTTTTTTCCACACATTCCAAACCATGTCATCCAAGACTAAGAATCACTACATGTATGAAGCAGTTTTATTTTAAAAAGTTCGCATATATATATATATATATATATCACATCTCGTTATGATTATATAGCATAAACTTATGCTTCTTTAAAAATAAGAATTGGAACAACACAAATTCATCTAAAATATTGATAACTATATATTTGCACTTTCTTCAAGAGAACAACATAACACTCATGTATAAAGTTATGCTTTTTTCAAGAGCTACAACTCAATAATGTTCTGAACAATTGATATGAATTAATTTATTAATACTTTTTCAAGAGTAATAGCTTAATAATGTTCTTGAATATTGGTATCACTTAATAACAAACAATATATATCTACTAATAAATACCTATTAGCTGATTTGTAAATCAAAACGAATAGATACAAATATTTTCTTTTGAATAGAAAAGAAGAATCACTATAAGAGCTTCTTTTTCTTTGAAGATTAAATTTAAATAAATTATCAAATAAATTTTAGGCTTGAGTATATTTGTTGTCCACCTGTAAAAAATTGTGCAGATACTAGATCTTAAAACTTTAGACAAGATACTTCAACAAATAATATTCTTGAGTTAATTCTTTTTTATTACCATAGAGTTCCTTCAATTCCATTCTATTGCCTTTAAAGATGAATGAAACCCCTGCTTGACATTCATTATTTTTGAAAAGAAAGTTTTGAATAGTAACTTTTAGGAGAATATGCGGTTAAAAGTAGGAAAATTTTTGAATTTACATGTAAAATATTTTATTATACGAATGTGTGGTTGAAAATAAGTATGTAGAAAAAAAGTTTCCAAATAACGGTTGTCAAATAGGGACAAAATTTATAGGACTTATTTAGTCATGTTTGAAAAGAATTTCAATTATGGATGAACAAAGAAGATAAACTTGGAGAGAGAGAGAGAGAGAGAGAGAGAGAGAGAGTTTCTTCTATTTTTGCATTTCTCTTTCGTCGTCACCCTATAAAATCTTCATAATGTATTATGATTTTAAGGTGTCAATAGGAATGACAATGGAACGGGAACCCATTCCCCATCCACCTTGTCCCCACTTATGTAGGTCCAGTCGGGCTAGGACGGGGGCGGGGAACTCCCAATCCCTTTATGACCTCTTTTATATTAAATATTATTAATAATTAAACAGGGATTGAACTTTATATTATTATGAACTTTTTCGAGTCATCTATCAATACTAGCCAGGGTCCATTGCCCCCATTCCCCATCTTGACTCGGGGCATGAATTTTAGCCCTGTTTCTCGATTAATCATGGAACAATCCTTGCCCCCATTTCTGGGTGGATCCACATGGAGATTTGAGAATTCTACCCTTGTAGTTATCCATTAGTGTCAGAACTTTGCTATTTGTACATTAATTTTTGACATTTTGATTGACACTTACATTGTTGTTAAATGTCAATTGGATGAAAAACTGTTTGAAATTTAAGCTGTCCAATAGAATAATGACACGTAACAAAATGTAAACTAAAATGTACACCGTATTATACATGTAGCAATGTTCTTAGTGTCAAGATTCTTATCTAGGATATTGCAAAATAGAATGGAAGCGTACAACATAACAAGGAAACGTACAAGTTTAAAACAAAAACAAAATTAACCTTTTAGACCGTTCTGCCTAGTTATGCTTAATTAATAGTATGCAAAAAGTATATATTTTCCTTTTTTTTTTCTACGAATTTGTTTCCTTTTCACTGTTTGAGACATTCTAAAGATTGGTTATCAAATTTGGAGTTACATTATAGGAAGAAAAATGGTATAAATATCAGACAGTGCTCCCACTATCATATATAGTGGCTCACCATCATATATGTTCCCTATGAAAGTGTAAATAGGTCGCGTTCAAGTAATAAAGTGGAACTTTTGAGCTCAGATCCCTCGAGGAATGTTTACTTTTGATTACACAACTTCAATCAACTTAATTCTAACAAAGAAAAACACACAAATTAAGATTTGATGTGAAAATAAGGAGAAATAACTAAAACTCTACAAAATAAGAAAATATAAAAACATGGAAATTTCGAGGATAAAATGGTTGAAATTTATGGTTTCGCTTAACTATCGCCTAATTAATTTCTCCAATATAATTAACAAATTACTCAATTACGATGTTAGACCCGATATTTCACTTTTAATTAATTATCTCTTTCGAGCGAATTTAACTCTAATTAATTGGTTTAATTTACTATATCTCTACGTTGATTAAAACTAAATAATCGCATTAAATCTTTGTGAAAATAGTTCAATTGATCACATAGGGTTAAAGGTATATTCCTATCCCCTACAAGAACATGTATAATCTTCTTTTCGAACGATGTATTAATCACTCCACATAATCTTTCATTGAGCACATAAATGGAAATACAAGAAATACAATAGTAGATACACATGAAAATAAGCATTTTAATATTAAAAAGCAAATGGTGAAATTAATTAAAGCCATATTAAACTACTATCATAAATCTCAACACAAGAAATTAGTCCATATTGAGCTACTATAATTAGCACAAAACGTCAATACCTTTCTTTTTTGGCATTTTCACCATTATCTTTCAATACCTTTCTTTTTTGGCATTTTCACCATTATCTTTACCTTTTATTGCGAAAATCATTATTTTCATCAAAATTCTCATGTAAAATGGTAAATATACCCTATATTTAAATAAAACAATAAAAAAGAAAAGAAAAGTTAAAGATAAAGATAAATTGCAATCACATTTCCAAACTTTTTAAAAAGTGCAAATGAGTCTAAATAAATTATTAAAAGAGTAATTAGTACAAAACATCTCTACATTTCAATATTATTTTGCAACATGTCCATACATTTCATTTTTACCCTTATTTCATATTTCATTGCGAAAATCGTTATTTTCATTCATTTTCTCAATTAAAAGCTGTAAAATGACAAATATACACTCTTATTTAAATAAATAAAAAGAAAGAAAAGAAAAATAAAAAACAAATTGCAACTATATTATCAAAATTTTCAAAAAAATATAAATAAATAATTAAAAAATTTATTTGAAATTCATTTGTGTTTTTTTTTTAAAAAAAATTGGGAGTATAGTCGCACTTTGTTATTTATTTTTCTTTTCTTAATTTCTTTTTGTTTATTTAAAAAAGATGATATATTTGTCATTTTACAACTTTTAATTGATAAAATAGATGAAAATAATGATTTTCGTAATAAAATATAAAAATAAGGGTGAAAAATGAAATGTATGGACGTTTTACACAATAATAATGAAAGTTATGGATGTTTTGTGCTAATTACTCTTTTAATAATTTTTTTGAAATCATTTACACTTTTAAAAAAAAGTTTGGGAGTATGATTGCAATTTATTTTTTAACTTTTTTTATTTAAATAGGGGGTATATTAGTCATTTTACATGAGAAATTTGATGAAAAGAACGATTTTTGCTATAAAAGATGAGGGTAAATGTGAAAATGCCAAAAAATAAACGGTAAGGACGTTTTGTCCAATAACATTGAAAGGTAATGACATGTTGTACTAATTACCCATCCAACAGATCACAAATGAATAATAAAGAAAATACAAGTTTAAAGATAAAACCCTTTTTGATTGGATTTGCTTGAATCTTGAGTTCCCCAACTCTTCTCCACCTTTTCTTTAATTTAATATCCTTGTTGTGCTCTTGATTTTGCCTCCAAAATACCAAGAGAATAAAAAGGAAAAGAAACGAAAATGAAATGAAAAAAGGGAAGAAGAAGAACCCCCATATGTGGCTGTCGTTTTTAACATTTTAAAACCTAGAGTAATTTGCAGTCCAGTCCCCAAGTTCTCAACTAAATATTAAAATGTCTCCAATTTTTTTTTTAATTAAATCCAGCGTCTAGGCGCCAAGTCTCTGCCAAAAACCAAAAATTGGTTTTATTTTGCAGCTAAGTCCACAAGATAATTGCATATCAAGTCTTTCAACTTTGATCTTGTACAATTTAGTCATCAAGTTTTGACTTTCATATCAATCATGCCATCCAAAATTTGCAAATAAAGTCCTCCAACTTTTTTAATTTTGTACTTTGGTACCCAACTTTTAAAATTTTGTATCCTTTTGTCCCTTTTTTCTTCCTTTTTTTTTTTTTTTTTTTTTTTTTTTTTTTTTTTTGCGCGTTGTTATTTAATTTGGTGCGTAGGCCTGACACTACAATGGAAGTTTGTTGAATCAAGAGAAGACAGTAAACGTCTTTATTATAGATGCTTTATTCTGTCTCCACTTATGAAAGGTCAAGCCGACACAATAGGCATTGTGATGCAAAGAGGTTTACTTGGAGAAATAGAAGGAACATGTGAGTAGATTTTTGTTCCTATTAATCAATATTTAAGCTTATCTAGATATTAAATAAGTGTGCAAAAACACAATTATCAATATAAATGGGTGATCATTAGTTGTGAGCTCATGAGGATGATGATGCGAGTGGAAGCATAAATGATAGCATGAGATTACATAAGTAATAATTCACACACAAGTATGCGATATATTGAAATTAATCTTGATATTATAATTTTGAAACTTTTTATAAGTTACGCATACAATTTCAAAACATAAGGCAAAACAACAAGCTATATAACTATTTTTAGTGATGGAAAGAAAATTCCGCCCGAACGGGGTGGGGCAGGCCAGGACGTGAAAAGGAAAAAAAAAATCTGAAATTTTATTAAAAGATTCAGGAAATGGGTTCATAGAACCTGTTGTGAAGTTTCAACATGAAAATTTTTTGAACCAAGCACTTGATTGTTGCAAGAACAATGCCAAGCAATCTAGCCAAGTTCAAAACTTCCAAGAAAAGTGCAAAAAATTAGGATTTTTGAACACATACCAACTATCAAACTCCTTTGATTATATTAAAAGAATTTGTATTTTATTATTAATAATAGCATAACTTGAAAATTTTGAAAATGTAAAAAATAAATAAGAGCCCGTTTGAGCCACATTATTTGTAGAATGAGAATGAAAAATAGAGCTGTTATGGGCCCTACAAAAGAGATAGAAATTCAAAAATTGTGGCTTGATGTGATGGATAACGATCATATTTTTCATTTTAATGAGGTAAAAATGGGGCTCAAACAGGGCCTAAATAAACAGGGCAAACCGCCCCCAAAAACCCCGCTGTCATTCCTAACTATTTTGCTTATATTGTGTTTGTTTGTTTGATTAAGTAGATCATTTTGTTCACGGATGTACAAATATTCAGGTTTGGGGGTATTTGATAACGAAAATCAAAATTCTTGATCAGTGGAGAAATAATGTAATTTTTATACTTATTTACTTCGTAAAAAATGGATATTTGGGAGTGGCTTTGGAGAACTATTACTTAATTTTATGTACATATTATTGTTTAGGAAAACTTGATGATTGAATGGCTTTTTGGAGAAAATGAATGAAAAACGGAAGAAAATGATGCAAATTGTTCATAAATTAGAGGATGGGGCCAATATGACGTGAATTGAAAGATAAGGGCTTCAATTGCAAATAGGAGGGACTTGAACTAAATAAAAAGTAGAATTAAAAAAAAAAAAAAAAAAAAAAAAAAAAAAAAAAAAAAAAAAAAAAAAAAGCTAAAAAGAATACACTTGTAGTTGCAGAATAAAAACTCATAAAGAGATTCAATTTCATTCTTCTTGTCTAAATTTTTGGAGGATCATTAAAATGTTAAAGATTTTTCTACTTGTACATAAAAATGGCACATAAACGGTAATAGAAAATGATGTGAAGGGAAAAGATTGGATGAAAAAATTAATTGTATTTTAAATTGATAAATGATAGAGTGTCATGTAGAGATTATGTAATTCCTTATGTAAATATTAATGTACATGTAGTATGGTCCAAATGTTAAAACATCATTTTTATTATTTCTCTGTTGCTTAGTTTGGACAAATTGAGACATCTCATTCTTGAATGCGATGGTTGTTTGGTCTACAAAATGCCAAAATGCGATGAATTGCGGCTTAGAAAATTGGTGCAACTATGCTTTCTGAAATTTTACCATAAGGAATTACTTCTACTCGTTGAACAAAATATAAGATATTGTTAATAAAGAGTTTGTCGAATCAAGTTTAATGTACATTTTCGTTTTTTGGTTGTTTTTTGGATGTGGATTATTTTTTTTTCCAATGTTAATAAACAGATTAATCTTGTTTTGACAGCAATTATTGAGTTGTTTTCGAGACTTAGTGCTCTCTAACAAAACATTGTCATTTTGAATTTCAGGTTTAACATATATTCTTAAAGAGAACAAAAGGGAAATGTACGGATGGAATTGGAGATTTACTTGTGTAAGTGCATGACCAATTGAAACGTACGGGTTAAAAGTATAACGCAAGATTCGAGAATGAATCTTTTCGACCAATGAGAAGCATGAAGACAAGACTGATGCTTCCACACAAATATGGCGCATTTTCTTAATCTGTTTTAACCAATTATTTCTTTATTTATTATTTATAGCTTAGTTAGTTAGTTACGACCCATTTGTCATTTTGAGAAAATAAATATATATATAAAATTGGTGTGCCATGTAACCGGTTGATAAGCGTATTTTATATACTTATTTGGACCTAAAAATATAGACATTTAGCCCCTGTTTGACCTCCATTTTTCGGTAATGAAAATGGGAGGAATAGTATTTTTTTGAAAAATGAGAGGTTAAAAAAAAAGAAAAGTTTTTGATTTACGTGTAATATTATTTTATGAAAGATTGTGTGATTGAAAATAGGAGAGAGAAAAATAGAATGTAATGGAATGTAATTTAATGGGGGCCAAACGGGGGCTTAGTAGTTATTTTGAACAATTTAGCCTTATTTATTATATATTTTGTTTATTAAGTGAAATTCGATGAATGGAAGTGGAACGAAAAGAAAGAAGCGAAAATTAGCAAAAAAAGATAGGCAAGATCCAAAGTTTAAAGATTAAAGTATAAATACTCAAAAGTTGTGTTAGACCTCATAATAAAGATTTGAGAATGTTAGGGGGTCAATTAGATGTAATTAGAAGTCAAAAGGAGAGAAATATGACTAAAATATTTTCACAAATCAAATTTCAAACGCACAAGAATGCTCTAGATTTTCAACCAAAGATTGAAACCCATTTTTAGCCTAGTAAATGTTCGAATTGGAAAAGAGCTATAGTAAAATAATGGCCGTTTGAATTATCTTTACAATCCAATTTGAATTGTCTCAATTGAATATTAGGAGACAAAGTTATGATAAAAATACTAAAGGAGCTGCAGTGCCAAAATTCTCCCGTGAAGTGGCGCCGTGATGCCACCATCATTGTGCCTAAGCGCCACCTCTCTGTCTTCGTGGTGCCGTGGCACCACTTTATGGCACCTAGGTGCCCCTATATGGATTAGAGTGCAATTTTGGTCACTTTAAATCCTATAAAAATTCTACAACCACCAAAAACGTGGAGGTAGCTATAAATACAAGTTTTTGGCACTTTAGATGGAGTTTCACACAATTTGGGGGAAAGAAAAACACATAATCATCAAGATCAAAGAGCAAAAGCTCAGATTTGAAAACTTTTGAGGTTGAAAAAGATTCTTGTTATAAGATCCATTTCTTTCCATCATCAAGATTTTAAAACCAGGCTATGAATTTTATACTTTTTGATTTTCTTTTACTATTATGAGTAGCTAAATTCATAGCTAGGGCAAACAATGTAATCTATGTGTGGCCATTTATTTCTGTTATTCAAGTTCAAGTTTTTTAAATGCATGTGTTGTTTTAGTTATGTACTGCTTTAAATTCGTTGGCTAATTATTTTGTGAATGTATTACGAATCGAGGGGTGAATTACAGATTTAGACCACATATTAAAATATGATAATTTAGTAAATTGTGTAGAAATATCTATACTAATTATTGCGATCGTTAGATGAATTCTTAGAACTAATATTTTGTTTAAGTAAAATTGATTCGCATATAGATATAAAATTGAATTAGTTAAATAGGCTCAACGAGAACTCGAGATGAATAAATTAAATAATTTAGAAGAATTCGACTAAACACTACCAATGTAATGAATCTTGATTTGCGAATTAAATGGGATCCATATGTAAAATTGTTAGTCTTAGCATCCATATTCATACTTTGAAAATCCAAATTCGATAAGTTGTGTACATTAGATAATTTAGTTTAATTAGAATAATTTAGACAACAATCACAAAACTTATTATTTATTTTCGATCAAATTAAAATTAGAAATAACTGAACTAATTGTTAAATAGTAGTTATCGTGTAAACGACATCCGGACTCTTATGTCCATTTATTATTTGTTATGATCCGTATACTTGCGAGATATACAGATGGACAACATCGGTGCTCATTAGATCATACATATATATATAGAGGAAGGGAGGGAGGGAGAGATGATGTCCTCATCTTATACTAAGGAGTTGTGATGTGTCATATTAATTCATTGGTGGATAAAGATTTTTTAAGTTCCAAAATTTGAATTAAATTTATTATTTACCAATGAATTAATATAATATATCACCGATGATTAGTATAAGATGAGTATCGTTGCCCATAGGGGTGGGCGCGGGTCGGTTCGGTTCGGTTCTCTTTAGAACCGAACCGAACCAAACTTTTCGGGTATCTAGTAAATGGAACCGTCGGGTCCAAATATAATTATGGAACCGTTCGGGTTCGGTTCCATTCGGTTCGGTTCGGATCGGTTCGGTTCCGTTCGGTTCTGTACTATAATTAAATTTTTTAACATTTATAACAACATTATATAAATACGACTAATGATACATTCAATAGTTTTGGAATGTCAGAGATTAGTAAACTATCTTGTTCAAATGATCGCTACGATCAAAGTTTCAGTCGGGGAAAGTCACGACTTTGATCAGAGGTCAGAGTGTCGGCTGACGATTGTATAGGTTTTGGAATATTAGATAGGCTACGAGAGTGAGTGCGAGAGTCGAGACAACGTTATGCACTTTATTGTAGGTGCTTAGGGTTATTTAGTGGATTTGATTTGTTTGGCTAAGAAATGAAACAATAAAATGGGTAATTGGGCCAAAAATAAAAAAATTAGAAATGAAACAAATTATTGGGCCAAAAATTTGGATTTAGAAATCATTAATTTGTTAATTTATTTAGAAAAAATTAAAATTAAAATAATTTGATTTACTCAATATAAAAAAAAAAATTAGAAAGATTCGGTTCTTATTCGGTTCTTCGGTTCTTGGTCTAGAACCGAGAACCGAACCGTACCCGTCGGTTCTCAATTCAGATACCCGTTCGGGTATTTAATTTGACAAGAACCGTCGGGTTCGGATCGGTTCGGTTCGGGTTCGGTTCGGTCGGTTCGGTTCGGGAGATTTGCCCAGCCCTAGTTGCCCATTAGATTATTTATGTATTTAAACACAATGCCAAACAAACCTTTCATTTTTATCTTTTTTATAAATAAGATTAATAATTAACATGAACTGAATTTGCGGCAAGGGTTTTAGTTAGTATCATTCAGTTATTTTGGCGCTCAAATATACAATATATGTAAATGTGTGTGTATAGATAGAAACGGAAAGAAAATTTATTCAGAGAAAAGTTTCTTGACAACAAGAAAGAAAGATAACAATATCGATGGCACGAGGGAGCAAGCGTCATAAGAGTTATATGGAGTACAAGAAGCGTAAAATGAAAAAGAACCCCAAAGGAAAAAGAAGCCGTGGCGGAAGTGAAAGACGTAGCCGCGGCAGAGGTGGCGATTCTTGTGTTTGCTCTTGGGTTCTGATGCCGGTTTTGCTGCTACTGTTGGCTTGGCTTTTTCATTTGGTTACGTTCTTAGGAGGAGGATACAATATAGGGATGCAACTAGCTCCACCACTTACCACCCCACCCTCAGATTTTTCCTTGAATTCAAGTAACCCTGGAAGACGAAAGCCAAGAAACTAGGCGGCGGAGGTGGAAGTGGAAAATTGTATTGTAGATCGCGATCTTGATAATTGTCATTGCATGTGTGTTGAACTGAACTATTCATCCAGAGACTACAATGTAGATTGGAAACGAGGAAACTCCAGATACCTAATTCTGAATACTTATTTTTCTTGCATGGTATATTCCGTTTAACATTTCTTGCATGTGATCAATTGTCAATATCAACAACTTTCCCTCGATTAACATTTCTGGTATGTAATCAATTGTCAATATCAAAAACTTTATATTGTTTTTGACTCTGGTATAATACTAATGAATAAATAAACGTCAATTTTCTGATATCTTCTTAGGTTTGTCTTCTTCCATTGTTTTTGGTATAATACAAACGA
Source organism: Olea europaea var. sylvestris (assembly GCF_002742605.1). Lineage (NCBI taxonomy): Eukaryota > Viridiplantae > Streptophyta > Magnoliopsida > Lamiales > Oleaceae > Olea > Olea europaea. The sequence continues at coordinate 606,986 of NC_036251.1, read as the reverse complement.
ATGAATAGTTGATTCGTTTAAATCTTCTTGGGGTTTTCCCTCTTACCAGCACACTGACATTTATGTTGATTAGCAGTTACCTTTGAACAATTTTTTCCAGTTTTGTAGTCATTTTGTGGAGCTCTGTAAAATTAAGCAGAGACTACAGAGAACTGAAAGAATTACTTTGAATGTTTTGGGGCTCATCTCAAACCCATTTGTTCACTTTCCTTATATAGACATACGTTGAAACTAATCTCACAAGATCAATGTAACGCCTCGACCCCTAGTAGACCGGAACGCTACTTACTTTACTTAGCTTAACTGGTGGTTTAGTAACAAGTGTATACGTTTTAGCGGAAGCTTACATCTTCGGATAATAATTTAAATAATAATACTTCAAATACTTTAAACAAAAACACTGAATCATTTTTCAAAACAACAAAATGTAATTTATTTGAAGAAAATATAACTTGTTCTCGCGTTCTGCGTTATTCAAAACTTTAAAAAAATAACATTGGATAACATTTTATAAAAATAAATCCAAATCACTTATTCACCGGATTTCCATGGGCTCATTGCATCACTCTCCATCTTCTCCTCCATCCATACCCGAGGTAGAATTCCTTCAATCTGTAGAGATGAGATTAAACCCGTGAGTTGAAAAACTCAATAGGTGTCATAGGTGCATTCGTGATCAAGCTATACATTTCAAAACATTAACTTTATAACTTTTCATACATGTCGTACCCGGAGGCACCATTTGACATGAAGGGGTATGCACTACCCGAGGGCACCATTTGACATACAAACATTTTTTCAACATAGAGGGGTATGCCGTACCGGAGTACCATTTGACATACAACCATTACCATAGAGGGATATATCGTACCGGAGTACCATTTGATATACAAACATTAACATGAATCGAAACTTATAACTTAACACGATTAAACACATTGCACCTCTACCTACCTTGATTGATGCTTTTGAAATTTTGAAAACTTGGATTGAAAACTTCGATGAAACTTGGACGTTGAAAGAAATGCACTCCTTGGATGTTTAAAAACCGTTGAGAATTGATGCTTGAAAACATTTCTTAAATTTCTAGGAAAAATAGTTTTCCTCCCTCTTTTTTTCTTTCTTGAAAACTCTTTCTTTAATATGTAAAAGCTTTTGCTTTTGGTGTGAGAAAAAATGAGTGAAATGAGGTCTCTATTTATAGGTAAATATCCCATAACTTAAAACAAATGAAGGGTCACATTTCATTTAAGAGAGAAAACATGGGTGCCATTTAAGTTTGAGGTTAAATGCTTCAATTTAGTGGGGGGTTTTTATTGCCAAAAACATGGGTGGCCCTTTGAGAAAATAATTGATGAAAATAAATATTTAAATTCTAGAGAAAAACGAGAATTTTCATTTCAGGCAGTTTCGGTCTACCGGTTGTAGTCTGGTTGACATTGCACAGCTTTCAGTGTTTCTATCATAACTTCTTCTTCCGATATCCGATTGAGGTAATTCACAGGGCGTTGAAAAGCTAACTCAAAGAGCTACAACTTTTATTTAAATATCATTTTCCAAATCGAATGTTTCTTATGTCAAAAATGGGTCTCAAATGAGACTAAAAATCTGAAGTATACTTTAGTCATCCAATATTCATGTCTTAGTGCCACTAAGGTGTCTAGAATTATTTGGGGTTCTACATTCTCCACACCTTAATTAAAATTTCATCCTCAAAATTTACCTTCTGATCGGGCGAATAGTGTTGGATACTTGTCTTTGTCTTCTTCTTCTTTTTCCGAAGTGGCTTCTTCTACGTCGTGATGATTCCACCGTATCTTAACTAGCTGAATCTCTTTATTCCTTAGTTTATGCACTTTTCGATCCAATATCTTGATCGGTAGTTCCTCGTACGACAAATCTTTCTGTACCTCCAAGGTTTGATAACTCACTACATGATTAGGATCATGTACATACTTCTTTATCATCGATATATGAAACACATTGTGCACTGCCGATAATTTAGGTGGCAAAGCTAGTCGGTAAGCCACATTTTTGACTCTATCAAGTATCTCGAAAGGTCCGATATACTAGGGTCGTAGCTTGCCTTTCTTTCCAAATCTAAGTACACCTTTCATTGGTGCTACTTTCAGAAACATTTTATCCCCAACTTGGAATTCTAAATCCTTCCTCCTTGTATCTGCATAGCTCTTTTGTCGATCCTGTGCTGCCTTTATTCTTGTATGGATCTTATTGATTACCTCGACCGTCCTTTCAACTATTTCTGGTCCTAAAACTCTCTTTTCTCCGACTTCATCCCAATGAACAGGGGATCTACACCTTCTACCATAAAGAGCTTTGTATGGTGCCATTCCAATAGTTGCTTGGAAATTGTTATTATAAGCGAACTCTACTAGAGGTAAGTATGACTCACAATTACCTCCTAGATCTAAAACACATGTTCTCAGCATGTCTTCCAAAGTTTGGATGATCCTTTCAAGTTGACCATCGGACTGAGGGTGATATGCTGTACTAAAGTTCAGTTTCGTTCCCATAGCTCCTTGTAGACTTTTCCAAAATTTGGATGTGAACCTTGGGTCTCTGTCAGACACAATGGATACAGGTACACCATGTAATCTCACAACCTCTTTAATGTACAACTGTGCCAATTGGTCTAAACTGAATGTCATTTTCACTGGAAGAAAATGAGCTGACTTCGTTATTCGATCCACTACTACCCATATAGCATTATTTCCTCTTGCTGACTTCGGGAATCCAACCACAAAGTCCATCGTGATATTTTCCCATTTCCATTCAGGTATATCTAGTGGATTTAACAATCCAGCTGGTTTTTGGTGTTCTGCCTTAACCTGTTGACATACCATGCACTTCTGCACGTACAGCCCTATACTTCTTTTCATATTTCTCCACCAAAATGTATCTTGAAGATCTCGATACATTTTCATACCACCGGGATGTGCGGTGTACGGGGTGGAATGAGCTTCTTTTAATATCTCGTTTCTCAAGACTTCATCCTTAGGCACGCAAATTCTTCCTCTAAATATCAGTGTCTGATCCTCAGTTATTCCAAAGTCCTTTTTCTTATCGGTACCAACTTCATTCTTAATCTTTTGCAAAAATGAGTCTTTATTTTGTGCTTCTATAATTCAATCTCTAAGAGTAGATCGAATTATTAAAGCTGCTAGATGAGCAGTGACTTGTCCTGGTGTGGTAACCACTTCGATCTGCAACTTTTCCAAGTCCTTGACTAACTCCACTTGAGACGTGGGTAGTGACGTCAATTGTCCCATTGATTTTCTACTTAGAGCTTCGGCCACAACATTAGCCTTGCCCGGATGGTAGTGAATAGTGTAGTCTTAATCGTTCACCAATTCCAACCATCGTGTTTGTCGCATATTCAATTCCTTCTGTGTAAAGAAATACTTGAGACTTTTGTGATCTGTGTAGATATCACACTTCCGTCCATACAAGTAGTGTCACCATATCTTCAAAGCGTGTACTACCGCTGCAAATTCTAAATCATGCGTCGGGTAGTTCTGCTCATGTTTCTTCAATTGTCTTGAAGTATAGGCTATCACTTTTCCATTCTGCATTAGTACACATCCCAATCCTCACTTGGATGCGTCGCTGTCTATAACAAACCCTTCCGTACCTTCAAGTATTGTTAATACAGGTGTTGATATCAACTTCTGCTTAAGTTCTTGGAAACTTTGTTCGCATTTTTCCGTCCATTGGAATTTTACTCCCTTCCTTGTAAGCTGTGTCATTGGTCCAGCTATTTTGGAGAATCCTTCTATGAATCTTCTATAATATCTAGCCAATCCTAGAAAACTCCGTACTTCGCCAGCATTTGTTGGTGCTTTCCAGTTGGTTACTGCTTCTACTTTTGCCGGATCTACTTCAATCCCTTGGGCAGTAACTACATGTCCAAGAAATCCAACTCGTTCAAGCCAAAACTCGTACTTCTTGAATCTGGCATACAGTTTCTCCTTGCGTAATACCTCTAAGGCTATTCTCAAGTGCTCTTCATGTTGCTCCTTACTCTTGAAATATATCAGAATGTCATCGATGAAGACTATGACAAACTTATCCAAGTATTGATGAAACACTCGATTCATCAGGTCCATGAACACTGCAGGTGCATTGGTTAGCCCAAACGGCATCACCGTAAACTCGTAGTGTCCATATCGAGTTCTAAAAGCTGTCTTTGGTATATCCTTTGTCTCTACTTTCCGTTGATGGTATCCCGATCGTAAGTCGATCTTGGAAAATATCTTGGTTCCTTTCAGTTGATCTAACAGATCCTCGATCCTCGAGAGTGGGTACTTATTCTTGATGGTTAATCGATTTATCTCCCTATAATCGATGCACATCCTCATACTTCCATCTTTTTTCTTTACAAATAACACTGGCGCACCCCATAGAGATACGCTTGGTTGTATGAAGCCCATATCTAGGAGTTCTTGCAACTGCTTCTTTAATTCTTGTAGTTCCTTTGGGGCCATTCGGTACGGGGCCTTAGATACTAGTGCCGCCCCGAGAATTAGGTCTATGGTGAATTTCACTTGTCTATCGGGTGGAATACCAGATAGATCTTCTGGAAATACATCTACGAATTTTCGTACTACTGGTACATCTTCAACCCTTATCGTCTCTTTTTTCCCTCCTGAGATACTTACTAGATATCCTTGACATGTTTCTTTTCTCAATATCTTCTCGGCTTATAAAGCCGATACTAGTCGAATAAGGGATTTCGTCTTCATTCCAAGGAACGAAAATGGATCCTCTCCTGGTTTCTGAAATGATACTTCCATTTCCTTACATCGGATGGTGGCGTAATTACAACCTAACTAATCCATGCCTAGTATTACATCAAAATCCTTCATTTCTATCATGTATAGGTTCGCTTTCATTGGTTTTCCCTCAAGTTCAATACTTACTAATTTGGTTATTCTATCAGTACTCAAAGGGTTGCCCGAAGGAATACTAACTTCTAATGTACCTTCTTATCCTCCGTATCTACCAGATGTGGAGCATACCTTGAAAGTTGATCAAACTTCCTCTCATACTCAGTCAGGAACATAGTCTTTTGCTTGAGTTGGAGGAATTCACTTTCTTTGTGATCTCTCAAGGACTGGGAAAAGTACTTGTCCATTACTTCCCATTTGAATTGCTCCCAAGTCAATTCTGCTTGTTACTCAGGGGTCTTTGTCCTTGACATTGAGTCCCACCAGTGACTTGCATCACCGGAGAACATGAACTCAGTACATTGGACTTTCTGAGCGTACGTACACCCTATCAATCGAAATATACGCTCCAACTTGCGAAGCCACTCCTCGGCTGCAAGTGGGTCAGCTGCTCCGTTGAAGGTAGGGGGTTTGTGCCTTCGAATTTGCTCGACCACTAAAGCATGGTTTGGAACATTAGGAGCTAGTGGTAGGGGTTGAGCTTAGTTCGGGTTTTGCCTGCCTAGGTCTTGAACCACTCGGAGGAGGTCTCTTATCAAGTTTTGGTTTGCGCGGGCCATTTCCTTTAGACAAAACATATGGTTCTTATTAGTTTCATTCTTCGAATACTAAAGCAAAGAAGATAGTATTTTATTTCTTGACATAAGGAAAGCTATTACAAGGATTTAAATCTAATCCCTATAAGTTCTACGGATCTTCTTTGGTGGAGCTTCATCTTCGGAGGAGTCTTCCGCCTCAGGTCCGGACTCTATGTCCATCTCGACTTGTGGCTCAAGCTCAGGATCATTCTCTAAATTATCCTCGGGTTCTTCTTTGGGATCTTCTTCCTCAGCCAAAGGTTCCTCCTTAGACTCCTCATGGATTACATCATCCCACAAATCAATTAGGGCATTGCAATACCTCTCAAATTCGAACAGGTTTGGGTTGCCTTCTAACATTTCATCTCTAACTGTGACTCCCATATCTCCCCATTGAGGTGGGAGGAAGTGTATGAGGTTATTTATGGCCTCAATATGCGTGATCTCCATTCCAACATTAACCGCCGTCATGCATCTCTCAAGATGTCATACACATGTTTGCTAAGCGGTCGAGTCGAATCAGTTACATAATTTTTATAAGAATGAATAGCAATTCTACGGTTCAATGCTTCTCTATATGCCAAAGCCATTCTATGAGCCATATTTGTTGCATTTTCACATACATCATACTTTTTCTTTGCTTAAAGAAAACATGCAAATATTTAAATTTTCATATCATGCAATTCCCTTTAAGCCCTTAGCTTTTGTCCAAGTCCATTACATATTTTTAAATAACACATCTCTAAATCATATCAAAGTATCATAACATAAACATACTCATTAACTTTAAACATGAACATACCTGGGCCATAGGATGAGATTGATGGATGGATGCACGATGCCATGGAATACCTTAAACTTTTCATTTTCCTTTTGTTTTTAAAAAAAACATACTTGGTCTACAGAACCAGCTAAACCTTGCTCTGATACCACGCTGTAACGCCCCGACCCCTAGTGGACCGGAACGCTACTTACTTTACTTAGCTTAACCTGTAGTTTAGTAACAAGTGTATACGTTTTAGGGGAAGCTTACATCTTCGGATAATAATTTAAATAACAATACTTCAAATACTTTAAACAAAAACACTGAATCATTTTTCAAGACAACAAAATGTAATTTATTTGAAGAAAATATAACTTGTTCTCGCATTCTGCGTTATTCAAAATTTTAAAGAAATAACATTGGAAAACATTTCATAAAAATAAATCCAAATCACTTATTCACCGGATTTCCATGGGCTCGTTGCATCACTCTCCATCTTCTCCTCCATCCATGCCCGAGGTAGAATTCCTTCAATCTGTAGAGATGGGATTAAACCCGTGAGTTGAAAAATTCAATAGGAGTCATAGGTGCATTCGTGATCAAGTTATATATTTCAAAACATTAACTTTATAACTTTTCATACATGCCATACCCGGTAGCACCATTTGACATACAAACATTTCTTCAACATAGAGGGGTATGCCGTACCGGAGTACCATTTGACATACAACCATTAACATAGAGGGATATGCCGTACCGGAGTACCATTTGACATATAAACATTAACATGAATCGAAACTTATAACTTAACACGATTAAACACATTGCACCTCTACCTACCTGATTGATGCTTTTGAAACTTTGAAAACTTGGATTGAAAATTTCGATGAAACTTGGACGTTGAAAGAAATGCACTCCTTGGATGTTTGAAAACCGTTGATAATTGATGCTTGAAAACACTTCTTAAACTTCTAGGAAAAATAGTTTTCCTCCCTCTCTTTTTCTCTCTTGGAAACTCTTTTTTTAGTATGTAAATGCTCTTGTTTTTGGTGTGAGAAAAAAATGAGTGAAATGAGGTCTCTATTTATAGGTAAATATCCCATAACTTAAAGCAAATGAAGGGTCACATTTCATTTAAGAGAGAAAACATGGGTGCCATTTAAGTTTGATGTTAAATGCTTCAATTTAGTGGGGTTTTTATTGCCAAAAACGTGGGTGGCCCTTTGAGAAAATAATTGATGAAAATAAATATTTAAATTCTAGAGAAAAATGAGAATTTTCATTTCCGGCAGTTTCAGTCGACCAGTTGTAGTCCGGTTGACACTGCACAACTTTCAGTGTTTCTATCATAACTTCTTCTCCCGATATTCGATTGAGGTAATTCAAAGTACGTTGGAAAGCTAACTCAAAGAGCTACAACTTTTATTCAGATATAATTTTCCAAATCGAATGTTTCCTATGTCGAAAATGGATCTCAAATGAGACTAAAAATCTGAAATATACTTTAGTCATCCAATATTCATGTCTTAGTGGTACTAAGGTGTCTAGAATTATTTGAGGTTTTACAATCAACAAATTAGTTAAGTACAACAGCTAGCAAAAATGAATCTATATAGGATTAATTTTAAACAATTGAAATCTAAAAAATAACCATCATCAGAAAATGCACAGTTAGCTGCCAAACTAAATTTGAAGATCCAATATTCTCTCTAACGCTCTCTTGCAAACTGATGGGAAGGAGAGTTGCCATCAATTTTTTAGGTAGAAAATGTAATCAAAGAATTGTATGTCCTTTGGTGAAAATATCAGTAATCTGATCTTGAGTAGAGACTTATTTGACCTAAATATAGTTTTTAATCACCTTCACTCGAACAAAATTATAATCAATCTCTATGTACTTAGTCTAGCATGAAAAACAGGATTAGATGCTGATGCTAATGCCATAGCAATTATTACACCAAAGCACAAGAGTAGAAGAGAGGCAAACGCCAAATTCCTTGAACATCTTATGCATCCAATATAGATCAGCTACAGCCATGGCAATAGACTTGTATACAACTTCTTGAAACAACATTTTGCTTCTTTGCACTCCCACTGATTAAGTATGAGCAAAGGAAGATACTATATCCGCTAGTACTGTGTTTGTCATCTAGATTTCTTGTCCAGTCGAAGTCACAATAGTAAGGTTGACTGAATAAGGGGTATAATAGAGACCATAGTCAATAGAGCCTTTTAAGTATATCTAGGACTCACTTGGCTGCTATCCAGTGAGGCTCACGAGGATAGTGCATGAATTTACAGGGTTCGTTTACTACATAGGACTATAGGAGATATCATGTCTCGAAATTGTACAATGTAAAGGAGAACCAAGTATTCTATATTTTGTGGGATCTTTTAGGTGAAAGTTTTTGGTACCTGATGTAGTTGGACAAGATAAAGGTTTTAATTTTATCATCTTTGTTCCATCAAGAAGATCATATTGTACCCGAGTAAGTAACTAAGTTGACCAAGATCTTTTACATGAAAATGCTCATGCAATTGTTTGATAAACTGATCAATGGCAATTTTACAAGAACCAATGACTACAATATCATCTACATACATTAAAACAAAAATTTCAACAGTGGTAGTGGTGTATGTAAATAAAGAATTGTAAAAAATGGTCTCTATGAAGCCATATTTTCCAGTATTTGCTCAGAGAACTTTTTAAACCATGCCCATGATACTTGTTTAAAGCCATAAAGAGCTTATGTAACCTGCATACAAAATTCAAATGGTTTTCGTCAATAAATCTGCTAGGTTGTTCCATAAAAACTTCTTCATCTAATATACTAGGTAGAAAAGCACTGAAAATATCCAATTGTTTTACCTCCCGATTAAGAGAAACTGCATGTGCCAATACAAGTATAAACCTAGAAACTCTTGATACAAAGTCACAAGAGCCTTCACATCAAATCACCGAACCTTGAAAGATATTTGAACCTCTCTCCTTATGATGCCAAGTAGGATAGTTATTATCCTATTGGCTTATTGTAGCAGATGATTCACAAGAAAGAAACGAAAGAAAAACGCCTAAAAACCAGAGAAAATACTCTGAAATCAACTCAATATTATTAATAATGCAGAATACGAAAATTAACCCACAAGTCAGGTTAAATAGTTGCAAAATTACGAAATTATGAAAAATTACCAAAAATAACAAAATCTCAAAAATCTTACCGAAATAAAATATGGAATAAAAGAATTAAGTTGTCAAAATTTTGGCTCAATTTGGATTCTTAATCACCTAGAAAAAAGGAAACAAAATATTGCTTTAAATGGTAAAAAATAATAAAATTAACTAAAATAACTAAAAACGGATCAAATTGCCTCAATGAAGGAAATATTTGCTATTCACTTTCCATCTTTGCGGAACCTCCTGCATCAGTCGCCCCCCGATTGGAAAGAACTCGCCATCGAGTTCACACGAGCTTCAGGCGGTAATCTCGGAGGAAGATCTTCTGGCATCTGATCAGTAAACTCCGTTAGTGACTGCTGTATTTCTACTAGTAAACCTGAATCCTTGTTCACTTTAATGGACATAGAAAGTAGGTTGGCATTTTTTACTACAAGGGCACGGATGGCTTTTTCTCGGCAAGGCGCTAACACAATCTTCTTCCCTTTGATACTAAGGGAATATGTATTTTTCCATCCATCATGAATAACACTACGATCATACTGCCAAGGTCAAAACATGATACGCGTCCATTGATACCACATCACACCAAGCATTATCAAAATATTTTTTTTCAATCGAAAAAGACACTAAACACCGTTTTCTATCGTTACCTCACTGCCTTTATTCAGCCAAGACAATTTGTATGGTTTGGAATGACAATCCATCTTTAGTTGCAGTTTCTCAATAGCCTCCTCAGACACTACATTCTCACAACTGCCACTATTAATTATCAGCTTGTAGACTTTATCAGCAACTGTGTAGGTTGTGTGGAAAATGTTGGTCCTCAACCAATCGTCCCCTGAATCACCCTTGGGAGTCAGCAGGCTCTTTCGAATGACCAGGGTCTCCTGACCATCTCTATATAGCACGTCCTCATCTTCACCATCATCATACACAGGCTCCCCAACTTTCTCGAACTCCTCTATCATATCCTCCTCAATCAGAAGATTTTTATTTTTCTGACCAGTAGGCTTCTTGCAATTAGTCGCCCTATGCCCCTGTTCACCACACTTGAAACACTTAATACTTGAGTTGGAATTGTCCCGCTGTGGCTAATAAGTAGGACGAGATTCTTGAGGGCGAATTGGCTGACTACCCTCACCTCTGACCACTGGCCTCCTACTCTGCTTTTTCTCCACTGCAAGTGCCCACTGAAATGCCTCAGAAACCATCCATAATGAATGAAGGCTGAGAACATCCTGTAGGGGTTGCCTTAACCCTCCCAAATACCAAACTACCATCTGCTCCTCCGTCTCAGATAAATCATTTTGAGCCACCAGCTGATAGAATTCCTCAGTATAATCATTGACTGATCTTGCGCCTTGGCTCAGTGAATGGAGCCTCTGAAACAAGGTTTGAGCATAACCAAAAGGGAGGAAGTGCCCTTTCATCTTCATCTTCATCTTCTCCAAGTCAGTAATTTTGGATTTTCTCTGTCACTCCCGTGAACGCTTCAACTGTTCCCACCATGTAGATGCTCTAACTTTGAGTTTAATGGCGACCAGTTTCACTTTGACACGATCCGGAACCTCCTTATATTCAAAAATCCGCTCCACTTCATTTAGCCAATCAATAAATCCTTCAGCCTGCAGCGTACCAGAAAACTCGAGTAGATCCACTCTGAAACCGAGATCCACATGACGATCCTCCCATCCACGATGCTCCCAAACTCGAGCATGATGGTGATACGGGTTTTCGAAACTGGTATCAAAATCGTGACCCTCCACATCATGATCACCGAACTCCTGCTCCGCCAAACGTTGGGTTAACTCCGCAACTTGTCTTTGCAAATCTTCAATCATCACATTCTGAATATTATGATCACGGTGAGGGACTTCCTCAATCGAAACCTGCCCTCGACGACCACGACTACATCCACCAACCATTATAATTGATGAAATTTATCTCCCAAGAAGATGTTGACGCTCTGATACCAATTGACGCCTGGTAGAATAGTGGCTTGTTGTAGCAGATGATTAGCAAGAAAAAAATGAAAGAAAAACGCCCAAAAACCAGAGAAAATACTCTGAAATCAACGCAATATTATTAATAATGCAGAATACGAAACTTAACCCACAGGCCGGTTAAATAGCTGCAAAATTACGAAATTATGGAAAATTACTAAAAATAACAAAATCTCAAAAATCTTACCGAAATAAAATGTGGAATAAAATAAGTAAGTTGCCAAAATTTTGGCTCAATTTGAATTCTAAATCACCTAGAAAAAAGGAAACAAAATATTGCTTTAAATGGTAAAAAATAATAAAATTAACTAAAATAACTAAAAACGGGTCAAATTGTCTCAATTAAGGAAATATTTGCGATTCACTTTCTATTTTTGCGGAACCTCTTGCATCACCTTAACATGACATTGATCCCCATATCTCCACTCATTTGTCCCCACCTAGAAAAGTCATAACAAGATCTAAAACTGACCTTGTTCAACCACCTAAACAATATCCTGACTATAAGGTTAATATTTTATCCATCATCCTTTTTATATATTAACCAGTGTAATTAATAAAACAAAACCTTCTAATGCAGTATCTAACCTGAATGGTGTGCTGCTATGGAAGATGAGTTCGGCGTATTAATGGAAAATGGCTCCTGGTCTCTCTATCCCAAGCCAGTAGGTAAGCATATAGTTCGGAATAAGTGGGTTTACAAGATAAAATGAAGGCCAGATGACTCAATTGAAAGGTAAAAGATGAGGTTAGTGGCAAAGGAGTTTGATCAAAAGGATAGAGTTGACTACTATGAAACATTTTCCCAGTATTCTAGATTAGAATTCCAAATATATAGGGCTTGTGTTGAATTTTCTATTGATGATCGAGGTGGTTTTGCAGGTATTTGGGTTTTATTTCTTGAGAAAGTTGCAGGAGATGTAAAACTGAGTATCACTATACTTGTAGTCATATGAGCTTGAATAATGATAGGAGTCTTACCTAGAGATGTGACGCTACTTAAAGTAATTGACTTAGTGACTCATTCTTTTGCTAGAAAACAGTCTTCATTAAAAACATGTCTAGACACATAGATATGACTTGTAAGTTATCCCAAAAATATACATTTTTTTACTTTGTTCAAAACTTTAGTTGTCAACTTGTTAATCAAAAAAACTGAAGTCAAGAATGTATCTACCTAGTAGCATGATTTTAAATGTACTTGTGCTAATAAAGTGAGTTTTGTTTCTGGGATATATCTATGTTTTAGTTTTGCAATGTCATTTTGTTGCAAAGTATATGGACATGTCAAGTTGTGAAAGATTTCAGGTTCTATTAAAGTCTTTGAATTGCTAAGAAAGGTATCTACTACCATTTTTCTTTTCTAGTTGCTTTATTTTAGTACTAAAGCGATTTTCCTAAGAGGCTTATATTTGATAAATAAAGACAAGACACGGGACTTGAACTTTATGGGACACAACTAGGCAAAACAAGAATAGTCATCAACGAATAAGACGTAATATCTACAACTACCTATTCAAGCATAAGGAACAACCAAACATCTAAATGAATGAGTTGAAGAGGTGAAGTAGACAGTCATGAGGACTCATTAAATGGTTATTTGCTAACTTTTTAATAGAAAGATAATTCAAACTTGCTAAACGGCTTAAAACAGACATGGACGGATGACCTAAGCGAGTATGCCAATTATCTAAACTGGTTTTCACTCCTACATGTGCTATAAGACACTGTAGTTTATTTGTTAAGAACTCTTGTGGACAACAACCGGATACAATCCATTTTCAATCACTGTATGCAGTAGTAGTTACCTCGTGTGATTATCCTTTATCCAAAAATCATAACCCTCAAGAATAAAGTAGTTATTTAAGTAAAATTTATATATAGAAAGCATAATAGTATTTACATATAGAAAGAAAAATAGTTTAGGCCTTGGATAATGAAGAACTAGTTTTAAGGCAAAAGAAGTGTTGGTTTTTTTATACCCAATAAATCTCGGGTCATGATGTTAACGTGAGTTAATATTATATCATAAGTATAGGTCGATGAATGAAATAAGTCCAACAACCAAGTTCATGAGTTACACCCGACCCAATTGTATTCTCTTTTGGATGACTTGAATCTTGACCTGTTTACCTCTTTAAAGGTCCAACTTAAAGCCTAACCCTAGAGTATATATATAGATATAACCCTAGCCACTTTCTTGTGATATTTTGTGTGGTTTTGAGAGAAAAATAGAGGAATCCCGGCTGCCCCCTTTATGTTAAAAATAGCCTCTAGAAGTGTCCAAAACGCTTGTTTAACGTGTGCAATTCGTGGTTCCTTCATAGTATACCTTTGTGGTGTCTTCTCCTAACCTTTGTGGCTACAAATCATCATATTTTTCTTGTCCTACATGGGTAAGATTGAATAGCACACGAGGTGAGTTAGAGTGGTTTGGAGTTGATTGGATTAGTTGTTGGTTGAAAAATGTGCGTTGGACTGAGCTCGAAATCACCGATTTGAAGATCTTTCAAGAGAGCTTTCGCAACATTTGGTATCAGAGCTTCAAGGTGGTGGTTTAGGCTCTTGAAATATAGCAAAAAACCGTCCAAAAATCGGCAGAAAAGAACCAGAAATCAGATCGAAGAAGCTGTCCAAAAACTGTTAAAATCAGCCTCCGTTATTCGCATTTTCTGATCAATCCAAAAGGAGTATTGGAAAACGAAGATCATTGGTGTGATGTAAGGAAAACCCTAGAGAGCGACGTGTGTTGGTCGTCGACGGTGCATCTGGAGGCACATGAGAACCACACGCAGAGAGAAGAGGCGCGCGTGAGGGCACATGAGGGAGAATTTCGAGGAGGTTCCAAATGCAGTTTGTTCCTCACATTATTTCTAACATTTTTCGTATTGAAAGTTTTTTGTTTCAAGGCCTGCAGAAAAATCTGGACAGCGTTGTTCTTCGGGCGTCGGGACTCGATTGTGATTTTTTGGTTGCTGCAGTTTCCAGAGACTTGAGGACAAATAGTGGTGGTCCTAAAGTGTTAAATTCGCATGTCTCATAATTTACGGACTCAGATTGGTCCGCTCTGGTAAATTGACTGAAATTTTTACATTATCGAACTAGCAGATCATCGAGGGGGTGCTCATTAGGCTTGGGGGTTGTCATTGCTTGGCAACCATTGCTTGTGCTAGAAAATTTAGGAATTGTTTGCTCTATTTTTGAAGTGTTGAACTTTGATTACAAGTTGGTAGTTGATTTTGTGATTATCTGTCATATAGTCACTGTGTGAGACATGTTGCATGAAAATTTGAATTTTTTATTTATACACTTTCGTGTTTGCATTAATTATCCCATTAGAACACCTGGAATTGACCCGTTCGAACATTCCCTTGATCTAAGATCATGAATCTTACGAAACCCTGGAATCTAGAACGGTGTATATTGTGACCTTAGGATTACTTTGTGTGACCTATCTGTATTTTGGTTGTTCTGTTCTTCTTAAAATGTCTTCATACTTTGAGGTTGTAATTTTTAATAGGAAAGGATATTTTTCAATTTGACAACAAAAAATAAAGGGTATTTTGGTCCAACAAAAAGTTTCAAAAGTCATAAATGGCAAATCTCTTGCAAATTAACAGAAGTACAAAAAGAAGAGTATGATGAACTTGCATACACTTCAATTATTTTACACATGTTTGATACTGTTTTGAGAAAAGTAGGAAAACTGGATTCTACAAATCAACTTTGGGAAAAGTTGGAGGACTTATATTTGCTTAAATCTACTCCTAATAAACTGTACTTGCTTGAACAATTTTTCAACTTTAAAATGGATCCTTCAAAAGATCTTGATGACAATCTGGATGTCCTTAACAAGTTAGTTCAAAACATCGTTAATTGTGATGAAAAGATATCTGAAACGTATAAGGCTATTATCCTGCTTAATTCCATGCATGATTCATGTAGGGAAGTTAAGAATGCAATTAGGTACGGTAGGAACACTTTAACACCCGTGATTGTCATAGACTCGCTTAGGAGTAAGAAGATGGAGATTAAAACTGAAAAAGAGGACAAGAGGAGTGACGAGTTACGTATGATGAAGAGTATGATGAAGTTTAAGCAAATGAATTTGGGTAGAACCCAAGATGGTAGTAATTTGAGTAGTGACTCGAGTGATGAGGGTAGTAAGAAGAAGGGAAAGGGACATGACAAGTCTAGTGGTAGAAGGTGTTATAGTTGTGGTAAGTATGGATACTTTATTAGAGATTGTCCCAAGAAGAAAGATAAGCTGAAGGGTAAGATGAGAGGTGAGGCAAATTTGGTAGATGATAGGATAAGTATGGTAACATCTTTTATTAGGGTCATTTATGCATGTATTGCATATGTAGTTGACCGTGGTTTGATTGACTTGGTGTTAATCTATGGTTTTATGTGAACGTGTTTCTAAAAAGATCCGTGTGTGTTATCATATAGTATATTGTCATCGCATGTGTAAATGCCCTTGATTGTTTACTATTAAATATTTGCTTCTCCTTGGATTTTTTTGACCTTAGCCCCGGTGAGTATATGGAATAAGTATGGTATGTGTTTCAGGTTGGAAACACAAGATAGGGTCTGTGATCGAATTTTATTGGCTGCTTTGATTATGCAAGTGCTAACTGTGTGTTTTTACTGCTTGTAGATTTATTGGGCATCATGGTGGAGATTTGTTGGGTTTTTGATACCCAATAAATCCTGGGCTACGACGTTAACGTGGGTTAATATTATTTCATAGGCATAGGTTGATGAATGAAATAAGTCTAACAACCAAGTCCATGAGTAACACATGGCCCAATTGTATTCTCTCGAATCTTGGCCCGTTTACCTCTTTAAATGTCCAACTTAAAGCCTAATCCTAGAGTATATATATGGCTATAACCCTAGCCACTTTCTTGTAATGTTTTGTGTGGTTTTGAGAGAAAAATATAGAAATTCCAGCTGTCCCCCTTTATGTGAAAAAAATAGCCTCTAAAAGTGTCCAAAATGCTTGTTTAACGTGTGCAATTCGTAGTTCCTTCATAGTATACCTTTGTGGTGTCTTCTCCTAGCCTTTGTGGCCACAAATCATCATTCTTTTCTTGTCCTACGTAGGTAAGATTGAATAGCAATCGAGGTGAATTAGATTGGCTGTGGTTTGAAGCCAATTGGATTGGCTGTTGGTTGAGAAAAGTGCGTTGAATTGAGCTCGAAAATCACCAATTTGAAGATCTTTCAAGAGAACTTCTGCAACAAGAAGATCTATCTAGTTGAAAAGAGCTAGAACCAGTGTTTTTAATGATCAAACATGCTCCATTGCTAACAATTATAGTATTATGGCCTTCATAATTTGCATGTCATATTTGATTTTCAAAGATTGAGTTTGCTTCAAGTAACTTAATAGAAAGATCTATAGGAGAAATACGGCCTTGATAAGCCATATTGAATATACTATAACAATCTAAAGCTATGTGGCCAGCTTTGCTACAAATTTGGCACAAAGGTCTAGAATTGTTAGCTGCAACCTATCTAAGGTTATTATTCAGCTATATATTAGATAAGATCTTTGAGGAACTAGAATCTTGCTGCTACGGTTTAAAACTATTAGTTTTGTGGTTTGATTTTCTTCAAATAGTTTGGTACTCTTGATTTTGCCATAAAAGCAAAAGTTGAGGGTTCAACAACCTGGGTATGTTGGATTTCTAGCAAGGTTTCATAGTTGAGAAGTTCTGAATAAAAATTCTCAAGAGATAGATCTTTTTCCCTTTTAGCAAAGTTGAATGAAGTGATGAATGGATAGAAATATAGTTTTAGACCAGCTAAAATGTAGTTTCAGACCAACTACAAGAAAAGTAATAAGATTCTGATCTTCTACAGGTTTTCTAGTAGCTGCAAGTGAGTTAATTGTTCAAATGGTCATTGAACTTGTCCATGTCTTTGATTGGCCACTGAACTTTAAAATATCGAGTTTTGACTACTGAATCTTGAAAAATGTCGAGTTTTGATCAATGAATTTAGGTTCATGTCTTTGATTGGTTACTGAACTTTAAAATATCAAGTTTTGGCTACTGAACTTTGAAAAATGTCGAGTTTTGATCACTGAATTTAGATCCAAGTCTTCGATTTCTAACAGAAGCTTAAAATGTTGAGTTTTGACCACTGAACTTTGGAATATGCCATATGTTATTCACCAGCATAACTAATGAACTTTAAAAATTTCGAGTTTACAATGAATAATGCACAATATTTTTCAAAGTTCAGTGAGTAATATAAAATATGTTTTCAAAGTTCAGTGGTCAAAATTTGATATTTTAAATTTCAGTAAGCAATCCAAGACATGAACCTAAGTTCAGTGACCAAAACTCAACATTTTTCAAAGTTTATTACCAAACCTCGACATTTTTCAAAGTTCAGAAGCCAAAACTCTATATTTTAAAGTTCAGTGGCCAACCAAAGACATGAACTTAAGTTCAATGATCAAAACTCGGCACTTTAAAGTTTAGTGTGTTGGGCATGTTTGGTAAGTGATGCCCAAATCTCCTAGCCGATGATGAAAAATCGAGACCCGTTTTAACTTCATATGCTACAAGCCCAAAATTGAAGAATTAAATCCACATCACAATTGAAGTAGTCCAATTATATTGGGTATTTAGAGGGAATCAGCCCATTGGGCTAGATGCTCAATACCTAATTTGGAGGTAATTTGAAAATCATAAGAAATATAGATAAATACAATCGTTATCTTTCTTTAACCACTTTATCTCATATTGAGCTCTATCTTTTAGTTAACATAATCTTGCAGATTTTTATTCATCCTAATCTCACAAGATTTCTGGGAAATCCGTTCTCCCCTATGGGCCTATAAATTGGATCCTTCACCTTTCATTTTACTCACCCAAAAACAAGAGAAAATCTCCTCTTGCTTAGTGCAAAACAAATCCTCCTCTAACTTTGTGAAATTGTCTTTGTGATTGATAATGGCCTTCAAATTGGAGATACATTTGTGGTGTGGATCGAATTTCTAAGCCTAATCAAAAGGGAAATATCGTTCTTGAATTTTATGGTTTTTGGTTTTGATTTTCTACAAGTAATCTCTACAAATCCTTCACTAATTGGTTGTTTGATTCAATTTGTAGGTGGGTTTACTTCACAATTGGTATCGGAGAGTGGTGGTGGTGAAAATTAGGCCAAAAATCGACTAGAAACCGAAAGAAATCAGACGAAATAGACTGCCCAATTTTTGCACAAAAAACCCCACCTGCAAACGTGATTTCCCGACAATCCAGAAGTCCATTAGTGAAATGGAGACCAGGTTGAGACGTGTAGGCAGTGTTGGGTATGTGGCGCGTATTCCTGACGGCGGTGCGTAAGGGCGCGTGGCGTCGAATCTGGAGAAGTTGTTTTCAGGCAGTTTGTTCCTCACATTATTTTTGACATTTTTCGTGTTGAAAGTTTTCTATTTTAGGTATACATAAAAAGTTGGACGATTTTGCCCTTCGTAGATCAATGGCCAAAATTGCCACATATTTAGTGAATTACTTTATGCTAAAATTATGGCCCTAAAGTAGTAAATTCGCATCTCTCGTAATTTTCGGACTCAGACAAGTCCGCTATGGTAAATTGGCTGAAATTTTACATTATTGCACTAGCAGATCATCGTGTGGAGAGATAATTAAGATTGGGAGTTGTCATTGCTTGACAACCATTGCTTGTTGATAAAACCTAGGTTACTTGCCATTATCTGTTTAATTTTCTAAGTGAAATTATTTATTCGTCATTAGATTAATTTGTTGAATGTCGTTGCGTATTATTTTAGACTTGTACCCAAACTTTTATTTTAGTTCTTCCCTTGATCGAGAACTTGATTCTCACAAAACCCTGGGGTTCTAGAATAGTGTATTATTGTGAAACCATAGGAATCTTGTTACTCCGTGTAATCTGTGTAACCTGTGATTTTTACATATCAAAATTTGTGTTATGTGCATTTTTTGATAAAATGTTGACACATGGGTGTCTTTAATGGTAAAGGAGATTTTTCAATTTGGCAACAAAAAATGAAAGGTATTCTTGTTCAACAAAATGTTTTCAAAGCTATTAATGACTCTTTTCCTACAAACTTGACTAATGAAGAAAAAGAGAATATGAATGAAGTGGCATACACTTCTATAATATTACACCTATCTGATGCGGTATTAAGAAAAGTTGGTAAATTAAAATCAACTCAAGAACTTTGGAAAAAATTGGAGGAACTCTATATGTCTAAGTTAACTCCAAACAAACTTTTTCTACTTGAAAGCTTTTTTAGCTTCAAAATCGATTCTTTAAAAGATTTGGATGATAATTTGAATTTCTTTAATAAACTCGTGCAAGATATCACTAACTGTGGTGAAAAAGTATATGAAGAATATAAGGCAATAATTTTGTTAAATGCTATCCCTGAAACTTATAGAGAAGTTAAAAATTCTATTAAATACGGGAGAGATACTTTAACGCCTGAAATTGTCATAGACTCGTTAATAAGTAAAGAAATGGAAATACGAGTCGCGAGAGTTGAGAGAAAAAGTGGTGAGGTTCATATAATGAGAGGTAGTCTCAGTCTAGAACCTGTGATAACCAAAGTGGATACGCGTCTTGTAGTAAAAAGAAAAGTAGAAGTTTATCTATGTCAAGAAGTAAAACTAAAGGTAGAAAATGGTATGGGTGCGGTAAAACTTGACACTTCATTAAAAATTGTTATGTTGAGGAAAACAAACAAAAGGAAAAGGTTCACGATGAGGCAAATGTTATTACTTACTCTGATAAATTTTGTGAAGTATATGTGTTATTAAACTCTGAATATACTGAAGTAAATTTAACTATGAAATCACATTTAAATGAATAGATACTTGATTCTGATGCATCATTTCATGATTCATCACATAAAGACTAATTTGAAAATATGCAAGAATCTGGAAGTGGTCATGCTAATGTGCAATAATCATGCATATAAAATTGCTGACATTGATGATATCACATTAAAATTTGACACTGGTTATGTGCTTAAATTACATGGAGTTAGATATATTCTTAAAATGGCTAGGAATCTTATTTCAGTAGGAGCATTAGAAACTGATGGTTTTACTGGTAAAATTGGAAACAACATGCTTAAAATAATTAAGGGTGCTCTTGTCATATGTAAAGGTACTAAAAAAAACAGTATTTATGTGACCACTGCTAAAATTGTTAAAAATTCAACTTCCTCTATAAATTTAACCAACACTGATGACACAAATGACACAATAGATTAGCTCACATAAGTATTAAAGGACTTAAACAAGGAAATAGAATTTTGCTTCAAAAATCAACTTTGCGGCTATGTAGTGTATCTGAGTTGAGTGCGGCTGCATAGAAGGTGCAGTTGAGCTTCTCTTAAGCTTGACGGCTTGGATGTGGCAGCTTAACTTCCAAAGTTGACATTTTGGTCACCGAACTTTATAGTTGGTTCAATTAAGTCCTCTGTCGCTCGTTTTTTTATATTTCATCAATATCATCGATGTACTCCTACAAAACATAATTTACAACGAACTAAGTCATATTTCAATACAATTCATTAATAAAAATTCTAGTTTAATGGTTCAAATAAGTGTACAAAGTACACTTATCAATAGACCTTGAACATTAATCTTGGATGAAATAAATTTTTTAAAATATCTTATCATAGTCTTATCTTATAGTTTTTCCCCCCACATTGCAAACCATGTAATCCAAGACTAAGAATCACTACATGTATGAATGTGTATATATATATATAGGATAAGCATTTTTATTTTAAAGAGTTCGCATATATATCACATCTCTTTATGAATATATAGAATAAACTTATGCTTCTTTAAAAATAAGAATTGGAACAACAGAAAATTCATCTAAAACATTTATTACTTGTATATTTGTACTTTCCTCAAGAGAACAACATAACACTCATGTATAAAGTTATGCTTGTTCAAGAGCTACAACTCAATAATGTTCTAAACAATTGATATGAATTAATTTATTAATACATTTTCAAGAGTAATAGCATAATAATGCTCTTGAATATTGATATCACTTAATAACAACCAATGTATATCTACTAATATATACCTATTAGTTGATTTGTAAATCAAAACGAATAGATACGAATATTTTCTTTTGAATAGAAAAGAAGAATCACTATAAGAGCTTCTTAATCTTTGAAGATTAAATTTAAATAATGTATCAAATAAATTTTAGGCTTGAGTATATTTGTTGTCCACCTGTAAAAAACTGTGCAGATATTAGATCTTAAAACTTTAGACAAGATAGTTGAACAAATAATATTCTTGAGTTAATTCTTTTTATTACCATAGAGTTCCTTCAATTCCATTCTATTGACTTTAAAGATGGAAATTTGCTATTTGTACAATAATTTTTGACACTTTAGTTGACACTTGCATTGTTGTCAAGTGTCAATTAAATGAAAAAACTGTTTGAAATTTAAACTTTCCAATAGGATAATGACACGTGACAAAGTGTAAATTAAAGTGTACACCATAGTGTACATATAGCAATGTTCATAAAGATGAATGTAACTCCTGTTTGACATTCATGATTTTTGAAAAAGAAAGTTTTGAATAGTAATTTTTAGGAGAATGTGCAGTTAAAAGTAGAAGAAATTTTGAATATACATGCAGAATATTTTATTGTGCGAATATGTAGTTGAAAATTAGGATGTATGAAAAAGAGTTTTTAAATAACTGTTGTCAAACAGGGACAAAATTTATAGGACTTATTTTAGTCATGTTTGAAAAGAATTTCAATTATGGATGAACAAAGAAGATAAACTTGGAGAGAGAGAGAGAGAGTTTCTTCTATTTCTGCATTTCTCTTTAGTCATCACCCTATAAAATCTTCATAAGGTATTACAATTTTAAAGTGCCAATAGGAATGCCAATGGGCTGGGGATCCCATTCCCCATCCACCTTGTCCCCTCTTATGCAGGTCAAGTCGGGCTAGGACAAGGCGGGGAACTCCCAATCCCTTTATGAGCTCTTTTATATTTTCATTATATTTTAGATATTAATTAAATTAAGTATTATTTATAATTAAATAGGGATTGAACTTTATATTCTTATGAATTTTTACGAGTCATCTATCGAGACTAGGTAGGGACCATTGCCCCCATTCCCCATCCTGACTCGAGGCGTGAAATAGCCCTGTTTCCCGATTAATCAGAGAACAATCCATCCTTGCTCCTTTCAGGGTAGATCCACATGCAATGGCGAATTCAGAATTTTGAATCAGCACAGACGGTCGTTGACCATCTACCGTTGGCCACAAAAAATATCAAAAGTCCTTTTGGTATCCATTTTTTTTTTTTTTTTTTGTAAAAAATACATTTTGGAATGGTGATTTGATGGAGAACGTTTGAACGTGTGACTAAAAATGAAGAAAAATTTTGAATTTACGTATAATATTATTTTATTGAAGAATGTATGGATGAAAAGAAGAAAGAAAAATGTAGTTTTAAAAAAAAGGGGAATCGAACAAGGCCTAAAGTATAAACATAACAATTATTTTGTTCAAAATGAATATGTA
This sequence comes from Olea europaea var. sylvestris, assembly GCF_002742605.1. Taxonomy (NCBI): domain Eukaryota; kingdom Viridiplantae; phylum Streptophyta; class Magnoliopsida; order Lamiales; family Oleaceae; genus Olea; species Olea europaea. The sequence continues at coordinate 583,911 of NC_036251.1, read as the reverse complement.
TAATTTTGTTATAAGAATAAATAGAACTCATCAAATAACATTGTTGCCAAATTTTGTATAATTCAAAGGAAGGTTGTGAATTCGAATATTTAAAATTGTTTGCATTAAAACAATCAAAACCTAACAAATATCATTTTGTTAAATTTAGTAACACAATATAAGAGGTGCCATAATGGTTAAATTCGCCACAACCCTTACTTGAGATCATGGGTTCAAATCCTCACCGTCCCTTCCTTATTGAATTTTGGTAAAAATTATAGAATAAAAATAATACATAACAAGTTCATTGACAAAGATTTGAACCTAAGAATTGAAATATATTAAGGCTCGCTCTCACCAAGTAAGCTACATGAATGTTTGAAAATAAAATCAATTACCAACAATATAAGGTAAAAATTTAATCTATTACTAACAAAGAAATATATATATATCTCGGCGGGGCCGCCCTAACTGGCCTCCCTCTGGATCTGCCACTGTCCACATGGAGATTTGAGAATGGGAAAATTGCATGATATTTGTCCTCTTTCGTGTGTGCTTGTTTATTTCTTAATTTGATTAATCTTCTTCCCATTTTACTATTTTTCAAATCTAGACCTAATAGTTTAAAAGTTTACAGATTATTTACTTGTAACAAATTAAAAATAAATAAATGAAAAAAATGAAATTTTGCCTAGATATTTTGTCATGGCAAATGTTGGATCTCAACAATTGGTTTCGATATACTTTCTTTCCATTGTTTTTAAGATGATCGTTTTGACATATTCATATAATAATCAAACATTTCATGGCCGAGTCGAAGCATTTTTTTTTAATATTTTTTGTCCGGCATTCTTTTTTCCAAGAGGTTTTAAATCTGAGACTTGGGTTCTTTGCAACGGGGTCAAGAAATTTATGGCGTTAGTTAAATTGGATTACGCTATTAAAGATAAATCTAATATATTATGGATCACGCTGTAAGTTAGATTTTCATTATTGTGCACCAATGAACTCTTGTGGCATTTATTTTGAAATATATTAATCAATCAACTCAATAGTGAATTGGAGAAATATACCCCCCGTTTGGCCCTATTTTTTGAAATAAAAATAGGTGGAATAATATTTTTTTTTGAAAGATAAGTGATTGAAAAAGAAGGAAAAATTTTCGATTTACATGTAATATTATTTTATAGAAGATTATGCGATTGAAAATAGGATAGAAAAAAATTAAATGAAATTTAATGGTAGCCAAACGGGGTTAGAAAGATTAATATTTATTTGCCTGAACAAGGATCTAAAATTCAAAAACTAACACACTCTCTTTCTCTGCCTTTTGACTTTTGTCCATTAAAATTTCTTTAATGTTAATTTATGTAACCTGCGTTGTCACTTAATCAATATTTTTAGACATGAAATTAAAGTTTCAACACTTCGAGAATGACATTTCGCTATTGTCTGAATTAACACGCTTCTCATTCTCTTGCTCGACACCTGTTTTATAAGACATATGGTTTAACACCACCTAAAAAAAGTAACTTAACTTGATGAATTACAAGGGTATCATTTTTAAATTGCTCTCGAAGAGTTTAATATTATTTTCAGAATATTGATTTATTGATTTTGAAGAAACAATAATAAAATATAACGTGCTATCGAAATAACATATATTCCGAATAATATTTATCTCATTGTGTTCCTAAATAAACACAAATTAAATAATTAAACACTGCGTTTTTAAAAAAAAAAAAAAAACTAATTTTCTATATTATTAATATTCAAAAAGAATATTAATTTATTGTTCTTGAAGAGTATGAATTATAATCTTCAATATTCCAAAAAAAATATTGATATAGCCCTTGAAGAAACAATAATTAAAGATAATGTGCTCTTAAAAAGCATGGAGACGAGACCGATGCTTCCACAAATATGGCAAATTTTCCTTAATCTGTTATAACCAATTATTTCTTTATTTTTTATTTACAGCTTAGTTAATTAGTTATGACCCATTTGTCATTTTGAGAAAAGAAATATATATATACATAATTGGTGTGCCATGTAACTGGTTGATAAGCGTATTTTATAAACTTATTTTGACCTAAAAATATAGAAATTTAGTAGTTCTTGTGAACAATTATAGCCTTATTTATTATATATTTTGTTTATTAGGTGAAACTCGATGAATGGAAATGGAATTAAAAGAAAGAAGCGAAAATTGGCAAAAAAAAGAGAGGCAAGATCCAAATTTTGGGGACTAAAGTGTAAATACTCAAAAGTTGTGTTGAACCTCACGACGAAAATTTGAGAATGTTAGGGGTCAATTAGATGTAATTAGAAGTCAAAAGGAGTGAAATATGGCTAAAATATTTTCAGAAATCAATTTCCAAATGCACAAGAATGTTTCAGATTTTCAGCTGAAGATTAAGGCCCATTTTTGGCCTAGTAAAAGTATGAATTGGAAAAGAGCTATAGTAAAATTATGGTCATTTGAGTTATCTTTACAATCCAATTTGAATCGTCTTAATAGGATATTGAGAGAGAAAATTATGATAAAAATACTAAAGGACTTGCAGTGCTAAAATTCTCCCGTGAAGTGGCGTCGTGATGCCACCATCATTGTGCCTAAGTGCCACTCTCTGTCTTCGTGGCACCGCGGCACCACTTTATGGCACCTAGGTGTCACTTGATATGGATTAGAGTGCAATTTTGGTCCCTTTAAATCCCATAAAAATTCTACAACAACGAAAAACATGGAGGCAGCTATGAATACAAGTTATTAACACTTTTCATGGAGTTTCACACAATTTGGGGGAAAGAAAAACACATAATCATCAAGATCAAAGAGCAAAAGCTCGGATTTGAAAACTTTTGAGGTTGAAAAAGATTCTTGGTATAAGATCCAATTATTTCCATCATCAAAATTTTAAAACCAGGTTATGAATTTTATACTTTTTGATTTTCTTTCACCATTATGAGTAGCTAAATTCATAGCTAGGACAAACAATGTAATCTATGTGTGACCCTTTATTTCTTTTATTCAAATTCAAGTTTTTTAAATGCATATGTTGTTTTAGTTATGTACTTAATGCTTTAAATTCGTTGGCCAATTATTCAATGATTTTGTGAATGTATTACGAATCGAGGGGTGAGTTACAGATTTAGATCACATATTAAAATCTGATAATTTAGTAGTATGTGTAGAAATACCTATACTAATTATTACGGTCACTAGAGTGGTGATGTGTCATATTAATTCATTGGAGAATAAAGATTTTGCAAGTTCCAACTTTGAATTAATTTTATTATTTATCAATGAATTAATATGATATATCACCGGTGATTAGTATAAGATGAGCACAGGTGCTCATTAGATTATTTATGTATATAAACACAATGCCAAACAAACCTTTCATTTTTTATTTTTTTATAAATAAGATTAATAATTAACTTGAACTGAATTTGCGCCAAGGGTTTTAGTTAGTATCATTCAGTTATTTTGGCGCTCAAATATACAATACATGTAAATGTGTGTGTATAGAAAGAAACGGAAAGAAAATTTTATTCAGAGAAAAGTTTCTTAAAAAGAAAGAAAGATAACAATATCGATGGCACGAGGGAGCAAGCGTCATAAGAGTTATATGGAATACAAGAAGCCTAAAAAGAAAAAGAACCCCAAAGGAAAAAGAAGGCATGGCGGAAGTGGAAGACGAAGCCACGCCAGAGGTGGTGGTGCTTGTGTTTGCTCTTGGGTTCTGATACCGGTTTTGCTGCTACTGCTGGCTTGGGTTTTTCATTTGGTTACTTTCCTAGGAGGAGGATACAATATAGGGATGCAACTAGCTCTACCACTTACCACCCCACTCTTAGATTTTTCCTTGAATTCAAAAAACCCTGGAAGACGAAAGCCAAGAAACTAGGCAGCCGAGGTAGAAGTGGAAAATTGCATTGTAGATCGCGATCTTGATGGTTGTCATTGCATGTGTGTTGAACTGAACTGTTCATCCAGAGACTACAATGTAGATCGAAAACGAGTAAACTCCAAATACCTAATTCTGAATACTTATTTTTCTTGCATGGTATATCGCGTTTAACATTTCTTGTATGTGATATAATTGTCAATATCAACAACTTTCCCTTGATTAAGATTTCTGGAATGTGATAAATTGTCAATATCAACAACTTTATATTGTTTTTGTCTCTGGTATAATACTAATGAATGAATAAACGTCAGTTTTTTTATATCTTCTTGGATTTGTCTTCTTCCATTGTTTTTGGTATGATACAAACGAATGAAGTAGTTGATTAGTTTAAATCTTCTTGGGGTTTGCCCTCTTACCAGTAGGCTGACATTAATGTTGATTAGCAGTTACCTTCGAACATTTTTTTTCCATTTTTGTAGTCATTTTATGGAGCTCTGTAAAATTAAGCAGAGATTAAAGAGAACTGAAAGAATTACTTTGAATGTTTTGGCGCTCAGCTCAAACCCTTTTTTTTCACTTTCTGTATATAGACATACATTGAAACTAATCTCAAAAGATCAACGAATCAGTTAAGTACAACAGCTAGCAAGAATGAATCTATACAGGATTAATTTTAAACAATTGAATTCGAAAAAATAACTATCATGAAAAAATGCAAGAGTTAGCTGTCAAACTATGTTTGAAGATCAAATATTTTCTCTAACACCCTCTTGCAAACTGATGGGAATGAGAGTTACCATCAATTTTTCACGCAGAAAATGAAATCAAAGAGCTGTATGTCCTTTGGTGAAAGAATCAATAATCTGATCTTGAGTAGAGACTTATTTGACGTAAATATATTTGTTAACCACCTTCTCACGAACAAAATGATAATCAATCTCTAGGTATTTAGTTTTAGCATGAAAAACAGGAGTAAATGCTGATGCTAATGCCATAGCAATTATTACACCAAAGCACAAGAGTAGAAGAGAAGCAAACGCCAAGTTCCTTGAACATCATATGCATCCAATATAGTTCAGCTGCAGCCATGGCAATAGACCTGTATTCAGCTTTAGTACAGCTTCTTGAACCCACATTTTGCTTCTTTGCATTCCAACTGATTAAGTTAGAGCAAAGGAAGATACCATATCCACTAATACTGCTTTTGTCATCCAGATTTCTTGTCCAGTCGAAGTCACAATAGTAAGGTTAACTGAAGAAGGGATATAATAGAGACCATAGTCAATAGAGCCTTTTAAGTATATCTAGGACTCACTTGGCTGCTATCCAGTGAGGCTCACGAGGATCATGCATGAATTTACAGAGTTGGTTTACTGCATAGGAGAAACAACTACTTTTCTATATTTTGTGGGATCTTTTAGGTGAAAGTTTTTAGTACCTGATGTAGTTGGACAAGATAAAGGTTTTAATTTTGTCATCTTTACTCTGTCAAGAAGATCATATTGTACCCAAGGAAGTAACTAAGTTGACCAAGATCTTTTACATGAAAATGCTTCTGCAATTGTATGATAAACCGATCAATGGCAATCTTACAAGAACCATTGACTAAAAGATCATCTACATACATTAAAACTAAAATTTTGACCGTGGCAGTGGTGTATGTAAATAAAGAATAGTCAAAAGTGGTCTCAATATTTTCCTGTAATTGCTCAGAAAACTTTTTAAACCACGCCCATGATACTTGTTTAAGGCCATATAGTGGCTTATGTAAGCTGCATACAAAATTTGGATGGTTTTTGTCGATAAATCTGCTAGATTGTTCCACGAAAACTTCTTCACCTAATATACTATGTAGAAAAACACTGAAAACATCCAATTGTTTTACCTCCTAATGAAGAGAAACTGCAAGTGCCAATACAAGTATGATAGTAGATGATCATGTTGACTTTGGCCACTAAAACCTAGAAACTCTTGATATAGAGTCACAAGAGCCTTCACATCAGATCACCGAACCTCGAAAGATATTTGAACCATTCTCTCCTTAACGTGACATTGATCCCCATATCTCCACTCATTTGTATAACAAGATCTAAAACTGACCTTTTTCGACCATATAAACAATATCCTGACAATCCTTTTTTTATGTTAACCAGTGTAATTAATAAAACAAAACCTTCTAATGCAATATCTAACCTGAGTGGTGTGCTGCTATGGAAGATGAGTTCGACGTATTAATGGAAAATGGCTCTTGATCTCTCTATCCCAAACCAGAAGGTAAGCATATAGTTCGGAATAAGTGGGTTTACAAGATAAAATGAAAGCCTGATGACTCAATTGAAAGGTAAAAGACGAGGTTAATGGCATAGGAGTTTGATCAAAGGGATAGAGTTGACTACAATGAAACATTTTCCCAGTATTCTAGATTAGAATTCCAAATATATATGGCTTGAGTCGAATTTTCTATTGATGATTGAGTAGGTTTTGCTGGTATTTGAGTTATTTTTCTTGAGAAAGTTGCAGGAGATGTAAGACTGGGTACCACTATACTTGTAGTCATATGAGTTTGAATAATGATAGGAGTCTTACCCAGAGATGTGACGCTACTTGAAGTGATTGACTGAGCGACTCATTCTTTAGCTAGAAAACAGTCTTCATCAAAAACATGTCTAGACACATAGACATGACTTGTAAGTCATTCCAAAAATATACCTTTTTTACTTTGAAATATAGTTTATGTGACTCACAGGTCACAACAGAGGATAGCAAAGCAAGCGAACACTCTTAACTTATCATATAATGGGAATTTTTGACAAAGTAAAACAAAAGGTATGAGGTTGTTCAAAACTTTAGTTGTTAGCCTGTTAATAAAAAAAAACTGAAGTAAAGAATGCATCTACCGAGTAGCATGATTTTAAATGCACTTGTGCTAATAAAGTCAGTCTTGTTTCTAGGATATATCTATGTTTTAGTTCTGCGATGTCATTTTGTTGCAAAGTATATGGACATGTCAAGCTGTGAAAGATTTCAGGATCTATTAAATAGTCTTTGAATTGCTTAGAAAGGTATCTACTACCATTTTTCTTTTCTAGCTGCTTTATTTTAGCACTAAAGCAATTTTCCTAAGAGACTTAAATTTGATAAATAAAGACAAGACACGAGACTTGAACTTCATAGGATATAACTAGGCAAAACGAGAATAGTCATCAACGAATAAGACATAATATCCACAACTACCTATTCAAGCATAAGGAACAACCAAACATCTAAATGAATGAGTTGAAGAGGTGAAGTAGACAGTCTAGAGGACTCATTAAATGGTTATTTGCTGACCCTTTAATAAAAAGATAATTCAAATTTGCTAAACGGCTTAAAACAGACATGGACGGATGACCAAAGCGAGAATGCCAATTATCTAAACTGGTTTTGACTCCTACATGTGATGTAAGACACTGTAGTTTATTTGTTAAGAACTCTTGTGGACAACAACTGGATACAGTCCATTTTGAATCACTGTATGCAGCAGTAGTTACCCCGTGTGATTCTCCTTTATCCAAAAATCAACACCCTTGAGACTAAAGTAGCAGTTGTTATCTAAGTAAATTTATATATAGAAAGCATAATAGAATTTATATATAGAAAGCAAAATAGTAGAGGCCTTTGGACAATGAAGAACTAGTTTTAAGGCAAAAGAAGATCTATCTAGTTGAAGAGAGCCAGAAGCAATGATAAAAAATGTTCCATCACTAACAATTATAGGCCATGTTTGAGCAACATTTTTTCAAAAAAATATATTCTTAAATAGTGATTTGACATCATTTCAATCACACGTTCTTCAATAAAATAATATTACTCACAAATTCAAAACTTTTATTTATTTTTTAACCACATATTTCTCATCAATACGCTATTCAAAAATGTATTGTAAGGAAAAAAATGTGGCTCAAACAAGGGCATAGTATCATGGCGTTGATTCGCTGCACTAGAGGTAACATGCAGATTAGCTCCACTATCTGCGTATCATATTTGATGTTCAAAGATTGAGTTTGCTTCAACTACCGTAACAGGAAGATCTGCAGGAAAAATATGGCCTTGATAAGCCATATTGAATCTACTATAGCAATCTAAAGCCGTGTGGCCAGCTTTGCTACAGATTTGGCTCAAAGGTCTAGAATTGTTAGCTGCAACCTATCTAAGACTATTATTCTGCTATATATTAGATAAGATCTTTGAGGAACCAGAATCTCGCTGCTAAGGTTTAAAACTATTGTTTTGTGGTTTCGTTTTCTTTAGATAGTTTGGTACTCCTGATTTTGCTATAAAAGCAAAAATTGAGGGTTTGACAACCTGAGCATGTTGGATTTCTAGCAAGGTTTCATGGTTGAGAAGTTCTGAATAAAAATCCTCAAGAGATAGATCATTTTCCTTTTTAGCAAAGTTGAATGAATAGAAATGTAGTTTCAGACCAGCTACAAGAAAAGTAATAAGATTATGATCTTCTATAGGTTTTCTAGTAGCTGCAAGTTGATGGGCAATATGTTTTGCATCCTTAAAATAGTTAGTACATGTCTTAATACCTTGACTCAGCATATAAAGTTGTCGTTTGAAGAAACGAGTTTGCAGACCGCTTCAAACTTTATGCGAACTATCCAAATTGCAAACAGATGATGAAATCTTCTTTGTGATGGAAGCGCAAATCCGGTGAGTACACAATTTTTCTTGTGGAACCAAACTGTATAGGCTAGATTTGGTGAGCCATCTTGAAGTTTTTTTGATGGAAGCATTTGAACCATCCCTAGTTCCTATAAAATCCTGACTTCAAAGCAAAGCCACATAGTGGTTCCTCCACACCAAATGGAACAATCCAGTTTGTTTGAAATACATTGGAGGGGTTTTGTATGGTGATGTGTGAAAGGGTTGGAGTTTCTTTAGAAGTGAAAGAATATGTATGGGTCAGCCATTTGTGAAAGGTGTGAAAGTTTTGTGGTTATACAGTTGCAAAATTGTGCCCTTTTCTGCTCAGATACCATGTAAAATTAAGTATAGATTACAAAGAACTGAAAGAAGTACTTAAATGTTTTTACACTTACCTGAAACACTTTTTTAATTGAGACATACATTGAAAGTGGTCTCAGAATATCAATCTATACAAGATTAAGTTTAAACGATTGAATGCAAATAAATAACTATGCTTAAAAAATGCAAGAGTTAGCTGTTGTAAGAAGAACTTGTAATTCTTGGACTCGGCTGATCAAAGACTTGGAATCAATCATTTTGTAGTCTACGAATTTCTTCATAATTTTTTCTCCGTTTTGTACTTTTTCTCCAATGACTCTCATAACTCCTTTACAAATTTCATAACATTATATAAATCATATAGTGTTTTGTCAAGTCCATTCAAAATGTAGTTCTTGTATAAGAAGTCAGAATACTTCCATACATCAAATGCAATTAGGGACTCCCTATTCTGTAGCCCTTCTTGAAATACTGATAAGAGTGTAAAATATAATATTTTCTCCTCTTAATTATTGTATTAGTGTGATTATTTGATATCAAAATACACTCATTATACTTATGCTCTTATTCAGGTTGAATTTTGGTAGAAAGTATGAAATTTAGAAGAAAAGAGCAAAAAATGACCAAAATGGAAGAAAGTAAAAGTTTAGGGACCAAGTTGTAAATAATTTAAAGATGAGACGGGCGATGGAATAATGATTCGAGAAAGCTAAGAGTCCATTGGATGCAATTAGAAGTTAAATATGACCATAATATTTTCACAAATCAAATTACAATCGCATAAAGATTTTCCAAATTTTCAACTGCAGATTGAAGTCCACTTTTGACCCAGTAAACGTCAGAATTTGGAAAAAGGTATTTCTATCCAAATTGTAGCCCTTTGTGTTAGATTTCCAATGCATTTTGAATTGACTTAATTGGATATTGGGAGAGAACGTTATGGACAAAATACTAAAAGTAATCGCACAAAATATTCTAACTGAAAATTTAGTTTCCTTATTCGATTCAACCTCTTTTGGAAACAACTTGGCACACGGTTTTAAGCCCTAGGCTGGACAGAGAATGCCTCTCTTCATCCTCACATCAATTTTCTTTGGTTTTTGGCTCAAGAGTTACATGAAGAACTAAAATCCTTGGTGAAGCTTGGAAGGAACTCATTGGATTTTGAGAAATCACATTAATTGCTCATTTAATTTGATATTTTATTGTCAAACAATTCTAGATTTTAGTCTTTCTTCTTATGAATTGATTTTGAAATTGGTTTAATTTTTATTAGATCTTTCATAGATTTAATCATATTTCTTCTATTGTTTGACCAAAATATTTATTGAGTTGCAATTTCATTCATGTTAATAGTGAGTTATTTATGATCTTATACTTAAAGTATATAGTTACTTTTGATCTTACTCCAATAACAATTATGGACAATTGGAGCTAAAGAGATCTTTACTATTAAATATTTCGATTAGAGAGTTTGGATAAAAATCTCTAATTGAGTAATAATACATGAATTGTTGATATTGATCGATCCAACCCAATTGAGGGAATTCCAGTGCTTCATTAATTTTACATATTGATATTTAAATTTCATACCAAATTGATAAACTAGTTTCACATAATTCTCGAAACCGCTAAACTTTTGATCCTTTGAGCATTTCCCATCTCCTTGTGGAATCGACACCCCAAGGCTATACAACAATCACCGAGTTATACTTTGAGCGTAATCAAATTTTGACGCCCTTGCTGGAGAGACAGTACAAATACTTGAAGGATTCTTAAGCAAAAGGGTGACTTCGTCCCTTTTTACATTCTTTTAGTTAGTTTAGTTTATTTTCTTAATTATTTTGTTATTTCTCATTTAATATCATTTTTGTGTTTTATAAACAGGTTTCGAGATGAGCGAGGGCGATTTATTGCGAGGCCTCAACTAGTGTTTGAATCTCTTCCTAACCCTCTCTTTGATACTAAATCTATTGCCAAGAACACCATATCACATAATTCAATGTCTGATAGTGATCATGGTGATGCACACTATAGGACCTTGCATGATTACCTTAATCCCACACTCACATCTACACCGTCATGCTTCATGCTTTCACCTAACATGCCACGTATGGACCTAAAACCGAAAATGATTCAACTTCTTCCTAATTTTCATGGTCCTGAAAACGAAAATCCATACGTGTATATTAGAAAATTTGAGGTGGTGGTGGCAACCTTCCACAGTTAACATGGTACTTTGGATGTAGTCAGGCTAAAATTTTTCCCATTTTTACTACGACCACATTCGATTGGGACTTGGGCTGAAATGACCCAAGCATTCTTTGGCAAATACTTTCCCCATCATAAAACAATTGCTTTAAAAAAATAATTTTCTTCTTTTGTCCAAAAGGACAACGAAAATTTATATCAAGCATGGGAAAGATACAAAGAATTGCAAGCCCTTTACCCCCACCACGTTTATGAAAGTTGGCGTGTTGTGAGTTACTTTTATGAGGGATTATTACCTAGGGAGCGCCAGTTTGTGGAAATGATGTGTAATGGTGAATTCTTACAAAAAGATCCAGATAAGACTATAGAGTAATTAGATAACTTAGCCTAGAAAACACATACCTAGACTGGATCTAGTGCTACTGAGAGTACTAATAGGTCACGACCTATCGGAAACAACACTAGCACAGACATTTATTATCTTAGGGAACCTTAGAGCCAAGGTAGATGCCCTCATTAAAGAACCCAAAATCTTACGTGCTAGGGACTCAAAGCCTGTACTGAATGCATCCCATGTTGAGTCTTTAGGACTGTGTTTTGTTTGTGGTGGAACTAATCGTCCAACTCAAGGGTACACTACCTACGCTGAGATGAGGAAAGTTTATGAGAAACACTGCAATACCTTAGGCACATACCAAAAGCCTTATTCTCTCTTTTATGAAACAAACAATCCAGGATGGCGGAATCACCCCAATCTCAGCTGGAAATCTAAAGGCCAACCAAATAAAACTCACACTGCACCTCCATATCATCCTACGTCCTCTAGAAACTCTTTAGAAGAACTCTACATGCATTTATAGAAGAACAGAGTAAGACTAACTAAAAGTTTGAGACTATGATCACCCAAATTGTTAAAGAAAACAAGAAAATAAAATCTCATATGTCCAAACTAACTAATGCCTTAACTGCAGGAGAGCGTAAAAAATTCTCAGCGCAAGCTCAACCGAATCCTAGGGGACAACACATGTCACAAACTTCAGGATCAGAAGAAACCAACTTGAAGGAAGTGGATGTTATTACCACTAGATCTGGAAAAGTCATATAACCAACCCTTAAACTTAGGGAAAGTGAGAAGGATCCCAGTATCATAGAAGAGAGTACCCTAGTGAGGAGGTAGTGAAAAATTCATCTAGAGTGCCTTTTCCTCATGTCCTCAAGTCGATCTCAAAATCTGCTAGTCAACACAGTAAAATCCTAGAGCACTCAAGCAAGTAAAAGTCAATCTGCTTCTCTTGCACGTGATTTCCCAGGTTTCCACATATACTAAAGTCCTTAAGGACTTGCGTACTGTAAAAAGAAAGCACCATGTCAAGAAAATCGCCTTCTTGACTGAACATGTGAGTGTCGTAATTGAATAAAAAGTCTCGCCAAAGTATAAGGACCTTGGTTGCCCTACTATTTCTTGTATCATAGGAAATCATGAGATTTCACAAGCTCTCCACAACTTAGGGGTGAGTGTCAACATCATACCTTATGCTATATACTCGACATTAGGTCTAGGGAGATCAAACCTACTACAGTAGTCCTAAAATTGGCTGATCGATCCACTATTAGGACTAGGGGAGTAGTTAAGGATGTGTTGGTACAAGTTGACAAATTTTACTACCCTGTTGACTTCTTGATTTTGGACCTAAAAGTTTATGTGAATGTTAACTCCAAAATTTTCATAATTCTTGGTAGACCTTTTTTTGCCACGGCTAATGCTCTTATCAATTGCAGTAATGGTCTAATGAAACTATCATTTGGAAACATAACCCTGGACGTCAACATCTTTCATATCATGAAACAACCTGAGGAGGATGACGATTGTCATCAAACATTCATGATTGATGCACTCGTTCAGGAAGAAGCACCTGCAATTATTGACCACAACCCTTTAAACTCTTTTATTTTAAATTCTGAAATTCTAGCAGGGTATGATGATGGGGAATATGCTAATATTTTTACTGCCTTTGACGATTTGCAGGATTGTGGAACATCACTTGCGATTATTTCCATTGAGTTTTTTGCAATGCAAAGAATGTGACAACACCCTGGCTGGATGCGGGCTAAAAAAATAAACATTGGGTCGAGCCAACCACAATAAACAAATGCGTTCTTGGGAGGCAACCCAAGGGGAGTTATTTTCTCTTCTTTTATCTTCTTTCTGCATTTGTTAGGTTTATTTGCATCACATGCATTATTTACTGCATTCTTATTTATTTTCATTTTCTGCATCACCTTTTCCATTGGAGACTTTTGGGCTTCTTATTGATGCTTATGTGATTCACTTCAACACTCCGGTGACATCTTTCCTTACCTTTATTTGGCAGACATGTTTTTGCATTGAGGACAATGAGATCTTTAGTTGAGGGAGAGTTTAACTTAAATTTTGTTGTGAATTGCATGATTTACATGGAATTTTGGTCTAAATTTTTCCTTAAATCTATATTTGCTACATGTTTATGTTCTTGAATGACAAAATATGCTACTAGGAGTTGATATTGTTGATATGAGCCTAGATGTTGAGACACTTGTTGAATCATTTTGTGCACACAAGCCTTGTGGTAAGATAGTGGTTTAACACATGTAACTGGAGGAGTCTCTTGCTGAAATTTTCTTGTGGGAAAATTGGTGAAGATTGAGAGCCATATATACTAAAAATGGTAATAAGTATTCATTGGTTTTGTGAATTGGGAAATCTTTTGAGAATAACGTTACATGATCTGTGGTATGATGGTTAATTACTTGGAAAATGATGACTGTCAATTTAGGATTAAATTTTAACTTTTCAAGCCAATTTTCTTTCATGATTATAATCCCTAGTAGCCACTTTGAGCCAATACACACACATGTCTAACATTTTTCTTCATGCACCCGTGCTATCCCTTTCCCTGTACATTGGAGTGAGACCTGTACATATGTTTGCCCACTTTTTCACTTCCAAGTGTATAGTAGGTGTTGGAGGTTTAATTGTGAAAAAAAGAAGCAAAGAGATGACAAAAGTTGATAAGTGCTCAAGTGAAGTCATAAAAGTTAAAAGAAGAAGAATAGAAGGTTATTCCAAAAAAAAAAAGACAAAAATAAAAAAACAAAAACAAAAACAAAAATAAAAAAATAAAGGAAATTTTTTTAATTGATTTTGGGGGTTGAAAGTAATAAAGAATGTGTTGATGTGATCCATTGAGCAGTTTGATGTTACACTTGGCTATGTTCTTAGAAGTTTTTGAATCTTATATCCCTTCTTTCATATAGCTTAACTCAAACTGTATTACAATCCTTTACATTGACTGATTTGACCCCAAGTATGGTTGTGGTAAGAAGTGGATGAATTATCATTTGGAAGTACGCCTATCACACGATCAATGTTTATTTGTTGCTTATTCATAAATATTTAAGCCTCCAAGTTATGAATATATGCCATTTCTCAGCTCCATAGAGAGAAACCCGCACTAATGGGGCTGAACTTTCAGCTTGAGACATACTTATTGTTGCATGTGTTAGGGTTGGCGATAAGATAGTTATGACTTGACACACACACACATTTGGCATGTGTTTTCGATATCTTGATGATCATAACATTGTTAATTTCTTGTAGTGTTGAGTTTGAAAGGGACATGACATGTAGTTAAATTGATACTTAATAATTTCACTTGTATCGCATTTTAATCATTCATTTACTTGTTTTGCATTAAATTGTTAGGGACTAGCAATAAGCAAGTTAGGGGTGTGATAAGAGTGTAAAATTTAATATTTTCTCCTCTTAATTATTGCATTGGTGTGATTTTTTAATATCAAAATGTACTCATTATACTTATACTATGATTCAAGTTGCATTTTGGTAGAAAATGTGAAATTTAGAAGAAAAGAACAAAAAAAGCACCAAAATGGAAGAAAGTGAAAGTTTAGGGACCAAGTTACAAATAATTTAAAGATGAGACGGGCAATGGAATGATGATTCGAGAAAGCTAGGAATCCATTGGGTGCAATTAGAAATCAAAAGAAGTTAAATATGACCATAATATTTTCACAAATCAAATTACAATCGTATAAAGATTTTTCAAATTTTCAGCCGGAGATTAAAGTCCACTTTTGACTTAGTAAATGTCAGAACTTGGAAAAAGCAATTACTAGCAAAATTGTAGTCCTTTGTGTTAGCTTTTCAACACACTTTGAATTAATTTAATTGGATATTGAGAGAGAAAGTTATGATCAAAATATTGAAAGTAATTGCACAGAATATTCTAGTCGAAAATTTAGTTTCTTTATTCGGTTCAACCTCTTTTGGAAACAACTTGGCACACTGTTTTAAGCCCTAGACTGGACAGAGAATGCCTCTCTTCATCCTCACATCATTTTTTTTTTTTTTTTTTTTTTGGTCAAGAGTTCCATGAAGAACTAAAACCCTTGATAAAGCTTGGAAGGAACTTATTGGATTTGGGGAAATCACATCAATTGCTCATGTAATTTGATATTTTATTGTCAAACAATTTTAGATTTTAGACTTTCTCCTTATGAATTGATTTTGAAATTGGTTTCATTTTTATTAGATCTTTCAAAAATTCAATCATGTTTTTTTTTTCTATTGTTTGATCGAAATATTTATTGAGTTGCAATTTTATTCATATTATTGGTGGGTTATTTATGATCTTATGCTTGAAGTATTTGGTTACTTTTGATCTTACTCCAGTAACAATTATGGGAATGTGTTAGAAAGTCTAAATCTTAGAATTACAATTGGAACTAAAGTGATCTTTACTGTTAAATCTTTCGATTAGAGAGTTGGGATGAAAACCTCTAATTGAGTAATAATACATGAATTATTGATGTTGATCGATCCAACCCAATTGAGGGAATTCCAATACTTCACTAATTGCACATATTGATATTTAAATTTCATTCCAAATTGATAAACTAGTTTCACATAATTCTTGAAGCCGCTAAGCTTCTGATCGTTTGAGCATTTCCCATCTCTCTATGAAATCGACAACCCAAAGTTATACTACAATCACCGCGTTATACTTTGAGTTTAATCAAGTATTGAAGTATCCTCAATCAAAATCCTTGCTAAATTCGAAGTGGTCTGATATGCCACTTTTGAAATAAATTCTGTTGATTTTTTTTTTTTTTTTTTTTTTTTTTTTTTTTTATATTTTTGCTTTTCGCCATTGGGTCATGAATCAGTTAAATTAGGAGAACTTATGTGGGGCTGAATTATTTGTACCATTAGTAGGGAGAACAATATTAGTTCCATTTGCGTCCATTTTTGCTATGAAAATAGAAGATAAAACAGTTTAATGTTGATTAAAAGTTTTTTAGCGAGTACAGAATCTTGCAATATTTGACCAAAACATGGTAAATGTGCTTTTAATTATGTATAATAAAACAAGTATATCATGTACTAACAATAACCACAAATACGTGCACTCTAATTAACATAAATGTAAAATGCACAATAATATAGACATAATGAATCCATCTAAGTACATATTAATTTTTCACCCCGATTTTCAGCTAGACAACGTAATCAAAAGATTTTGACTTCACTTAAGTCCACATGTTAGACTCTCCCAAATTTTGACAAATCTTAGAAAATGCATTGCCTCTTTGGGATGGGAAATGCTATCTCCAAGAAATGTGATTCACAAAGATATGTACAAAATCAAGTTCAAGAGAGAGAAATGAAGCTAAGCTACAATTAGGGGCAGAGCCAGGAATTTTGTCCAGTGCGAACAAAATTTAATCAAAGTCGAACTTTTTGATTATGGATTTAATGATATTATGACAATGCTAAAAATAACATAACGACAACACTAATAAGATAATTAATTGTTCCTTATTCTAGGATCTATAGCAAGTTGTGCAACATCAAAATTCATTTTATTCGATATCTTCGCATCAACATTTTCTACGAAATATTTTCTTTTAAAGAATCTCTACATTGACACTTCACACTAAAATAAACCACAAGTGACAATTAAGTACTAATTGATAAGAAAAGAACTACTAATTTTTACAAATTGGTAGAGTACCATAGAATCATTACTAATTGTTTAACTAATTGACAAAAATCAAAATTTCAAAAATCCATCACAAATATTACCAATATTCAACAGTCACATAATCAAAATCCTTAATATTAAACAAAAAAAAAATCACATGATCAAGAAAATTTTTGCTGCAAATTTGAGGGCCCAAGAACATGTGAATTTTAGGAAAGAAATGAAATTTGAAAATATTTCAAAACGAGAGCAGATTTAAAGAAAATTCTTAATTTCTTACTGAGGGAAGAGAGTCAGAAAATGTCGTCGTGCACTTGAAGTTGGGGTAAATTAGTGTATGGGTTGGACTGTAAATAAAATGAAAAACACACCTTAAAAAAAAAAATTTGAATTGACTATGGGCTTAGGCCAAAAGTCCAGTGCGGGCATTTGCCTGCACTGGACTGTGCATGGCTCCGCCCATGGCTACAACTAAAGGTTTAAAATAACATTATTTACAAATGACACTAAGTGTAAACTTTTATAGCGCAAGATGTGAAGTGATTATAGTTTGATGAAGGACATGTCGCCTCACCTTAATGGTCAATGCATCATCGACATAGATGTCCCTTTTGTAATCCTTAGTTCAAAAGTCATTTAATAACTCTGAAAAGTGGCCATCCTATTGACCTAAGTCTGACATAAAGTGGATCGATAAGTTAAATAAAAAGCATCTGCTATAGAGATGTCAAATCATTAAGTCATATGGAGGATCTTTTGGAAGAGGTAAAGTTATGAACGATCCTCCTGAATGAAAGGCTTATTTGTTTGAAAATAGACTGTAGTAGATCGTGGTACCTTGCCTCGACCTTGGAGGCTCGACCTCTACATGCCGCTTTGGCTAAGATGAAGGCATCACTTTGACTTACTCTATTTGATGGTCTTAGCAAGACCAAGTAAGCAAGTGATGTGTAGTGCGGTCTTAATTAGGTGACTTGTAGGATGAGGCTTAACAGTAGTCCCCCAAAATTCATGCACGAATATTTGTATAAGGCATGAATTTTGATGGAAAAATGAGATAAATGGCACATATCAAGAGACGGCTTACAAAATACCTTTGAAGATGAACTTTGATTGTGGTAATGGGTGGTTGATGTTCAATACTTGACAAATGCGGTTGGAGATGTAGTGATGTTATGACATGGAGCTTTTTGCGTTTGTCGAGCGTTGGATTGTATTGTAATGGTTCTCATTCCGAGGCGACATTGGGTGAATAATTTCTTTGTTGTGACAAGGCGTAATAAGTCAGTTCAAGTTTATAACCTTATATTGATGATTTCTTGAAGTTCCAAATCAACAACATTACCTGTGGGGCAATCACGATCACCTAATTTTGCCCAATCAAGTAACCAAAACAATGCAACCCTCTTATATGGAGGAGAATAAAATATTAGAACAAGGCGAACACATATTCTCATAAATTGCATAGTAAGGGAGACCATGGATTCACTCAAAAAGTACACCTTCACCCACTTAATAATTTTGTATTCTTTGGGTTTTACAAATTTATAATTTTTAACTAAATTTAATTAAAATGGTCTAATTGTTAATAATAGTATTTCTTAACTAAATAATTTCGATCAAACCAACCCATTCTAGCCCTTAAACCGAATTAAATCGAATGGTTCGGTTCGGTCGATTTGGACTTTTAGTCCAAATTGATTTTTTTTTTTTTTTTAAATTGTCCAAGTTCTGGCCCACTTAGATTACATGAATTAAAATAATTAGATAACTTTATATTACAAGAATTATCGACTAACAAATAAAATTAGGTTAATAGAGACAGAACAATAGAAAATTTAAGATTTTTGTTATTTTTTATGTATTATGTAGCCAGACTGCTTTAAGAAGGAAAAAATACTAAGTATATCATAATGAGCTTGTAAAAGAAAATTTTTAGTACAGTTATTTACCCGCAACATCCTAGATTGGAGATAATCGAGATATAATTATGAGATTAGAATTTATCTTTTGATTTTTATTATTATTATTATTTTTTAAAATGTAAACATGCAAGAGAATTGGTTGGTTCAGTTAACCAATGGTTTGAGCCTTCAAATCATGATCAAACCAACCCACCATGATTTTGTTTAAAAGAAAACCAAACCAAATCAGTTACTTGTGTCAAACCGATCCTAACCAATCCGAGTCGATTCGACCAATTTTTGATTTTTTTGCCCAGGTCTAATATTTGTGTTTAGCTGTCTTTGAACAAAATTTCTTTCATTAAGGATGACTTTATTAGGTTTCCTTTATTTCAATATTAGTTTACCCCGTTTGGTAGTCATTTTCTTCAAAATGTATTTTTCTCCCTCTTCTTTTCAACCACACATTCTTTATTAAAATAATATTACACGTAAATCAAAAATATTTCCTTATTTTACAACCACACATTTCATATCAATTCACTATTCTAAAATACATTTTTACATAAAAATGCCTATAAAACACCCTAATTTCAATTACTCTTTTCTTTTTCTTCTGGTGAAATCAATTGAAGGGTTCATGATTGTGACAGGGTAAAAGCCTGCGATGATCCCAAGGTTCTCGTGGAATTAGGAACACTAGTCATAGGGTAGGGAAATACATGAAAATAACTCAAATAAAAGAAGGATTTTTCAAAATGACCTTTGACTTTTATAAACATTTTGAACTACCTAAAATACCCTTAAACAAATATTAAAAACAATCCTTTACATAATAGAAATCTTCTATCTAAGTCCTTAAAGAATCTAACAAGTAATTTTTCTAAAAATTTGTGAAAATTAATAATGAATAATTATAAAATGGAAAAACCCAAATATAAGAGAGGACCATATAATATAAAAAAGATTGTTAAAAATAAAAAAGAAATTAAGTTTGGAAAAGAAATCGATAAGATAGGATATCAAGAACAATTATATGCATCACAAGAAATATTAAAATGTTTTAAAGAAAACTTATTAGAAAATTTTGCTAAAAGAATTGTAAGATCAATAATCATAAAAGATATACAAGATATAATAGATAAATTGGAAAAAAGAAAGAAAAATATCTCAAAATATGATATACCTTTTAGAACAAACATAGATATGATAACAGATGTTGATATTATAAATTTTCAGACATTACTAGATTTTGAAGAATTATATAAAAATTTATAAGATAATAAAAAATAGATTACCACAAGCATACAAAAAATTAGTTTTTATTTTAAGACTTTATATACACCTAATAGCAAAAATAAAAGAGTTTTTGGAATATTAAAATTTTAGATTTTTAGTTTCATGATTATTAGATTTTAAGATTATTAGATTTTTGTTCACGCATAGTAGTAACCGTCCTTTGGTATCAGAGCCATAGAGGTCATGGAAATCTTAAAAATAAATAATTATTATCAATGTATTGAAGAAAAAGGATGTTATATATTTTACAACCCCATCCCTAATAAATTAAAAATAATAACATTATATATAACTAGGAATTTACCTAGAGAAATAAAGGAACAAATATTACATAGATTAATTGTGGGATTTATCAAAGATAGACGTACATATGAAATAATTTACGAAATATTTGAAAATGAATTGTACCATAGAGAAATATATGAATCATCATAAAAATATAATGGAAAAAATAAAAATATTTTAGATAGGAAGTTAGAAAGAATAAGATTAATAAATAATAAAATTTTAGATGAATTATTAATACCTGGAGAAATGACTAAAACCCAAAAAAAACAGATATTAAAATTAAAACAAGAAAGGTATAAAGAAAAAGCAAGGTATTATGAAAAATTAAAAGAGCTAACAAATTCTGAAGTCATAAAACAAAAATATGATAAAATGATAAAAGAGTGTAAAAATGCTGAGTGTATAGTATTTTATTATTGTCAATCAAAAAATAGATATAATGTCAATCAGTGAACATATGGAAGAATTAAAACATTTAATAAGAACACTAATTAATGATGTACAAGAGATTAAGAATGAAATAAAAGAAGCTAGAAATGATATAAATATATTAAAACTTGAAGTTAGAAAATTAAAAGAAAATGAAGAAAAGAATAATAGAGTAGATAAAAAATTTATAGAAAAAGAAATAATCAGAATTAGGGCTGGACATGATCCGGTTCGGTTCGGTTCTAACGAGAACCGAACCGACCCGAAATTTTTGGGTATTTAGTAAGTGGAACCGTCGGGTCCAAATTTAAGTACGGAACCGTTCGGGTTCGGTTCCATTCGGTTCGGTTCGGTTCCATTCGGTTCCGTATTATAATTAAATTTTTTAATATACACAAAGTTACGTTAATTTAATTAATAATATATTTAATATTAGATCTTACAAAATAACATAGTTTAATCTTATGTGTTTCACGTCTCTCTTTGCTAAATTCTTCATAAATTTGATTATTAAAATTACAGAAAGAGAAAGATAACAAACTCAAAATAATTAAGAGAGATGTTGTAGAGTTTTAATTCGATTTTCTCCGATAGAAATGACACTAAAGTAGAATAACAGATTTGGATAAAATTGAGGTCAATTTGATTAAGTCGATTTTGAACTGAATATTAGAAATAGGAAAATCATATTTTGTGGTTTGAACTAAATTAACTAGTTAACAAATTTATTAAGAAAAAATAAAATAATTTTACTTATTTAAAATAAATTAATTAAAAAATTACGGAGATTCGGTTTTTTGGGTCTTGACCTAGAACACTAGGATCAAGAATAAAATTCTTCTTTGAAAGACTTGCATATATATGTCAACAAAGACAATTATTGAAAAAATCAGGAAAATTAACTAGAATATGTTGTGAAAATATGGAAAAATCGACAAGATGGGGATGTAATTCTGAAAAAAAAATAAAAGAAAATATAAAAACAGGAAGTTTAAAAAATATAGAAACTTTAAGAAAAAATACATAAAACCTGGAATGAAATATTATAAAAGGAAAAATAATATACAGAAAAATAAACCTTATAAGAAAGATAAAAAACAATGTAAGTGTTGGAATTGTGGAGAAATAGGTCATATAAGTCCTGATTGCACAAAGAAAAAAGTGAGAATATTATAAAAGGATTATTTTGAAATAGAAAGTGAATTAAGTGAAATATCTGATATTGAAAGTTATAATAATCAAGAAATATTTATAAGTGAAGTAGATTCAGAAGATTATGGATCAGAATCTGAATAGAGAAATTGAAGAAATAGAAACTAATAATATAAAAATCCAAGAATATGAGGGAATAGAAGGTTATGGATTAAAAGTAACTTTTGATAATAATAAATTCAAGAAGATACAAAAGTTATCCTTAGATTTAAAAATAGGAAAATGAGAAATTTTAGATAGAATATGGAGAAGAGAAAGAATAGCAATAAATGAATACCATAAGATTGAAAAAACTATAGATGTTAGGACAACTCAGGGAACACATAAAATAAATCTTTTAACAAAAAGTACAGTATCAGAATTATTATCAAAAATAAGTAAAAAGCATAGTGAAAAGATCCAATATGTTTATTTAGCAGGAATACAAATAATGTTTAAATCCTTATTTAGGGAAGGAATAGATTCACCATTAACTATAAGTTTACATGATGGAAGAATTATAAATTTGGAAGATGGTCATTTATGAACTATAGAAGGAAATTTAGCATATCAAAAGTTAATATTTACTTGTTATCCAAAATATTGTGTCTCATTGAAAGATAAAAACTTTAATGAAGTTTTAGGATTACGTTTCAAATTACATAGAAATGATATAATGGAATCAGGAGATCAAATTATGACTATGGAATATAGGGCATTATATACATTTACTAATTCTAATTATGGGAATATTTATTCCAATAAACCATACATAGAAATTCATAAGGAATGTAAGGATATTAGTAAAATAGTGGAACCAAACAAACAAATAAATCTTATCCTAGAAGAATATGAATTTAATATAACTAAAAATAAGCCTGAAATAACAGAGTTAAGAGAAGAAGAAGATTATAAAATAACATTTCATAATGGATGGTTCATAAAGAAATCAAAAAGTCTTAAACTACCAAAGAAAAAGGAATATTTGGGAGAAACTAGTGGTATAAAAGAAATAAAACCTCTTGGAAATATTGAAAATATGAAAATAGAAGGAAAATATTTCAGTGGTAGAAGGTATATAAAAAGACCAAATATATTGATAGATACAGGAGCCGGTGAATGTCATATGGCTGCAAATAAAAATGAAGGATTAATGACTTACAAGATAGAACCATATGAATATAAGAATTTTGATAGACAACTATATATTACAGAATTAAAGGTAAAGGTACCAATAAAAATAGGTGGGATCGATCTTTTAGTATCATGTTATTTGGATGAAAGTATGGATATTGAACCTCATATATTATTAGGAATGAGTTTCTTAAATGGATTAGAAGATTATAGTATAAAAAGAGAATGATTATATATAACTCATAAAGGACAAACTACATTATGTAGAATAGGAAGTGGATGAATAATCAAATTAGTTTTCCATTGGCAGTATATACACAAGTTACTATAGTAGAAACAAACATAACAACTTGTGCCTTAATTGATACAGGAAGTGATATAACAATTTTTAAAAATTTCTTAATAAAATCATGGAATAAAAATAGTAAAATAAAAATAAAAAGAGTGACTGGAGAAAATACTCAAATAATTGATAGTGCTGAAAAAGTTAATATAATGCTTGGTAATAAACAAGTTATAATAAATAAAGTATATAACTATAATAAATTAGAATGTGATATATTATTAGGAAATGATTTTATCCAACAATTTCAATATTACAAACAAAATAGTTACATGATAATACTACAAACACCTTGTGCACATTTATTAAAAATACCAAGAGAATTTAGACCCTACAGAGTTCAGCCAGCCTAGCGTGGTGATAAATGGGAAAAACGACCAATAGTACAAGATGAATTAAAAAACAAAAAACTATCATATAAAAAGATCCTAAAAACAGAAATAGAGATAAGTATGGAAAAAATCATAGAACAATTAGAAAAAATTTATGGAGAAAACCCATTATTATTTTGGAAACCATATCATCCTAAAGCTAAAATAGAATTAACAGAAAATGTTATAATAAAAGTTAGACCAATAATGTATATCTTACAGGATATGCAAGAATTTAAAATACAAATAAAAGAACTATTAGAACAAAAGCTAATTAGACCCAGTAATGGACTTCATAGTAGTCCAGCTTTTATGGTTATGAAACATTCTGAGCAGGTTAGAAGAAAAGTTAGGATGGTAATAAACTGTAAAGAATTAAATAAATATACTAAATTTGATGGTTACTTTTTACCAAATAAAGAAGTCCTAATAAACTTTGCAAAAGGAAAACAATATTATTCCAAATTTAATTGTAAATCAGGATTCTGGCAAATAAAAATAGAAGAAGATAGCATACAATATACAGCTTTTAGCACACTTCAAGAAAAATATGAATGGTTAGTTATGCCATTTGGTTTAAAAAATGCACCACAAATATATCAAAGAAAAATGGATAATATATTCAAAAAATATAGTGATTTTCTTATTGTCTATATTGATGATATACTAATATGCTCTAATAATAAAAAAGAGTATAGGAATCATTTATTACAATTCATAAATGAATGCAAAAAGGAAGGGATTGTACTTTCTAAAAAGAAATCTATAATAGAGAAACAAGAAATAGATTTTTTAGGATTATCAATAGATAGAAAAGGAATAAAATTACAGACTCATATATCTAAAAAGATAGAAAGCTTTCCAGATGAATTAAAATCCAAAGAACAAATACAAAAATTTTTAGGATGTTTAAACTATGCTGAAGGATTTATTGAAAATCTCTCAAAAAGAGACATAAGATACAAATTCTACTTAGGAAAACAAATACTAAAAGTTGGAATAAAGAACATACTGAAATTGTGAAAGTATTAAAAGAAGAATGTAAAAATTTACCAAAATTAAGATTACCAGATGAAAAAGATAATTTAATTGTTAATACTGATGCCTCGGATAAATATTTGGCAGCTATATTAAAAACAGATTTAAATGAAATATGCAGATATTCAAGTGAAACTTTTAACCAAGCAGAAACAAATTATACTACCCATGAAAAAGAATTGTTAACAATTATTAGAAAAATAAAAAAGTTTTCATTATTCCTTTTATCTAAAAAATTCATTGTTGAAACTGATAATTCTCAAGTTGCAGGTCTTATTAGAAATAAGTTACCTATGGAACCTCAATATAAAAGGTTACACAGATGGCAAGCATATTTATCATTTTACAATTTTGATATTATTCATATTAAAGGAATAAATAACTATCTTGCAAATTTTTTGAGCAGGAATATTGAATTCGGAGATGGATAATATCAAAAATTCATTAATAGACGTCAACAGACGAATGAAATTCCTCATGGAAGAATCTGAAGATATGAAAATTGGAATTGAGCAGTTAGAGGAAATGGCAGAATCTATCCAACAAAATGTCAAATTGTTGGTGGAAATCTCTAATTCTCATTCCAAATATACCAAAGAATTGAATGACAGAATTGTTGATATTACTTCACAATTCGAGTCGTTAGATACCAAACAGGAAATGTCAATTGATACAATCTCAAAAATACAAACAGGTACACAGCCAGGAAGCAGCAGTGGACCCAGCAATATCAAACGAGACATAGCAAGTCCCCGGAAGGTGACTATAAAAAATGGTGATGAACATACAAGAGTTATAAGGATCAAAACTGATGAAGATGATGATACCCCTTTATCATCAAAAGAAGAAGAATATAGATCATTTGCCAAGATTGTCTATGAATTAGAAGAAAATGAATCTTATTTTATTACATCAGGAGATCATGTTTATCCCAGTTTAATAATTACCAAAGATGCAGACCCTTTCATGGTCAAAATGACAGCAGATTGTGGATTTCTGGATTTGATCTATCCAGGAAAAGATTTAAAAGAAATTGAAAATTTGATGATATATTCAGGGCAGAAGTTTCAAAATTTGCCCAAGGGAGATCGATTTATATCAAATTTTATTCAATAAGTCCCGAAATTGATGGAAGGATATACTATCCTGCTGAACATATTATTACAATTAGATATGTTGGCCGAGATTTTCAGATTGAAGTTGGCCGAAATAATAAACCATTGCCTAAAATCAATAAATCATGGATAAAATCTCGAAGAGTTTTGGGGATGAAAGTTCTTTACAACATTACAAAGAACTTATATGATAAAAAAATTCAGATGTTTGTGCCAATATGAAGGATGGACACTCCTTACAAATAATAGAAAAGAAAAATCCACCATTTTGAAAGAATATATCCAGAAATTTGATACTCATCAAATTAATGGAAGTCCAACAACAATCCAAGAATCATGCAGATTGAGGGAGTGCCCCACATGTAGACAAAATTGAAAGATTGATGGATGGAAAAGAACCTACCACTACCAAAGCATCTGGCCAGCTGCATATGAAGACAAAGATGGAAAAGCAATAATAGAAAAGCATCTAGCCAGCTGCATATGAAGCCAAAGATGACAAGGCAATAATAGAAGAAAAGATGCCACTTTGATGAAAAAGCAAAAAATGCATGTGAAAATGTAGACCCCAAGAGGAAAAGAATAGAGAGGCATGTAAGCCTTTTTTTCAAAGTTCTGATGTATGCAATGATGTAATAGATCAATAATAGTGAGTTTGAATCATGTATAAATAGAGGTCTTTGAGGAAAGAATGGATCATCTCGAGTTAGAAACCATTCTCTTTCCTTAAACTTTCAAAACCAGTTTTTCTGGAAACCCCTTGTATACAATAGAAATCTTGTATAAATCATTATAAAAATAAAATTTCAATCTTTTGATATCAGAAAGATATGAATTTTTAAACTTCCTATCCCATAGATTCTTGATAGATTGAAGAAGAAAATTTCTTTCTTACTTTAACAAAGAGAGAATTTTCTTTACTTAAGATCTTTATTCTTAATTCTAAGAAATGATACAGTGAGGGCAAGAAGCTGAAATAGCAGAATTCCCATTGAGTCAAGAGGCCGTTTGAGGGAGCAGTTTGCAGATTCAGAGCCTGAAGGTCACTCGATTCTAAGAATACAGATTTAAGATCAAAAGTAAGGTAAAATTATTGTCTTTGTTAAATTTAGAAAGAATTCTTCTAATATCTTGAAAGAATCATAGGGATTATTACTTTTCATGTTTGCAAAAAACTTATTTAACATGTTATTATTATTCATAAAGCTTGTAAGGAATTATCTGAATAATGCCAGGTTATACAATTAAAGGATTAGATAATCTGTTAGAAAAACTATTAGAAAAAATAAGAAATATTTTTGCCCAACTAGAGACTATGGATATATCATCTAAGGAATATGATAATCTTAGTAAATTACATGACAATTATATTACAGACTATGCTAATTTATTAGATCAAAGAATGGAACTATATATTAAAACTCGAAATGAGAGAAATAGAGGAATTTTAGAACTATCCCAATAAATTAAGGATATCTTGTGCAAAATATGACAAATCCTTTCATTAAGGGTATTATAGACATTTTATCAAAAATGAATAGTGGCAGGCCATTTATAAAAATCTCCCCATAGGGTATAAACATCATTTCAATTACCACATGATGCGCACAACACCATTTCCGTGGAATTACCGAATTAGAAACATTAGTCATTAGGGTTGGCAACGGTTCGATTATGGGTCGG
Source organism: Olea europaea var. sylvestris (assembly GCF_002742605.1). Taxonomy (NCBI): domain Eukaryota; kingdom Viridiplantae; phylum Streptophyta; class Magnoliopsida; order Lamiales; family Oleaceae; genus Olea; species Olea europaea. The sequence goes on along the minus strand of NC_036251.1, from coordinate 555,958 downwards.
TTCAGCCAAAACCATAACCGCACCACCAATTTATTTATCATACCATAACCACGTAAATCAATTGGGTTCGGTTGGGTTCGTATCTCGGTTTGGCACGGTTCGGTTCGGTTAATAATCATGAAAATAAATTATTTTTTAGAGGTTCATCCGTCAAATTGATATAAAACAATTTATGAAAAAATCAATGAAAACAAAAACACAATATTCCAAACGAAAATGCAAACATTATCAAACAATATTACAAACGAAAATGCAAACATTATCCCAATTTTCAATTGCAAAATATAAATTTAACAAACAAAATTATAAATATAACAATACTATAAACTTTTCCTTCATTCTTAATTATTGTACATCAAAGTCACTTGATTCATTCTTCCCTACAAGTCTTACTAGCATAGATTAGTACTCAAAGTTGATTCCTATATAGTAAATAAGAAATATAAGTAGATAATACAACGATACTACTTATTCAAAATGGTCTTAACTAAGATTTAAATTTAAAAAAAATGTACCTCTTCGTTAGCTTCCTTCTCGCTAAACGTTGCACAAGTTCTAGAGTATGATGAAGAAGTAGAATTTTCTACACACAATAGAAAAAAATTAACAATAAAAGGAGCCGTGCGTGAGTTTGTGGTTTGTAGAAAGTAGGGTTTGCATTTATATACCGTCATACTAATGCTATTATTATGGGCTAATGGTAAGTGGGTTGGCCGGCTGAGTCAAATAGATGTAATGGGGGGATTTTGTTTTGGGTTAGATAGAAAAGTAATGTAAAGCCCAATAATCAATTCAATTGTGTGTGTTTTTTTTTTTTTTTTGCTCTTTTTTTTTAGCTGGTAATCAATTCGATTTCGGTTTGACGGCATAAATACCATACTCGCACCGCCACGAATCAGTTTATTAAAATCAAAATCATATCCGTCCCATTGCACCATCGGTTCGATTTTTTTTGACCCATTCAGTTTGGTTAACCGTAATTTTCGATTTTGACGGTTCAAATTGTCATCCCTATTAGTCATAGGGTATAAACGTCATTTCAATTGCGGTTGAAAATCCATTGGCAGCTTCCTGCCAATTTTTTACATCAAATAATAACTATATATTAATATATACCATATCATTACATAGTATCTCTCCCAAGATGAATTCACCACCACCAACACCAGGCATGGCATCCTCTGCCTTTGCTTATCAATATCCACCACCAGGAATTGTACCTTACGCCCATGCATATCCATATCAACCACCACCAGGTCTACCCTACTGGAATGGATCTCAATATCGACCACCACCACGTCCAGGCATACCACACTATCAGTGTCCCTCTGGGACAGTTTATCCATACATATATCCTATCCCGCCACCAAATAAGGTCAGTTCTTCATCTTTCATTCAAGGAGCATTTCTTGGGAAGCTTATCTATGGAAATGTAGCGGTCGCTCTGACTGAAGACCTCCCCTTTCTCTCCTCCTAATTGCGTACCATTTTCTGGTTGCAATTCTGGAATGCTTCCAAGTTTTAAGAAAGCTGCACGTCATTTTTTTTTATACCCAGGTGTCTGCCTTACAGCAACTAATCCTGGGGCCTATGATCCAGCCCCTCTTCACGCAGATCAGGTAAACTGCGGGTTGTGTCCCAAACTGGTCAGGGTCTAAGAGCCCTCCCAACTGAACTGTCAAAGTGCCAAGCGAGTCAAACTCATGCACACGCCTTGCCTTTCAGGAGAACTCCTGCCTTCCAGAAAATATCCTACCTTCCAGAAGAAAGCCTGCGTTCCAAGAGTCCTATGAATCGAACCCGCGACCTCTGAATTGTCCACCTTGAAGAACTTCGTCTTTTGCCAATTGGAATGTGTCTCGAGGGGCGAAAGCTGCACTTCGTTTGATATGCTTAATGTTGTTGTGTGATTAAAATAATGAAGTACATCTATCTACTTCAGAAACTACTTTATATATTGAGTAGTTTTTCCACTATCTATTCCTTGCATGATGGTCTGTTTTTTGGTTTAAAAAGTGTGGACTTTCGTAATATACACATATGTACTATATAGTGTCTTTTTATTTAATATTATTGAAAAACAATTATTGCAAAAAAATTTCCTCTTACCCTTCTTTATATTTGTACGATTTCAAAATTAAGTAAAAAAAAAATCATTATAGCTAAACAAATTAAATAAAGATATATTAGTAAATGAACATATTATAACATTTTTAATAAAGAAACAGAACTATATAGTTGGGACCAAAAATAAAATAAAATGTAAGTCAATATAAATGGGACGAAGGGATTAATTACCATGAACCTAACGGGTAATTAGTCATAATATTACAAAGGGGTTGGGGGTCCATACTTTTACATAAGTTGTAACAAATTTTGACAGAAGTTGATTTGATGTATGACAGTATGGTTGAAAAATTTATAAAAATTGTTGATCCCTTGAAATATATAGTCAAAAATCTAAGTTTGACTAGTTGAAAAGTTGATAAAATTAAAAAATTTAAATTTTATCAAACAATCTACATCGGTTATAACATTCATTCTGATTTACACAAAAGACAGAAAATTAAGACCTTTCATCTAATATATGCACTTACGTATTGAATGTTTAATTTCTTAATTTGATTCTTCTCCATCCTATTTTATTTTACTATTTTCAAATATAGGCTGATGGGCTCATTTTTATTCTATCTTTAAAAGTTCTAAAGGTTATTTAGAAGTCATAACAAAATAAAATAAAAAAATTAAAATGAAATTTAGCCTAAATATATGGCCAAAATATTTTCTCGCCATGTCTAATGTTGGATCTTACCAGTTTGTTTTGATGTACTTCCTTTCCAATTGATTTAATTAATATGATCGTTGTCTGAACGTTGTTACATATTCATCCGTTTGGAATCAATGGCGGATGAAGTGAGGGACCAGTAAGGTCCCTGACCCTCTTTAAACCTAGAGATTTTATTTATTTATTTATTTTTCACTTTCTTTAATAATATTATTATTATTATTTTTTATTTATTTATTATTATTATTTTTTTAAGTCCCTGTGAAATTTAGTTCTCCGTCAATGTTTACCACGAGGTTTTCAATCCGAGCCTTGGGATCTTCGCAACTAGGTCAAAAATTTATGGCATATTAGTGAATTAGATAACGCTGAGTTAAAATTTTATGCAAACAACAAGACATGAAACCAATATTTCATCTAGATTTGGGCCAAAAAATTGAAAAATCGATCAAATCAATCAAATCGATAGACTCGGGTCAGTTTTGGTCGAGTTGACACACTTAATTAGCCTGGTTTGATTTTCTTTTAAACAAAATCATGATAAGTCGGTTTAGTTGTAATTTGAAGCCTCAAAATCGAATCAACTCAACCCACTTAAATATTTACTATTTTAATTTTAGAAAAATAAAAATAAAAAATAATCCCTAATCTCATAACTATATTTCGATTTCAATCTATGATGTTGTCGGTAAGTAAAAGCACTATGAATCTTCTTTTAAAAGCCCGTTATATTATACTTAGCATTTTTCCTGTTTAGGCATTCAAACTACATAGTACATAAAAAGCAACAAAATTTTTAAATATTTTATTTATCTATCTCTGTTAACTTGATTTCATTTGTTAGTCAATAATTCTTGTAATATAAAATTATCTGGTTATTTTGGTTATTGTAATCTAAGTGGGTCCCAAAGCTCGAACAATTTTTTCAAAAAAAAAAAAGTTTAGATTAAAAGTTCAAACTGACTAACCAAAGTGAACCGAATCATACCAAACCGATTTGGTTTGATATGGTTCAATTTAAGGGATAGAGTGTGTTAGTTTGAGTTGAAATTCGTCCAAATCAACTAATTTGATTTTGATTTTTGATTGGAGTCGAAAATGACTAAAGCTAAACCACACCCAGACCTAATTTCATCTACTTTTTCTAGAGTGCAGATGATAACCTTTGGCTTTCTATAATTAAAAAATTAGATTTTTTTGTTTTCCTCGATATCAAAGTTGAAATCGAGAGGACATTGCGCTTGAGAAGCATTTTATTGTTTTCATAAACTTAGTGGACGCTTGACTTGTAAGAAATAGCAAACCATTACTATAAGTTAAAAAGAAAGGACAAAGTCCCCCCCAACTCATTAGTCGTGACAACGAAATGAACTATAATTAAAATCTTTCGAAAGAATCGGGTCATGGGACTTTATACTGTTTAGATTATCATTTTTTTTTCTACTTCGTATATATATTTTCGAACATTATGCTTCATATGTTGCATGGTTGATTTCGTTCTCTTAGGAGGTACATTCAATTGAAACTTTTAATGACATTTTGAAATTTAAAAAGTTTGGGGATATTTAATCTAAACTTTTTGAGATAAAAGTATTGGTGTTTTTAATTGGGATTTTTATAAACTTTTAAATAGTTTCTAAAAGTTACGGTGTATTCAATTAAATTTTTTTGTTTTTGAAATCTCTATAAATTTTGGAATATTCAAATTTTAATGACTTCTAGAAATTTTATAAAAATTTCTGGAGTACTAACTTATAAGTAAAAAATACTCACATAAAATCTCAAAATTTGTCTTTTATTAATCATGAGATTTTTGGAGACTTTCACAAATAAATGTCTTTTTTCCCCAATATTTCTCTTTCATTTTTCATTCTACAAACATTATATGTATGATTAAAATTTATTTTTTCTATTGATTATATTTGTTTTCATTTATCTTTCTTTCTTCGTTTATCTTTATCTTCTGTGAAAAAATTAAATTGAATTCTTATAATTTTTTTTTTCCTTTTTTGATTCATTTTTTGTGAAAAATATTTATTTGTTATTAAATTATAAAATTTTATATGACAAACTTATAACTAAATTTAAATACATTGATTTTCTAATTTTTTTAAAGGTATATTATATAATAATATTGAATATTAAATTTATTTTTTATCATATATATGTATAATTTTGATTATTATTCATTTAATTAATATCTTAAAATTTTATTCTCTTTAAATTATTTTTTTACTATATGATGGGGGGAAGGGGAATGAAAATTGTGGGAACTACGTTCTCATATATGAGAATTTCACATTATTATATTAGATTCATATGAATTATGTTTCAAATGAAAGTTTTCAAAAAGCCTTTTAAATTCTACAAAAGTCTATAAAAAGTTAGAAAATGAAAGTTTATAAAAACTTACGAAAAACTTCTTCTAATTTTATACAAATCTATAAAAGATCCGGGAAATCCACAAGAATTATCACCTAAAAAAAGTTTATCAAAATTTTCAAAAGCCCTGATTGAATACACTAATGGGCAACGAGGTTCGTCTCATGATGTTGTATTTTGTAACCGATTAGTAAATCCAATTTGAAGGTGTCCTTTACGTATTATTGATTAAACAAGATTAAAGATTTATTTGCCTAAACCGAATCTAAATTTCGTTTAGTGAAAATTACACTACATAACTATAATTTTATTAATTTTCAAAGAATACTTGGTTACATTTTTTTTTTTTTTGTAAATACTATAAAATTAAAGTAAAAACAAAAACGTAAAAATCCACCTAAATTGTACAAGACAATAATTATGGCAGGCCCCGCTACAACAAAAATTGTCTTTCACAATGTTTTTTGAACGTTGCGAAAGGCCTTTTGTAACATTTTACCGTATGTTGTAAACCTTGATGTTGTCATAAAGTAAAGGATACGACAGCGTTCTTTTCGCATTGCGAAAAACTTTTTTGCAACGTTTTCTTCGCGTTGCGAATAACCTTTTCGCAATATTTTTTCTTAGTTGCCAATCACCTTTTTTCACGTTACAAATAACTTTTTCACAATTTTTTTTTTTTTTTGAACATTACCAATAACTTTTTCACAACTTTTTTTTTGCATTATGAATAACCTTTTTCGCAACATTTTTTTTTTTTTTTTTGGCGTTGCGAATAACATTTTTGAAATGTTTTCAGAACGTTGCCAATAACTTTTTTGCAACGTTTTTTGACCGTTGCCAATGCTTATGTCCATATTTTTTGTGACATTTTTTGACCGTTGCCATAGGTCATTTTAGATATATTTTTTTTCAATTTTTTATTTGTATAACAATTTACGTAAATCAACAACAAAAAAGGATTAAGATAACAATATCTTATAACTCTAATGATCATTATTAATTGAACTCCAAAATGTAACAATATCCTTACAAAATTCAAATCCAAAATTCTAAAGTACCTAAAAATCTAATACATTTAAATAAAATAAAATAAAAATAAAAACCTCAACAGTGAGTAAAACTAAAACAGCCTCATCAGCTTCCATAATTTTCTTCCTAACAATTTTCCACACGAGCTTAGTCTTAACAACCACCAGCTAATTTTTGACAAAACTCCATTATCCAAAGCCTTAAGTACCCAAACTATATAACATCAATCACGGGCATTTTTTCCTCATTGGCGACATTGTTTTTAAAGCATTGAAGAAATTAAGCAATTAATCAAATGACAAGCTTGAGAACGTAAGATATAAATTTATGCATGTACGGAGGCCAAAGAAGCAAGTACATAATTTTATTTTTTTTACAACTGTATTTCCTCCGAACAATGCAACTAATTAATTCCACAAAAAGTAAAGAGGAGATTTTTAATTGTTACTCGTCCATGGATCCCACTTTTAACTATAAGCAAATGAGATTCAGTACCTATTTTAGGAAATATGGTAAATAACACTTAAATGAACAAAACCTACCGAACAACGACTTACATAACACAAAAAAGTACATTATGCTACTTTTAATACGTAACCTAAACCAAGTTCGTTAATATAAAAATATCAATGTTCAAACAAATGTGAAATAAATACAAACCAAGTTAGTTTATATAAAAATATAAGTCAACATGTTTATATAGACCCTCCATATACAACTAGAATTTAGCTTATTTGCAATAAATATGAAATGGTGAATAATGAAGGAAAATTATAAGTCGACACATTTATATAGACCCTCGATATACAACTAGAATTTAGCTTATTTGCAATAAATATGAAATGGTGAATAATGAAGGGGTATTTTTCTCTCTCCCCTTTTCTACTTCAAAACATTTTTTTAGCAACGAAAGTGATGATGAGCTGTATTCATCCTCCCATCAGTCATCTATGATCAATGATTTATTCGTATTCACTTCTCAGGCACTTTAGGCACAATATAAAGACTTTAGGTACAATACGTCTGTTAAGTGCTTCATGTATTTTTCCAAGAATCAACCCACCATATTCAAATAGTGTGATCAATTAAGAAGAAATTTCATTTGCACATTACGCATCCGAAGAGAAAATATTTCCTCCAATCTGGTAAACTTGCCATTATTTTCACAAAGGAAACATAGACACGTGCTATTACAATTTTAATGAATGCAAATAGAAATAAAACTGGTAAACTTGCCATTATTTAAGATTGACCAAATAGAAATAAAATTGATTTAAAACAAATTCCCCGAAGAAAACGGGGATGGAATTATTTGCAATTCCGAACGAACTGTACCATAATAGAGGATTTTTTTTTTTTTGGGTCTGATTTTAAAAGAACATACCTTCAACAGCTTCAAACCTCAGCACAAAGAACGAATGAGTGGCACAAAAAAGGTTCCAAACACTATTTCAATTTTGCTAGCATCCAAACCTCAGAGGATTATACCATGTGACCGTCCAAACCGCCGGACCAATCTAATTTATCTCCAATAAAACCAGCAGAGGTTGCGAGTTAGATACTACTACCTATATATAACTAAATAGTTTTAGTTTGTACCATAACTAAAACTACTGCCTTGCATTGGATGTTTGAGTTCGTAACAAATTTAGTCCCTCGTTTGTTTCCCATTTTTCGCCCATTAAAATGAAAAATATAACTGTTATTCATCACGTCGAGCCACTATATTTGACTTTCTATCTCTTGTGTAGGGCCGTAACGACTATATTTTTTTATTCTCATTTTTACATTAATGTGTACCAAACGGGACCTTAACGAGCTTACAGTTGCATATTCAGAATTAATAAAATTTATTAAATATTCGGAAATCGCATAAGACATTACGAATGCATACCTATAAAAACTATTTTGTTGATTCTGTTTTCTCTGACTTTCCATTTGCGAGTTGGAATAATCTTGTGTAGTTCCCTCACAGCCTGCCATAGTCAACAGACCATATCAGAAAGGAAAAACAATTGACTTATTAATCAATTGATTAACTACTACAAATAAGCCCAACCAAAGTTCCAAAATTCAGTCATTAATTATTGAAATAGAGACTAAAAGCTCACTAATTTTTTTATTTATTATTTACTATTATTATTATTAATTTTTTTTTAAAGCAATGTATCAACTAGAGAAGACCATAAAAAAATAAAATTCTAATAACAAACAAAATGGCAAGAATTCATACACACACACATGCATTAATTATGTTCGTGTGTGAAATAAACAAGGACAAATTTAAACACTGCCAACAAGAACTTATAGCCTGTTTCAAAAAATCATTAAACAAGGACAAATTTAAACACTGCCAACGAGAACTTACAGCCTGTTTGGGAGTGATTTTTTGGCCAAAAAAATTGATTTTTTGACGGTTGTTTCGCTATTCAATCGTCATATTTGACTTTTTCTCTCAGACCCACTTTTCTCCTGACGGTCAAAAAATAAATTTTCAAAATCACTACCCCAAACAGGCTTTTAAACACTGCCATTATCAATCTGCATATGACTATCAAAAATTCCCCTTTCTACACCTATAATACAGCTTATAAAAAACACCTTATCTTGTAATTTGAGAATTTTACCTCGCTGATAGCGAGAATCTGGCTATTGCACTTCTTCACCTTCTCAAGCTTTCTCAAAAAATACCTTCGTAAAAAACGTGATTAAACCTCGAACATTTGAAGCCCTAAAACTAAATCAAGTAAAAACATGCGTGCATATGAATACGAAGAAGATAGCAGAGATCGTACCAAAACTTGGACTTGACTTAAGCATATAATAAGCAAGAAGAAACCTGGTAAGTTACCATTTTCGATGGATACTGATTCTCTAAGTCTCTCTCACTTTGATGAAATATAGAGAGAGAGAGAACGAGAGAGAAAAATGGCGGGAATGAAAAATTGTATTTCAGTTAAGAAAGTTCCAGAGATCATACACAGATATATATACACGGTTAAAAATGTACAAAGACTAAACTACCCTTACAAAATGATAAAAATTCAATACGCCCCCTCAAGATGGAGAATGAATGTTCAAAATTTCCATCTTGAATAATAGGGACTTAAACTGAGCTCCTCCTAATGATTTTGTTAACAAATCTGCCAACTGCTCTTTTGATGCCACATGTAAAGTCTTCACCTCGCCTGCTTGTACCTTATCTCGTACTAAATGGCAGTCGATCTCGATGTGTTTTGTACCTTCATGAAAAATCGGGTTACTCGCTATATGTATGGCTGACTTGCTATCACAGAACAACAATGCTGCTTTATTATGCAACACCCCCAAATCACTGAGTATGTTTCTCAACCAGCTGAATTCACACACTGCTGTAGCCATAGATCGATATTCGGCCTCAGCTGAAGATCTGGAAACCGTGTGCTATTTTTTGGATTTCCAGGACACCAGCGAACTCCCTAAAAAAATGCAATACCCAGTAACTGATCTTCTAGTGTCTGAACAAGCTGCCCAATCAGCATCACAATATCCCTTGAGTGTTAAATCAGAGTTTCTGGCAAAGAAAAGACCTTGTCCAGGTGTGCCTTTCAAATATCGCAATACATGGTATGCTGATTCCAAATGCTGCTGCTTCGGTGATTGAAGATACTGGCTGAGTACCTGTACTGCATAAGACAAGTCAGGCCGCGTGATTGTCAAATATAAGAGCCTCCCCACTAATCTCCTGTACATACTTGCATCTGTAATCTCCTTACCACCATCTTTACTTAATTTCAAGTTTTGCGGTAGTGGGCTAGAGGCTGGTTTAGAACCAAGATAACCTGTCTCAGTTAGTATCTCTAGTGCTACTTCCTTTGACAGATAGAAATCCCATCTGACCTTCTAGCCACCTCAAGTCCTAAGAAAAATTTTAGGACTCCCAAATCTTTCAGTTTGAACTTCTCATTCAAACTCCGTTTAAATTCCTCAATATAACTCAGATCATTTCCTCCAACAATAATATCATCCACATAGATAAGAAGCATAGTAAATGAACACCTCTCCTTCTTGCTAAATAAAGAGTAATCAGATTTAGATTGCTTGAAACCTTGTGAAGTAATGTAAGAAGACAATTTTGTATTCCACTGTCTGGATGCCTGCTTAAGTCCATAAATAGACTTATGCAATCTACAAACCATCTTTTCACCGTTTGCCCCCTGTTGTTCATAGCCTGGAGGCATCAACATGTACACTTCTTCCTCCAATCCACCATGAAGAAAGGCGTTATTAATGTCAATCTGATGTAAATGCCAGTTTCTATGAGCAGCAACAGCAAGTAGTGTTTTCACCGTGACTAACTTGGCTACCGGTGAAAATGTTTCCTCATAATCTAAGCCAGCTTGCTGAGTGAACCCTTTGGCCACTAGCCTGGCCTTTTTTCTTTCTTCAGTGCCATCAGACTTAAGTTTCACTTTATAAACCCATCTGCAAGCCACTGGGGTCTTATGGATAGGAAGAGGAACAATGGACCAGGTTTTGTTGGCTACAAGTGCTTGATATTCATTGTCCATAGCCTTACACCAATCTGGATTGCGGGCTGCCTCAATAAAGGACTGAGGTTCATGAGTAGTAGACAACGCTACCACATACTGCTTGTGAGAACAAGACAGTTTCCCATAATCTAAGTAATCTGAGATGGGATACTGTGATCCAAAACCATTCACCATGGAATCCGATTGAGGGGAAGGAATGCGAGACACCATGCTGCAATGATAATCATCAAGATAAGAGGGAGCTTTCTTGATTCTGTTGGATCTACGAGTAAAGAAAGATGAAGTACCAGGTTGCTCAGATTGTTCAGGTTGTGGAATGTCTGAGGTGGAGGAAGAGCTCTGTAAAAGAGGAGTATCTGAAGTAGACGGTGAGGCAGATTGGATGACAGTATCATTACTAGAGTGTAGAATTCTTGAAGAATCCCCACGAATAGAAAAGTGTGAAGCGGATGGATGATCAAATAAAATGTCATCCGAGTATGATTGAGAAGAAGCTGGAAAGATTGACTCAATAGGAAGAGATGACGTGTCAGATGTGGGAATGGAACTAATGAATGTGGGATGATGATAAGGAAATATCTGTTCATGAAACACGACATCCCTTGAAGTGAATGTCGTATGCGTCTGAAGATTGTATAGTTTATAAGCCTTCATACCATAAGGATAACCAATAAAGATGCAAGGTGTGGCTCTGGGATCGAACTTTGTACGGTTCCTTTTTAAGGTAGAAGCATAACAAAGACAACCAAAAACATTGAGATGATTGTAGGAAGGTGTGACATGATACAACATCTCATAGGGAGACTTGTTTCCAATAACTGAAGTAGGAATACGATTGATCAGATGTGTAGCAGTAAGAATGCAATCACCCCAAAATTGATGAGGCAAGTTAGCTTGGAATTTAAGGGCTCTAGCAACATTAAGTATGTGCTGATGTTTACGCTCAACCACGCCGTTTTGCTGTGGTGTTTCAACACAGCTCAGCTGATGAATGACACCTTTATCATGATAGAAATCAGGTAGGCTGAATTCCATTCCATTGTCAGATCGAATGATTTTTATATGGCATTGAAATTGTGTCTGTATTAAGTGATAGAAAGATTGAATAATGGACTTAACTTGAGACTTGACTTCTCACGCATGAGGTATGTCGATGTCACTCTACTAAAGTCATCGACAATGGTTAAAAAATACTTAGATCCATCTAAGGAAGGAACTGAGAATGGTCCCCAAATATCGCAATGGATGAGGTCAAAAATATTTGATGACTTTGTTTCACTATTTGAAAAAGGTAGTTTATGTTGTTTAGCCAAAGGACAAATGGAACAATGTAGGTTTTTATGAAATGTGATGGTTGGAATAACCTTGTGTAAGAAAGCCAGTTTTGAAATAGGGATATGCCCTAAACGACAATGCCAAACATCAATTTTATTTTGAACATCAATGTTGCTAGTTGAATTACAAACAACAGAAGATGACTTATTACATTGCAAATCTGAATTGATATTAAAAGAAGTAGCTGAATCTAAGGGAAATTGTTGATGAGGATTTGGAGATTGATCATTGCACTGGT
>NC_036251.1:525916-543108 GCF_002742605.1 Olea europaea var. sylvestris | reverse complement strand
GCAAACACTTTATTAATTGAAGGCATTGGATCCATCAATAAAATTTGACTCCTCACGTTTGAAAAGTGATCATCTAATCCCATTAAAAACTGCATGATTTGATCCTCAGATTTGTAATTAACATTATTATCACTTGGCCTATAATTGTCAAGCTCTTCCTAAAGTCCTTTCAGCCTATTAAAGTACGAGTTTACAGAACTGTTTCCTTGAGAAATGGAGGCAATCTGTTTCTTAATCTCATAGATTCTAGGGCCATTACCTTGGCTATAGCGATCTTTAAGCTCGATCCAAATCTCACTAGCCAAATCTTTATGCATTACACTCGGATAGAGTTCCTTTGGGATAGAATTTATAATCCAAGACGACACCACATGATTGCATCTCCTCCAAGCACTGTAAAGAGAACTTTCCTGAGACGGTTTCATGATTGATCCATCAATGAATCCCTCTTTATTCTTTACACTGAGTGCCATAATTACAGCACGACTCCATGTCGCATAATTGTCCGCAGTAAGCACAACTGAAACAAGCTGCATTCCAGTGTTATCGCCATAATGCAAGTAGTAGGGGCTGTTCGGATCGGAGATCAATCGATTAACAAGTGAAACTGTATCTCCAGTAGCTGCTTCCTTCTCAGCGGGATCTACTGATGTGTCAACTTGATCAAGTTCAGTTCTGATCTCTGCTAGATTGCTCGAACTTGTCTCCATTGATGTGCGGAAGATTCAATGCTCTGATACCATGATGAAATATAGAGAGAGAGAGAACGAGAGAGAAAAATGGCGGGAATGAAAAATTGTATTTCAGTTAAGAAAGTTCCAGAGATCATACACAGATATATATACACGGTTAAAAATGTACAAAGACTAAACTACCCTTACAAAATGATAAAAATTCAATACACTTCGCCGTAGACGGAAGTCTGGGTTAGAGAGGCGTAGCTGGCTGGAGGAATCGCCAGAGCATGACAAGAGGCTGTGTAAAATTAGAAACAATTTTGTACCCGTGAGAAAACAGGAGGAATCACGAAAGCCAGGAGGGAGGCGATGGAGGAATCGCAAGAGTTGGAGCAAATAGTTTGTTCAATTTTTTTTATTTGGCCATTTGTTTTTTCATTTTATATTTTAGAGATTAAACTGATGAACAGTAATGAGAGATAAAATAATGGGATATTTTAAGGATGATGAATGGAAAGCAGCTTGTGAACCTACGAATTTTTTAGTAAATAATAGTCTGTGTCTCGTGCGTTGCACGAATTTTGTATTTATTTTGATTTTATTAGCATAAAATTTATAGATTGTACAAAAAGTATTTGAAAATAAGAACTGTTTATTTGATTCTCATCTTTTTGTCGACTGTATATTTTATGTCACGATAATTTATTTTTATTTTTATAAATAAGTATAATGAATGTTGTTATTGTATATATGTCAACGATAATTTATTTTTAATTATTTATTATTTTTTTTTGTTTAATGTAGATGAAGATATTATTTTTATCCGATATTGCAAATAAATTGTAAATTGAATTTTACAAAATGCTTTTCTTTAGCAACTTCCATTCAAGAGGCTATACTTGTAGTTCAAAAATAATACATGCAGTTGTAAATTGAAAGAGAATATCCACATACACAAACATTTAAATAACAAATTCAAGTTCGCACGTAAAATAATTTAAAGTGGCACTTACTGAATGGTCAACTCCCTTGTTGGTGTACGAATTAAAACTCTAATAGCAGGCCTATTCTTCGAACGATACAACAGTCACTCCAAAGTTGGTAGGTCAAAAGAATTTGAAAAAAAATTTTAAATAAATTTTATTCGAAATAGAAAAGAACTAAAAAGAAATTTAAATAAATTGATAAAAAAACCAATTATTTATAAAGTAAAATTTTCAATTTTAATTAAATAATATTTATATATTCTTCATTTAATTTTCATAACTTTATTTTATTTTTTACTTCTAAATAATTTTAAACGAATTTTTTTACTTATATAAGTAATTTTTACATATATTAGAAATATTTTTTGTTAATATGTTTATTTTATTTTTTTTAACTAAAAGTGATTTTTGAAAAATTAAGTTTTATTTGGAAGAGAAAAGAATTAAAAAGAAAAAAATAATTAATTTTTTTTAAGAAGAAAACACATTTGTTAACACATACGTTTAATCTCCGTTTAACTATTTTTGATATTTATTTAGATCATTCGATATCTCGACGATATAGTTCTCAAAATGAGTCTCGAGAGAATGTAAAATATTTATCAATTCGACTATCGTGCAATCGTCGATGAATTTTTAAATTTAGCTTGTTATCGAAAATTTTAAAATAGTAATAAAATAATTGATTTTTTTAAGAAAAACGACTTATGCATATTTTTTAACACATACATTTAATGTCCGTTTAACTATTTTTTATGTCTATTTAGATCATTCGATGTCTCTACGATATAGTTCTCAAAATGAGTTCCGAGAGAATGTAAAACATTTATGATTCGTACAATCGTCGACGAATTTTTAAAGTTGGCTTATTATCAAAAATTTCGAAATATTAATAAAATAATTGATTTTTTTAAGAAAAACGACTTATGCGTATTTTTTAACACATACGTTTAATGTCCGTTTAACTTTTTTTTTTTTTTAAATATTTGTGTTGTTTACATTATATTTTTTTTCAATTTAAAATTCTCTTCTCTTAATAATTCCAAACATAAACTTAGTTTTGATTTGGATTATAAATAATTTTTCTTTTCAACTTAAAACTCTTTTTTAATTTCTTTCTCTTTAATTTTTTTACTCACAAGTAACTTTTTACCTTTTAGAAATATTTTCTATTTTATATTATTAGTATTTTTATTTTTTAATAATTTTAGATGATATTTAATTTTATAGTAATAAAATATATAAAAAACTTTTACTTTAAAATATTTTATTATACTGTAAGAAACTGCTGCAACACGTAATTTCCATACCTCCCACCACTCCATGCTCAACCACTCTTACATAGATATATATAGTAGGGATATAAAAAAAATTACTTTTATATAAAAAAATAAAAAAATATTTTACAAAAAGTTACTTTTAAGTAAAAAATTTGAAGAAAAAAGAATTAAAGAGAATTTTAATTTTTGTTGTTCACATTATAATTTTTTTTTTCAATTTATGATTCTTTTCTCTTAATAATTCCAAACAAAAACTTAGATTTGAGAATTTTTTTCTGTGTAGTTTTACTTTATAAATAATAGTTTTTTCAACTTAGAATTCTTTTTAAATTTTTCTTCAAATTTTTTATTATTAATCAGTATTTTTTAATAATTTGAGATAAAATTTAATTTTCTAATAATAATTCAATATATAAAATGATAAAAAAAACATATTCACTCCCTGTATGGAGAAAAAAATTTCTTCATACCACATAATTTTTTTTGAGCAAATGATGCATTGAGAAAATTGTTGCAAAAAAAGAATAAATAGCAATAAAATAATTAATTTTTAAAAAAAAAAGACATATACGCATTTTTAACACATACGTTTAATCTCCGTTTAACTATTTTCGATATTTATTTAGATCATCTGATATCTCTACGATACAGTTTTCAAAATGAGTTTCAAGATAATGTAAAACATTTATCAATTCGATTATCGTACAATCGTCGACGAATTTTTAAAGTTAGCTTGTTATCGAAAATTTCGAAATAGTAATGAAATAATTGATTTTTTTAAGAAAAACGACTTATGCGTATTTTTTAACACATACGTTTAATGTCCTTTTAACTATTTTCGATATCTATTTAGATCATTCAATATCTCTACAATATTGTTCTCAAAATGAGTTTCGAGAGAATGTAAAACATTTATCGATTTAATTATCGTACAATCGTCGATAAATTTTTAAAGTTAGCTTGTTATCGAAAATTTCGAAATATAGTTTGAAAATGCCTACTTTGACATCCCATAACATTTGCTACGATTAACTGTTTTACACACCGTTAACGACGTGCAATACTATGCCGCGAGTACTTTAAAATGATATTAAAAATGTAATATTTCGATTTCGTTTGATATCCCGTAATGAGCCTGAAACTGAACAAAAAAACATAAGTAAAAAAAAAAATTATTTCATGGTCTCCGTGCATGCAGCCTTTGGGTCTCCGTGCACGGAATCTTCCTAATTTTTTTTTTCTTTTGTGCACGGAGACACCGTCTCCGTGCATGGAGACTGTGCATGCAGCCTTTGGGTCTCCGTGCACGGAATCTTCCTAATTTTTTTTTCTTTTGTGCACGGAGACACCGTCTCCGTGCATGGAGACATTAGGCTTTTGCTCCATGCACGAAGATATTACTTTTTTTTTTTGGCTGTATAGTTTTACGTTATAATTTTTTTTTCAATTTAAAATTCTCTTTAATTCTTTTCTCTTCAAATTTTTTACCTATAAGTAATATGTTGTAAAAAAAATTCTGTCGCATATTATCTTTATCTTTTTTTTTAAATACAAAAGTGATTTTTTTCTTGTATCCCTACTATATATATCTATATCGGAGTGGGGAGGAATGGAAATTGCATGTTACAATAAATTTGGAGGTAGTGTATAATAAAATAAAATATATATCAAGCAAACGGCATCGTTTTTGGCCCCTAATTGAAAAAAAAAAAAACAAAACAAAACAAAAATGCTACAGTAAAAATGGATCAAGACACTGCTGCTTTCTACAGTGCTTTTTTTTTTGTTCGAAAATCTCCTGTGGATTTTTTTTTTCATTGGTAACTATTTCATGATTCTTTTAGTTTACCAACAAATTTTTTCGTTCATAATTATTTTTTGGATATGGGCCTTGTCAAGAAAAAGAAAACGGAAACAAAAATTGGACGTTGATGGAGAAAAAAAATTGAATCCACCTACAAAATGTTACTCTTTTTGCAACGTTTATTAAACGTTGCAAAAGATATCTTTCGCAACATTTTAGAAACATTACGAAAGACAAAACATTTTGCAATGTTTATACGTTTATTATATGTTGCCAAAGTTAGACTTTTCGCAACGTTCGAAAAATGTTGCAATATATATCCTTTTGCAACGTTCAAAAAACGTTGCAAAATATGGCAATCTACAACATTCAAAAAATTAGACTTTTTACAACATTAAAAAAATGTTGCGAAAAGTAATATTGACAACATTTATTTAAAGTTGTCAAAACTCAATTACATTAACTAATTGCAACATTTACTTATTAAAATGTTGCAATAAACTCATTTAACAACACTTAATTACTGAAGGTTGCCTTTTATGTGTTGCAAATGATCTTTTTTTGGTATAGTGCCCCAAACACACGACCTATATCACGATTGACGAAAAGCATAATCCCTAAAATGGTGCATTTTCACGTTTCAAAGCAAATCTTCTCCACCCAAATTCTCAAAAAACCCCAAAAACCTTATCAAAGGCTAACCCTAAAACTATTTCATAACATTACTTCAAAAATCATTCGCACACAAACTGTAATTTCCTTATGCAATAAAAGTAGGCTTCAAGATTCACATGGATTATGACAACACACGGGAGCAATTTCAATTTGTGCTCCAGAAGAGCAAGCACAACACAGTAGAAACCACCAATAATCCAATATTGATGCTGATACAAGCCTGCCTCCATTACTAACCTTGTACCTCGTAGCCTGATGCGGGTGATTGAATAGACATTGCAGAATAAAGTTAGATAATGATAGGATATTGGTGTGAGTTATTTTAACATGTCAGATTTGATTAGTTTCTAAAGTCAATACTTTATTTTAATTTAATTTTATTATTATTATTTTGAAAATATTGCAATGAATGTAATCATGTCGCTAAGTGAAACTAACTTTTGTCAATTCCTATGTTTTCTTTGGCAATTCAAGATGAGCAATGTTCCAATCACATTTTTAGTGTATGGCAGAATGGAGTTTTAGTTGTTGATAGGTTACTGGTGTAACTGATATTTGTATGGAAGATTTCGATTAATCTTTCGATGCTCTTTATGTTCAATACTTTCATGTCTTGTCTTTGGTTATATTAACTCTCTTGCAATTACACCTTTTTAGCAAATGAGGCAATGATACTGCAGAGTGACACTATCTTAGTAAAATTTGATGTTCTTGACTGACAATTTCAGACTTGCAATGCTGCAATGTATTATATATTACCAGTGTTCTAAGTCGTTATCACTTTTAGCCTTAATATCAGAAGGAACATCACCAATTGTAATATTGAGTGACATTACAAGGCACTTGATCATTTAATTGTGGATTAGGGTTGATCTAATGAGGTGGACTTTGAATTTTGCATGTAATAAGTGATTATTGTTCTATGAAGCTAGTGGTAAAATCTCCACCATCGGCTCATTTCTAATCTCAAGACAAACGGGAAAACTATTTAGTTGAGCATCTCTATCTTTCAAATTCAAGTAAAAGAAAACATCACAATCATGTGATATTTCGATAAGTGAGCTTCCAACTTCAGCTATATACTTCAACAACAAAATCTACATCTAATGTGATAGTAAATTCTCATTCGATGTAGAATATCATACAATCACCAAGAACATCATCACCCATTTTGTTATGAATTGCCATCTTCGCATGAGTCATTTTCTTCCATTTTTAAAATGCATAAAAAACCAATATGCTTAAATATCCCTACAATCCAAAAAAAAATTCTTTCTTATCATTCCCCATTTTTACTTATCTTCTTTAATGAGGGTTACATCCTCACATTCTTTATTAAATTCGAAGACAAATGCTGATGAATTAGTGGGATGAATTCTAAAAGGCAAAAATTATAAAGAAAAGAAATAAAATTAAAAGAATGAATTGGAAAAAGTATAATAGTTATCAAAATTGTAAAATGAGTGTATTCTGGTTTAACTATCAAAAATCAAATTTGGAATGAATGGACTAGACATTAAATAAAATAAAGTTTAAATTACATCATACAACCCTTTTGAATAAAAATTTTAAAATATAAAGATTACTAATTTTATTCCTAGTAATGCTAGAAACTAATAGTATATGTGATAATTTGAAAATCACATAATTCTTTAATATAATTTAATGTATCCTCGTCGATCACTCCACATTAATAAGTTTTCACCATCTTGATACAAATTTATCCACATTTAATTCACAATAATATTGCCCTAATATCAATTTATCCCCTATCTTTTACCCCGAATTTTGATTCCAAAATATTAGGCCTCCATGCTGCTTCAATTTCTTCATTATTGTGAGAATCATAGATATTATTGTGCATACATAGATAGTTGAGTGAATGTCCATTTTATCCATCTGCATCAGGGCTATATTATTGTGCGTGAAATGATTTTGCCCCCAACAATAAGCACAAGAACCACTCTCCGTCGTCAACAACAAATGATTTTGGCACTCACCCACATCACAATTCCCATCAACAAATAATGGTAAGTGCTCAAAATTCATCTCATACCTTGAAGTCCCCTCTTTGACCCCCAAGGTGAAAATCTTTTGTGAAATCATATCTAACACTCCCTATGCGAGCGTCGAGAAGTTGCTTGAAGATACTGATATCCGAGTGTCACAAGAAGACATAGAGGAGGTGCTCAACTTTCATATGGGTTCCCGAGCCCCGTAGTGAAGTTTTTCGATGGTTCAGGTTCTAGATAAATGATAAGCGTGGTCTATATGCTTGGAATTTGATTGTGGATTTGTTGGGCAAGAATGGCCTGTTTGATGGAAGGTGGGATGCTATTAATCCCAAAAGGAAAGGACTAGACTTGTTAAAATTGGGTTGTTACCTGTTGGTGGGTTATAAAAATTGTGTTGTTTATTGTTGATGGGTTTCTTCTCAATTTGTCTATTATGTATGGATATGGGCTTGGAACAGCACTGGGCTACAGCCCAATGCTGCCCTCCCCTACATCTGTCCCTGCCATGCATCAAACAATCTCCAACAATTCAACAAATAATGTTCCAAGAGGAACCAATACCCCCGTCATCTCATTATCAACGTATATCAATTTCATTCCACCATCCACTATAGAAAAACCGGAACACCATCAATACCCGTGGTTCAAATAAAATGAAAATTTTATCCAAAATGTTTGTAAAAGGATGAATATATTATATTATTTTGTTACTAAGAGCATGATATACAAAAATTTCTCGACATCAATGGAAAAATCTAATTTACTGTGTGTGTAGAAGAAATGGAATCCAACAATGCCTCCAAAGAGATGTGTCTTGATTGATCTATGCAAATGATGATGATTTAGATTACGTTTTATGCCATAGAAGTGTCTATCTCTCCATACTTTCTTTTTTCTTTTTTTGAATTAATGTCTGAATCTGAAAGATTCATTTAACGGAAAGCATAAATGTAGCTGAATTTAAATTACATCAGTTACAAAATGTGGGTTGTGTAAAATTACATTACATTCAAATAGCATTAACAGTTAACTTTTATATTAGAAGATGTGGAATACTGACCTTTGGCATTTTATGTTCTCAGAAAAGTGGCCACCATAGGATTTAGGTCTGACATCTAAATATAAACTGATGATTTGCCTTTAGGTGTCTACTATAGAGATATCACTTCAATAAATCGTAATAAGATTTTGCACAAAATATCTCTTGGAAGAGATGAAATAGGAGATGCCTTTTATCAATCAAGAAGGCCAATTGCCTTGGCTTCCATCCTTGTAGCATGTGTAGCACTTCGCTTGGCCATGGAAGGTCAACTTCTTCATGGTACCGCGACGGAAGTGATGCATCACCTCGAAGATCTTTTTTGGCATCTAACCTTATCTTAGACAAATGATAATCAAATTTCATCTACAACGCTAATATAAACAAATTTCAATGTCAACAATTCATATAATGAGTTGTGAATTCATATAACAAAAACTTGATCACGTCAAACGTACAACTATAATATTAACATGCACAACTAAGCTAAATTTCCGATAGTTTGTTTCATTCCGTTCAAACCGTCGGGAATAATAGAAGTCATATGTCAAGAATGACAAATGTTCTCATGAACAATATAAATTGTAAAACCATAAAGCAACGTTTTTAGAGAAGTTATAAGCATCTAAGGACACCACAAACTACATTCAATTGTAAAATCAATTATTCGTGCACATAAATTGGAAAAAAAAAATGAAGAAGAAAGATTAAACCAGTCACACATAAAACAATAAACCCTAATTTCCAAGCAAACCCCTCATAAAGTTCCAAAAAAATCCGGGCTATCACTCCCGGACTGTACAAATAGCAAAACCCTTAGTGAAAAATGACAATATTGTAGATGAATTAGTGAATTCTGACATGTGATGCAATTTTCTTTTAAAATTTAACTAAAGATTGGCCGGAATTTAGCCCAAATATTCAAATTTCAATTTGTTTTCTCCAACCCAGTGCTCCAAAGTTACAGGGCCTTGAATTTTCAGCCAATATGCACTGACCCACCTTGGTTGCTTCCAACGGAGTTAGCAATGGCCCAAAATTTAGTCCAGCCCACTTCTTTGATTCGGCCCAATTGCAATGGTCTATCAAAAGTGGAAATTAGAAGAACCAATACTTTTAGATATCCCATTTCATAAATCATATGCGAAGTTTACTATTTGAAAAATCAAATATTTTATTAATTAATTAATTAATATATTGTTGTCAATTTTGTATCACGCAAGTGTACAGATCGTAAAAAGTAATAAAATAGACCTAAGAGTCCGGATATTATTCTCACGAGGACTACTATTTAACAATTGGTTCAATTATTCCTATCTTTAATTTGATAAAAAATAAACAAAGAATATGATGTTGTAATTTTTGAAACAACTATTTGAAAATATGTGGATGCACAAAAAGAGTGATTTAGAACTTAAATAATGAGCAAATATTAGGACAGAATAATTTCATCTATTGATCACATTTACATCTTATATCAAGATTCATATCTCATGTAGTGCTCGATAGAATTCTTCTATTGTATTCAATTTATCTCTCTTGAGTTCTTATTGAGTCTATTTAACTAATTCGATTCCATATATCTATGCGAATCAAGCTTAGTTAAACGAGTTCTTTGTTCCAGGAATTCAATTATGTCCACAATAATTAGTATAGGCATCTCTGCACGTTATATCAATTTATCGAATTTTACTATATGGTTTAAATTCTAAACTTACCTCTCGATTCGTGAAGGATTCATAAAATCATCAAATTAATGATCAAGTAATATAATGCATTAAATCCACATTAAAATCAACACGTGGAACAATAAAGAACAAGAATCTTAAATAAAATATGTAAAGGGTCCCAAGTATATTACATTATCCACCATAACAAGAATTTAATCTATTCATAATCAAGGAAGAAAAACAAATAAAAATAGTGTAGTTCATCACCGGGTTTTGAATTTAGATGTGGAGAATTGGATGAATCTTGCACTAAGTTCTTCTTTTCCTTCCAAATCTTGATTTCCAACCCTTGAATTGTTGTTTTTCTCTTCTTAAATTTGCTCTCTAATTCTCAAATTGTGTTATTGCCTCTCAACGTGTGGAATCCCTTCTCAAAGAGTGAAAATTGTATTTATAGGTGTCCCCCACGTTTGTGTAGAAAGTAGGATTTTTATAGATTTCAAAACGGGTCAAAAAGTGCTCTAGACGTACCCAGACGACTCCTTGGCACCATAGGAGTGGCATCGCGGCTCTGTTTTGGTGGCGTCTCTTCGAGTAAAAATTCTGGCTACGCTCCTTTTAGTATTTTTATCATAACTTTTTTTCGATATTCGATTGAGGAGATTCAAGATGTGTTGGAAAGCTGACTTAAAAGACTACAACTTTGTTTCAAACATTATTTTCAAATTCGATCATTTACTATGTCAAAAATGAGTCTTAATATGAGACTGAAAAAGGTGCATAACTTGTTTTAGTTGGAAACTGATGTGTGTCATACTTTAATTATGTTTAATCCCTTTGACATCTTTTTTATTTAATTGACTCCGAGCACTCTTGAATCTTCATAATGAGGTCCGACACAACTTTTGAGTATTTTCACTTTGGTCCCCGAACTTTGGATATTTTACAACTAAGTCATTTTCTCCAAATTTGCCAACTTTTGCTTATTTTCTTCAATCTCATCAACCTATACAATAACACCAAGACATACATTAAAACGTAAGAATTAGCTAAATATCAAGTTTAAATGGTACCTAAAGTATGAGTGAAATACACTCATCAAATACCCCCAAACTAAATATTTTGCTAGTCCTCGAGCAAACAAAAGAAAAGGAAAATAACTAAGGACACAGACAAAGACTTATTCACAAGATGGTTCACTTCCTAACCCTCAGTGGTCAATTATTTTCTTTCTCTGCTCGTGAGATTTGTACCCTCCCGAACTTGGTTTCTTCTATTCTCACACCACGGTATAACTCTAGGGTTTAATCTCACTCATCAATTTCTCACACCACTTTGGTTTAGTTCAATCGGTGATGTTAACAATTCATTCGTGTGATGATTTTCTTTAATTATGAGTGTTTTAACAATTTAGTTTATACAAAGTGATTCAAACCCTCTAGTTATTTAGGCCTCAAGATCAATTCTTTTGCGCACTTGTATACCAACACATTTTTTCATTTTTTTTCCAGCTATTACCTTGTCCTTTTTTCCTTTTCTTGACCTCTGTAGCGAGTGTTATGTTGGTAATTCCTTGATTTTTGCATACGAAAGGATACCAGGTTTCAAAAGACTCTTATAGACTTAATAAATTGAGTAAAAAAGGTGCAAGCATGAGGCGTAATTGATAAGTGCAATGCTTTTTTTTTCCCTATAAAATGAAGCGAAATTTATAGGGGTCAGACCTCTAGTACTTGGTCATCACCAAGCTTATACCAGAAAGTTAAAGACATTCCACACTATCTTTTAATATGCATGGAATCACCACAGTCTTAAATTATTTCTTTCACCGAGTAGAACGTCCCAAATTATTAAATATATGGTCAATGGGTGTTGTGAATCATGGGAAAAAGGTCAAGCACCTAAGTTATCCATTTATCATATGCATTGAACCCTCATGTTCCTGTACAGCGCTAAACTTAATACTCGTACATAATTATTACACTGCTTCACATAAATAGGTAAAAACATCAACTTAAGCATATAAATCTTCCACAGTCCACAAACTAACACATGATTTCAAGTATATTCATCATCACCCACAAACCATTTGACTCACACAAGCAAGCAATAACATACTACGAAAGAAAAGAAACGATAGCAAACATAAACATACTACTAAACAAAAGAAACGAAAGCAATTAATCCCTATGATTCACCCCCAAACTTAAAACATACATTGTCCCTAATGTGAAAAATAAATCAAAATGAGAGGTAGGACTTCCTTGAAATTATCAGTGGGTGTCATCGCCATCGCCTTGGTAAGATGGGTCTTGGTTGGTTGGATAATCATGTTGTTGGCACACACTTAAGAATCTTTCTACAAACAACACAATGAGAATGTTATGACAATAAATTGAATGATCCTAAAACTAAAATGATAGAGCTTGGATTGCCTCCCAAGAAGAGCTTAATTTAAAGTCTTCGGCTAGACTTTTGCACAAGTGCTTCATGACACCTTGAATATGGTTTTGGAGGTTCTGCTTAGCTTGCTTAATTTGATTTTGTTCCATATTCCACACATCCTCCAAAATCATACTTTGCCCTTTTGAATACAATATGACTTGCCTAAATTTCTCAATTCGAACTCAACTAAGAACACTTCAATTTTCTCATCGACTTTAACCACAAAATCAATCAAGTTTGAGGTTTGAGTGCTAATCCCACCTTCTTTAAATTCCACTAATTCAATTGGCTCCTTCATGATTAATTTATTCATTTCTACATGCCCTTCCTCCTTAATTGGTTCCTCGGGTTGAGTAATGAAGAGATCTTCCATTGGTATGTTATTTGGCTTGTCCGAAATTATCTAATTTTCAATCCTTCTATCTTTTTCCATGATAATGTCTTCCATAACACTTTTACTGTAATCAAATTGTTCTTCATATGGATAATAGAAGATATCTTTCCTCACTTCCACTGGAGTTGCTAACAACAAGCAATTTTTAGTACAATGAAATACACCACAATATTCACAATTTAGTCTTATATCCCCATAAACAACAAATTTGATGTTTAGTCCCCTTGGGAAGGCATCCTTATTGAATTCAATAGTTTGATTGTAACCCAACCTCTTAAGTTCTTGTTTAAAGAGGAATTCTTCAAAGAGTATGTCACATTCATTTAAGTCGGGGTCAATCATTGTAAAATATTTTTTTTGACCTCTTGCTTCTTTTTATTCCTTGTCAATGGAGAAAAGAAAAACAAGTAGATCAATTAAAAAATAAAATCAAACAAAAGCAAGAAATAATTAAAACCAATATTAAATAAAACTAGTCCCCGGCAACGGTGCTAAAAACCTGTTGTCAATTTTGTATCCCACAAGTGTACGGATCATAACAAGTAATAAAGTAGACATAAGAGTTCGGATATCGTTTCCACAAGGACCACTATTTAACAATTGGTTCAATTATTCCTAACTTTAATGTTGATCGAAAATAAACAAAGAATTTCATGTTGTAATTTTTGATATAACTATCTAAAAATATATGGATGCACACAAAGAGTGATTTAAAACTTAAGTAATGAAGAAATATTAGGGCAATATTTTTATTATAACTTTTTTTTTTATATCCGATTGAGATGATTCAAGATATACTGGAAAACTGACTCAAAGAGCAACAACTTTACTTTAGACATTATTT
This sequence comes from Olea europaea var. sylvestris, assembly GCF_002742605.1. NCBI lineage: Eukaryota > Viridiplantae > Streptophyta > Magnoliopsida > Lamiales > Oleaceae > Olea > Olea europaea. The sequence goes on along the minus strand of NC_036251.1, from coordinate 529,279 downwards.
TCAAATTTGATCATTTACTATGTCAAAAACGGGTCTCAATATGAGCTGAAAACGGTGCATAACTTTTTTCGATTGAAAATTGATGTGTGATCATACTTTAATTATGTTTAATCCCTTTGACAACTTTTTTATCCAATTGATTTCGAGCACTCTTGAATCTTCATCATGAGGTCCAACACAACTTTTGAGTATTTTCACTTTAGTCCCCGAACTTTGGATCTCTTACAACTTTGCCCTTTTCTCCTATTTTTGCCAACTTTTGTTTATTTCCTTTAATCTCATCAACCTATACCACAACACCAAGACATACATTAAAACGTAAGAAATAGCTAAGTATCAAGTTTAAATCGTACCTAAAGTATGAGTGAATTACACTCATCATATGTATAAAAATTAGTTAATCCCAAATCATCCCAATTCCATTTCCAAAAACCCCTTCTCTTTACTCTTTCATCTCTTTTCTCAACATCGTTGCTACAGAATAGACCGGTGACCCACCGTCGCTGTAGATCTGACTTTTCTTTGGCAAGACACTTGTCGGAGGTGTGTGTGCATGGTTGGAAGTACTGCAATGCTCCGTGAAGAAGCCGTGCATCCCACATCATTTGTAGCAGCACTGACGCTGCTGTCGAGGTTGCTGTTACGACAACGCCTTGCCCAGTGTCGGGGTGAGGATGGAAAATGTTATCTCTATGTGCCAGGCATTGCGTCATCTCAGTCGATGTGGCTGTAGCAAATGTAGCCTTGGAGAAATTAGGTTTGGGTGTTGGTGGTGGTGGTGTTGGTGATGCTGCTGTAATAGTCCTGATTTGTAGTTGTGACGGCCATGGTGTTATCTACATGTTCCAGGCGGTGTGCCATCTCAGTTGATACGACTGTAGCAAATGCAACTTTGGAGAAATTAGGTTTGGGTGTTGGTGGTGGTGGTGTTGGTGACACAGCTGCAATAGTCTCGATTTGTAGTTGTGACGATTGTGTTGAGAAGAGGTGGTGGTGTGTGTACGGCTGTGTTACTGTGGGTGCAATGGTAGTGCGGTGGTTGGGTGTGTGTGTGCGTGCGACGATGGGTGCTATGGTGATGGTGAGAAGTTGGTGGCAATGGGTCTGTCGGGGTAGTGGTGGTTCTTGCAACTGTGGTGTCTGTGTGACTGTATTGTTGTGGGTGCGATGGTAGTGGTGGTTTTGACGACGACGGTGATAGTGGTGGTGTTGGAAGTGGTGGTGTTGGAAGTAGTGGTGAGATTGTGATCGTAAGTGTTGGTCGTGATCACAAATTATTTGGTTGACTATAATCATAAAATTTGTTAATCTGTAATCAATAAACATTATGTGACCAATAAAAAATATAAATTGTGACTTAAAAATTGTTAATTTATGATCGATAATTTAATAATTTGTAACTGTATAATAAATCACAACTTATAATATTTATGATTTGTGATCAATAAATAAATCATGACTTATAAAATTTTCGAATTGTGACCGTAAAATAATTTGTGACATAAAATTTTTGATTTGTGATTAAAAAAAAATAAGTGACTAACTAAATCATTAATTTGTGACCAAATTGTATAGATCTATAACCTAAATATATTTAATAAATAAATTAATTAATTAAATCATAAATAAATTTTATTAAAAATCTGATTTTTGAAGTTTGAAACTTATTTTCTTGATTTTGAAATGCGTAATACTTAAACTCTTACTTATAATTTTTCCCCAATCAAAATGCTCCAGCTGACATGTAGAATCGACCCAATAGTGTGACCCGACCCAAATTGGAAAGATCATCACCTTCTATAACCTGCCCTTGGCATTTGCCTTGGACAGATCATAACAGATAACGGTTGTACTATCGTTTTACATGGTATATAACGACTGTAGTGTCGTTCTGAACTACTAATAACGACTGGAGTGTCGTTATCGTCCAATAGTTGCGGACGATGCAAATATACACCAAATGCGAAAATAAAATCAACTAAAATATCATTTTATACTATATTCAACAATAAAAATACCAATATAAATGAGATTTCTAAAAATACCTTTCTTCTTTTTTTAAATATAGTAGAAATTTCAATGTGGATAATGTAGACACCAAAATCCTTGTTAAAATGCTCAAAATATTAGAGAAGATAGATGAAGAATGCAATGAATAACAAGATTTTAAGGAAGCATCCACCAGGAAAGCCGTCCACTGATTTTTGCTGATGATTTGAGGGATTTAATTGGATTGAAATGGGTATTTGAGTCTTTTCAATGGTGAGGGTATTTTAGACATTTGATCTTATTTGTTTATTGTTTTTTGTAAGTGGAGGCTATTTTATCAAATAACATTGAAGGAAGGTTATTTTACAAATAACATTGTTTGACTGGGCTTTTTTATCAAATTCCCCTTTGCCTTTTGCCTTAGCATTTATGTCAGTGAGCAAAATTTAATAATTAAGGTTGAATTTATTAGGTTTCCATTTTCCTTTATTGAATATTAGTTTAATTTTGATTACTCTTCTTTGTCTTTTTCTTTGAGTGAAATCAATGGAAGGGTTCATGATTTGAGATGGGGTTGACTAGGCAAGATATCCGTTGAATTGGAAACAATAGAGTTATATTTTTATAAGAATTTTGCTAGAAGAACAGGGGGCTTGACAGATCCCTTGACCGAACCCCATCCATGGGGGTGGGTCCCACGCAAAAAAAGGGACCCACTGGGGGCTATCATGCCCCCTGTTTTTGTAGCAAAGTTCTTTTAATAAATAGAAGTCATAAATTGCAATTCCGTGGTTCATGATAAAGATGAGATGGGTAAGACCACGAAACTTGCCATTTCTGTGGAATTGGAAACATTAAAGACTTGTATAAATATCATTTTCATTGCAGTACAAAATTCAACGAAATTAATATTCATGACTTCGATTAGTGTGTTCGGTAAGTATTCCGTCTTAAAGTCTTCAAACAATAGATTATTTAGAACCTAGAAAAATAATCAAGACATTCATATCAAGTAGATGAGCATGTAGTCATCATAATAGTCAGTTCAAAATGCCTATATTCTTTACTAAAATATTATTGATAAGTGTAATTTGTACATTTATTTAGGCCGTTAAATATTAATATTTGGGGTTACTTTTGATGAAATATAACTTAATCTCTTGTATATTTTTGTTTGTTAGGTGAAACTCAACAATTGGAAGTGAAATTAGAAGAAATGAACAAAAATAATGATTTTCAAAGTTTGAGGATCAAATTATAAATATTCAATAATTGATTCGGACTACAAAACGAGGATTGAAGACCATATAAGATCAATTTTATGAAATTACAAGTCTGTGGGGGGGGGGGGGGGGGGAAAGGGAAGGAAAAAAG